>NC_051851.1:58201324-58567409 GCF_905115235.1 Hermetia illucens
CATTCAAGAGAACTTTCCATTGAAATCAGAAATCTTGACCCAAATTTTTTCTTTTGCCGCCAAAACGACGCTTACAGCGCGCGTACTAATTTCTGTTCACATTGCTTCCGAAAATGGTTAGCTCCCAACAAAACAGAGGTTTCGTCCAGTAACACAGCATGTGCCTCAAACGGACTCTTATTTATTAAATAATTCCCATCAAGAGATTGTTCATTATTTTGGACCTCACCCTCGCATCGGAATTCTCGAAGTCTTGGAAACTTGTTCTTAGTACTCGCAAGTTGGTGACGCCGACGAACACCTACATAAAAAATTAATAAGCTACTGCTTGAGCCCCCCCCCCCCCCTTTCTCACCCTAGCGCAATGCGGTGCACAGCAGGATCCAACGCTTGTTTTGCGATCGAACCCGGCATCCAATAGGTGGACCGTTTGCGCGAAAACGATATTTTAATGTCGCCAATGTTGCGTTCAGCTGGAGAAAGTCATGGCATGCTGCCTCATCCACCTTTTTATTCTTCAGTGTATCAGCAAATATTTTATTTTTAGCAACACAACTGTAGCCGCACATCATCGACGACTTTGGTAGCAGTTATGAGCATTCAGATTGGGTGGAATCTACGTCGCAATGCTATCCAACTTTCTGAAATACGAGTTGCAGGCTGTGGTTCTTGAAAGTGAAATTTGCGTTCAACTCAGGCAGATACGTTCGCACGCACGAACTGCCATTATCGATTGCTCCTTACTCGTAAAGTGCTTGCATTTGATCCCCTCAAAAAGGCAAAGATTGCTAAAAATGTTCACAACTTTCAACCTCGACGAGCTGAAAACCTTAGCGAGTAAGCCCGTTTCTGCCGTCAATACGCGTCAGTCGTGAGCTACAACCCCAGCTGATGTTAACCCTGTAACTAAGAATACAACTCAGGAAGGACCGGCTAATCACACAGCGCAAGTAGTTCTGCCTACAAAACAACAGCAAGGAGGGCAGTCCAATTCTAGGGTACACAGCCAACAACGAAACCACTCTAACTCCCTCATAGCGAACACAAAGTGCCATGGGTTTTTACTAACAGCTACGGAAACCATTTCCTATCCTCTGTAGAAAACTGCCTATACGACAGCGTCTGCAATAGTCGTCGCAGACTGTCAAAAGCTGCCACAAAAGCAGGGAACTTACTTTTCATGCAGTCAATGTTACCGGATTTCCCTTTTCGGCACGGCCTCCTTTTACCACCCTCACTCAGTAAAAGTCAGACATCGCTGCTCGACTCTTCTGCAGAATACCATAGGCAGTTGACGTAGTTGTTCTTGTAGATTATATTGCAGTGCAGTAGACACTGAATTCTCTGACTATTATTATCACGCAAGTGGTGAACCGTGTGATCTCTCTGAATTTGGAAGCGCGCTCAATTAGCGAGAGCATCTCCGACGAAAACAGTTGAACTGTGTAAGGTCTCATGGAAGAAGATATCCACTATCCAAGATAATGAAAGCACACACAAAACAAGGGAAAACATCATCGGTGAAAATGAATAGTGGACAAAAACCAAAGTTAGTGGACAAAAACTGACGAACGTTAAAAAGTATTGTAGCAGGACAATACAAAACAACCCCGACAAATTTGACAGCAAAACTCAACCCCACGCCTAAGTAATACTGTGCCGACAAAAACTGTATGGTGAGAGTCACAAAGTTAACTTTCACGGAAGCGAAAGAATTAGTGTCAAAAGCATAAAACCTAGACACTTGACAATTGGAAGAATGTGGTATAATCCTATGCAGTATCATTCACCACACGATTCGTACTGCTCCTATGACTTGGGCTGATATATCATCTTATTCCGCTGTTCCCCCCATTCACATCACTGGCGCTATGACGGAGAATGAATACCTCGACATCCACAGTGATGAAGTTCTTACTATGACTAGCATACTGCTGCCATCTTTTAAGATGATGATGCGCTCGTACACACAGCCAAAAAGTTTCAGTTCGAGGAGCATCCGAGTGTAAGCGCAGAAAATCAAGAGAAGATTTCCACCTCTAACATCATTATAGCAATTGGCGGATGCTTTAGGTGCAAGAATAGAACAATGTTTCGTTGAAAACTATTCAGACAATTACGAAGAAAATGGTGGTCCCTAAAATCATCGCTGTTACCCGCGATAACACGGCCACATTAGAAGCAGAAAGAAGTTAACATACCTGGGGAAATGAATGCTCTACTGGTGACCTGTAAAGCGATCCGTTTGATCTCCTAAACTTAATAGCATCCAAAATACAAGTATTGAAACCTTACTTACAATCTTGTATAGCTTCGGCGCAGTGGTGTGGTGCGCTCCCTGTACAGAGGTGAAGCTGCCAAGCAGCTAACCGATACCTTGTTCGAATATAGGGCTGATGTAACAGCATTACAGGAGATACGTTGGCCAGGGACCAGTTTCCTGGAGAAGAGCCGTTACACCATATATTATAGCGGCCATCCAGTAAACCATGTGCTCGGAGTAGGTTTCTTAGACAGCCAAAAAATGAAACCTGCTGTTATCGGCTTTGAAAAGCGAACGGTTATGCAATATAAGCCACATTAACGTTCATGCCCCTACAGCGGAGACTGTAGAGTCGGAGAAGGATACCTTCTACGAGGCATTGGAACGAACTCTCGAAGCCTGCCCCAGATATGATATCAAAATCATACTTGGGGATTTTAACAGCCAAGTAGGGACGCAGCCCGTATTCAGGTGATACGTTGGTTCCCATAGCTTACACCAAAATACAAATGATAATGATAGCGGATTATTCAATTAGCAGTGTCACACGAAATGGTTGCTGGAAGTACCTGGTTTGCGCGGAAAGCGATCCGCAAACATACGTGGGCCTCTCCAGACGGGACCACTTTCAACCAAATTAACCACGTGTTGATCGAACGCCGCCACTTCTCAGTCTTGATGAATGTCAGAGCATATAGGGGGCCAATATAGACTCGGATCACTATCTCGTGGGCATGGTGCTCCGAGCTCGAATAACAACACCACCCAAAATCCCCTCTGACAATCAGGTGAGAGTTAACACTGAAGCCATCCAAGCCATCCAAGAGATCCTGGAGGTGAAGCATCAAGAAATGATCTTCACAATCACCTGTAGAACGTTATCATAAATACGGCGACAAACATACCGCAAAAAGAATCGGAACGGCTGGTTTAACGATTAATGTAAGCTAGCAACGGAACGGAAGAATGCTACATACCGTTGCATTCGCAAAGAACGCGGGCACGCGCAGCGACTTATCACGAACTCCGGCGAGCGGAGAAGCTACTTAACAGACGGAAAAAGGAAGCCTTGGAGAACCAACAGATCTGTGAACTCGAAATGTACAGGGAGCGACCGCGCAAATTTTACCAACAAGTCAGCAGGATGAAGCCTTGCACACCTCGATGTTCATCCTGCCGAGACAAAGAGGGAAATCTGATCTGAGAATGGCCATATTACAACGATGGTTTGAGTACATTGATGAACTACTGAACAATCAGAACATCGGCGAGTTGGAGGTTCCGCCAACTGAAGACGACGGACAAATACTGCCACTACCAAGTATAGGAGAAACAGTCCGTGCAATTCATCGGCTTAAAAATCACTCCAGGCAAATCAGCAACAGATCAGATTTTTTCTCTGCGGCAAGCGATAGAAAAACTGTTGGAATATGGACATCAGTTGCACCATCTCTTCATCGACTTTAAAGCGGCCTATGATAGCATAGCAAGGGTAAAATTGTACACGGCTATGAGAGAATCAGAGGTATCCCGACCAAATCAATAAGACTGACTAGGCTGACCCTGACCAATGTGCAAGGCCAAATAAAAGCAGTAGAATCACTCTCAAGACCATTCGACATCAACAACGGTATACGGCAAGGGGATGCCCTATCATGCGTCCTCTTTAACCTGGCCCTGGAGAAAGTGATCCGTGATGCTGAAGTAAATGCAAGGGATACGATCCTCTTTAAGTCCACTCAACTACTAGCCTATGCTGACGATATCGACATCATGGGAAGAACAACCCGAGACGTACAAACTGCCTTCACCGAGCAGGCGGCGCGAGATCTTGGGCTGCACATCAATGAAGGCAAGACAAAGTATATGGTGGCAACCAGCAACATCAAACCGCACTGGTCAAACGGAAAGAATAAAGATAGGAATCTACAACTTTGAGACCATTGATAATTTCTCCTATCTAGGGTCGAAAATCACAACCGATAACAGCTACGATGATGAAATCCGCGCACGGTTGTTGGCAGCCAACACAGAGCCTATTTCAGCTTACAAAAACGGTCTTACTATACAAGATAATGATTTTGCCAGTCCTCATGTATTCCTCGGAGACTTGGGTTCTTAGCAAGAAAAATTGTGAACTATTGGCCGCGTTCGAGAGAAGAATCCTCCGAAGAATTTTCGATCCCCTACATGAGAATGGACGATTCCGTAGCCTACATAACGACGAAATCTATGAGCGATATCATGACCGTTAGGTTGTGGATAAAATCCAGCTCTATAGGTTACGGTGGACGAGTTACTTAATCCGTATGGATGAGGATGAACCAGCCCGGAAAGTCTATAAGGGCAATATCTATGGTAGAAAAAGAAGACGAGGCAGACCCTGCCTGAGATGGAGCCACACAGCTTTTAGAGATATGGAATTGGTAGGCCTCGGGGCAAAACCGGGATGTCTGAAGTTCCTTATTAAGGAAGGCCTAGACCGGATGCCCGTTGTTGCGTCGTTGATGATGATGACCAAGCGAGATCCGTACGACGCCGTATGATCCTCAAACAAACGCCATGTTAGAGCGTTCCCATCGGGCTCTCAAAGCCGAGTTCATATACCACTTCTGGCACCGCAAAGCGCGCAAAGAAGACCTCTAGTCCTCGCTTGCTAAAATTCTCTTCTGTACTACGATTCGGCCGTGAGACTCCAAGTCTTCCTTCTCTAAAAAAAACTTACGCCGCCTCGTCCAAGCTATCAAGCCACCTCCAGTTCTCAGGTGTGCCGCTACCTGAAAGCCCGTAAGTGCCAAAGACAACCTCTTTTCAGGCTCACTTGTAATGTTCCCAAAACCTATCTCTAACAATGAACTACCCTAAAATCATCGCTGTTACATTCGATAGCATGGCCACATTATCGGTGGATGCCTCTACGACATGTAATAAGATTAGAAGCAGAAATAGGATAAGGCACACATAGCTGGAAATACCTGGGGAAGTGAAAAAAGATGAGTAAGCTCTACTGGTGACCTGCAAAGCGGTCCGTCTCGTCTCCTGATCTAAATGGCATCCAAAACACAAGCATTGCAACCTTCCTAACAATCTTGTATAGTTTTGCCGCAGAACCGTCTACCAGTCTAATCCGTGATTCATAATAACAAAACAACAACAAAGTTGCACTGCGTCCTAAAGAAATATTGCACATCATCAACGATTTCTGTAGCGTTCATTTCTAAAGTGATTCGTAAATTCAAATCCTGAGTTGCTCTTGAAAACTTGACTTAATAATTAAATTTATTTTCCTTTCAGTTCATAGCCCTCCGTTATAGGTATTTTTACGAAATTACGTGAAGTATTCTTTCACAAAATCTGGGTCAAGGTGAACAGGCCCCTTCTACATTGCCGAAATAAATAAATGAACTTCGGGGCCGGGGAGGAAATAACCATCAACGGTACCTGGCTAGCGTATAAACAAAAAAGAATTCGTAGAAATAAATACATATTCGAAAAAGCAACTAAATATCCTATTACCCTGAGAAAAACTAGCGCACAATCCTTCATACGAATTTCCATCTCTGTCAGTAATTCTTGGTGGCTTTCTTCACAAACCCCTAGCTCTGTGTTGCTCGATAGCTCTCGAAATTGTTTATTATATATGCAACAGTATAAAACGAACGAGAGCCCAATCAAGTGGTGAATTCTCTTCAGGCGATGTCAAGGATTAGCTACACTCCACTGAGCTTCCAAGCAACCCCCTTCCTTGACCTACATATGACCTACACAGTTCCTTCTAAACACCTCGACCTTGTTTTCTTTCGATTATACTTCCTGCTGTGAAAATATGAGCACCAGCAACTTGTGGCTTCGACGCACTCCTAATAGATGACTAGAGGCGAGCATTCAACTTCAAGCTTTCAAGTGGAACCACAAGAAAATTTTCGGCTGCTCAGCAATTCACTTGTCTTTTTTCTCGAAATCTTGCGCAGGTCAATGACTTTGTATCCGAGATTAGATGACAATTTGCAAATCATGCATACGGCCAGTGCTCGGCCGAACTGCTAAGAGATGTGCTTTAAAAATTTTATCAAAATCGCCTGATAATGACGACGCGTTTCAGGTTTTTTACGGTTGCTATCTACTATTGCCTTCCAATAAATTTCAAGGTAAAGCCGCCAAAGCATAATCAGCCGCTGGGGTTCACTATCTGGTAGAAACAGCTTCTTATCGGTTCCGACCATTGCTAATAGCACATATGTTGAGGCTTAGTGGAATTTCAGCGGTGGTCGCGTGACTAATTCGCGCCATGCTGCTGGCAGTTAGGCGTGAGAAAAGACATAATTTTGAATTCTAATGAGGAATTTCTGATTACGTCATCAACTTGCGATAAGAACGAGACCAAAAGCAAACAAGATGTTTACACAAACTGCGTGGAGCAATAATCACATGGTGATTACTGACGGGCGAAATGGAATTTTTTGGACCAGGATGTTCCCGCTTGAAGCAGCATCCAAGCTCAGATTGCAACTCGTATGAATTTTCGCAAGGAAACTCCGTCCACTTTGCGTTTGGTCATGGACAAGTGCCAAAAACTCATGCTAAGTAATTTGCGTCCGTACGATGCGTAGCTCCAATATTTGTGGCACAAAGAATGTGCTGGCGACAGGTTTGACTTGGTGAAATGGTGAGTAGCCTAAAATTAGACCGGTTTGGGAACCCAGCTCCCAAATTCGCGCAACGCGATTACATCACTCCGTAGTCGAACGAGTTTGAGACTTCCGAAAAGCCGTCTCTAGTCAAGTCCATTAAGTCTGCAATTGTATTGCTTGACCGAGCGCTCCAACGGAAATGGCAATCCACGATGAGTGTCCCACAATGCGTGGCCAGTCAGTGATTACATAAAGCCACTGCGAAACCAGCTGAGAATCGATCGATTCTGGATGTTCGCGGAGTTGTGCTTACAATTTTTGAAGGCAAGAAATTAAGACGCCTGGTACGTTCCCCCATTGACTTGAGCTACTTCCTTAGCTGGTTTGGGTGGAATCTTATAACTAAACTCACAAAACATTCCAGAAGTGGTACTTACAACAACGACCGCGTCAGCATTTTAGATTAGGGTCCTTTCTTGTTCTCGTCGACTGCAAAACACAGGAAAAACGTCACGCTGACAGCAAACCACAACTTCCTTTCGCTTAAATCAACTTTGTGCACGCACAAATCGCAACTGTTATTATATCAGGCTCGGCACATCACTTGCCCCTCGGTATCGAGAGGAAAATACAAATTTTCTATCTCACAAAACACTTCCAATCCGCAAATCTATGTTGCGCAACTCACACGTCCCGACCGTACCACGCAAACTACCTGAACTACCAACAACAATTTCGTCGAATTTCAAATAAAAACTGTTCCAATTCGCGAATTTCCTAGCCTTTTTGCTTGTGTGTTCCATTCCCATGCGTTCCCGATCATCCTCTCCTCCACAGAAAATTCTGACATTTTGTTTTTATCTTCGCTTCGTGCCAAGTTTTCGCTGTTCCTACGGTTGTGGGAGCGTTGTCAGTTGGATATCAGCTGATTAGCAGAGAAATGAGGGGAAATCCAGGTGAACCATGCGTGGGAGTTTGTTTTCATTCCAAGTGGACTGCCATCAGCAGTTGGATATTCAGGGCCGGGTAATTGATAAACATTTTCAAGGAATAAGCTCTGTAGCAGATGAAAATAAATCCGTGGCTAAATATCGTGTTTAGTTTATCAAAATATATTAAACTTTAAATATTATTAAACTGAACTGTGTCCTTTCACACCTGCGCATTTAACCCTCAGGTGCATAGTGTAAGATATTTGCAACATAAACTATTTAAAAGGACTTTCTGTTTCAAAATATTAAAAAAAAATCCGATTTTGTTCTTGTTACATGTTTTATTTTGCCCCCTTCAAGAATCACATTTTAAAATTTTATCCAGAAATTCCCAACGAAAAAAAGTTTTAGATATTTGTATAAGGGTACACATGAATAGAAACTGGTCCTTATTCAAAGCATATCCACCTTGAATATTTATGGATTTGGAGAATTCAGTAGTTGCTGTGTAACACTGTTGAAGCACTTCCTCGATTTTGTCAAAAATTAGCTAAAAATTATCTCAAATCGAACCTCATTTTAAAGGCAGACAAGTTAATCGCTGCTGGGCAAAGATGTTGTAGAAATAGCATCCCGGATTATAGCCTGCACTCTCAATGAAGGATCAAGAACTTATTGGACAATAATTAATCTAATGGGAATCAAAACTGCAACGACTTATTGATAATAATAAAACTTCGCCGTAGTCGATCCCAAGCCTGGTTGTGAAAAAAGAGAGAGAGAGTTTGAGTGGCGCTAGGCCACCGCAGCGTCTCAGGGGGTAGGTGAGGAAAGTACAGGAACTTTGCAGTTTTGCAGATAACTCACTGAACAGCTATCACCACACCTGGCAGTGTCGTCTGACTTGGTGCCTGGGTCGGGCTCCCGTAATGGAAAGCGCGGAATCGAAACCGCTAGTCGTGGGTCTGTTCAACTTGTAGGTGCTACGGCGACCAGGAGCATTGTTCCGCCTGCTGCAGCTGTTTCGTCACATTCTGTGGCGACCACTTCAGCAGTTTCGTGTAACCTTCGCGAACCTCTTCATCATCCGCTGCTACTAAGAAATAACGGCGGGAGCGAGTACAACATCTTACTGCCCCTTGTTGCACCGAGATTCGTCGAACATTTCCCACAATTCGCGCACGAGACTGTGCAGCGAGTCGCAGACCAGTACCGCTTTATAACTCGCAGCAACACAACCCCGGCCATCATCAGAGAGTGTGTTCGTCTTGAGGTCATCGCAGAAACTGGCGCAGAGGAGGCGGTGGCATCAACAACACTACGCCCCATTGCAGGCAACAGTTTCAGTACTCGCCGAAGCACTCTTCCCCACCGTGCAACTGAGATTTCCACTGAGGTCCGAGACGAATTCCAAAGAGCGTGTTTAGAATTGTCAGAAACGGATCCTTTGCATAGACCAGATATTCCCAGGCTCTATGAATCTTCAGCCCCTCCGAGAATTCTATCTCAAATCAATGATGATATTGCATCTCGACTTTGTGCTGATATGTCGCTGCTGCAACTACAATCACTTCTGTATTGCGATGCAGTTACGGCTGTCAGATTGCACGATCAGAAGATTCGCTTTCGCATTATTGGTTTGAGTGACCGAAAGGATCCACCATGGAAAATTCGTCTGGAGCGTCGGCGGGACTCATTAAGGCAGGACATTGCTAGGCTGACTCAACTCAGCTCTAGCAATGGCAGCAGAGGGGTGAAACACCCGTAATTGAAATTCTGTATACACTAAAGCAGAAACCTTCTGTCGTATGCAGTCGGGTACGACGGTATGGCGAAAGTGACTCAAGACGTGTCCAGAATGCAACACGCGCGAGGAACCAGTGGAGCTTTTTCAGATCTATCAACGAATCCCAACAGAGCGTCCAAACAGTTCAGTTTTCGATGACGGAAGCGAAAGAGTATTGGGGTGGGACTTTGGGGGTTACCCGTCCAGTATGCTGAGTGGATCACCGCCGAAGGCACCCGCCATGCCAATACGCCTGACATGAATTTTGCGGTTGCTACCGAAGAGAAAGTTCGACGAGCCATAAACAGCTCGAAGAACTGGAGGGGCTTAGGTCTGGATCAGGTGCAGAATTTCAGGTATAAGAAATTTACCAGCGTACACAGTCGGTTGGCACACAGCATAAATCAAATCATAAGTCGGCCAGAGGAATTTCTACTCTTCCTCACTGCGGGGATTACCTGCCTTATCACTAAGAAGGGCACAGTGCAGTTGTAGGACAAGCAACTGGAAACCTCATTTAGTTGCTATATCGATTATACCAAGGCTTTCGACAGTGTTCCGCATACCTGGCTAATCGATGTCCTACATCTGCATTGCATTTATCACAAACTAATAAAGTTTTTGGTGGCACACCGCCTTGTTAGTGTCTTCATTGAGGGTACTAATATTTCGGAGCTCATCCGTGTATAAAGAGGCATCTTCCAGGGGGATTCCTTGAGTCACCTTTAGCACTGAACCCTTGGCTAATAAATGATGCTAGAGGGCGTGGTTTCGCAATCAAATATGGCCTACGTGCTAAGTGCGAACTGACACACTTGATGTACTTAGATGACATCGAGCTGTATGCTGGTACTGACGACCATCTTAGAAGTCTGTTGCGAATAATAGACATATTCAGCCGTGATATTCGGATGGAGTTTGGATTAGACAAATATCGAATCCAAGCCATCCGCAAAGGTCATATCGAGCCGCATGCCGGACATAACGTTGGTGACCTCAGCCGTAATATTCGGATGAATTTAGATTAGGCAAGTGTCGAATCCAAGCCATCCGCAAAGATTATCACACACAACATCATCGCCAGTAGGCGTGTCCGTTGCATGCGGCTGTCTGTAAGGCAGACTGCGGTCTAACTCCACTTTAGTTGAAGGATCGATCTTTCAATCCTCTGAATGGGGTGAAGTTGGACCAAGAGCGGATCGATGAATGGAAGTCGAAGGCAATGCACGGTAAATATGTGAATTGTATTTGGCAGCCATTTATCGATTCGCATTTGTCGAACAGATGGCTGTGTCCTGGGGAGCTCTTTATGAAAGATCGGCTGGAGAACGACCAGTGCAGAATGTATGGGTCGGTGTTAGAGACGCTCGACCTCCTCATTTGTGACTGCACTGTTATGGCACCGGTGCAATACATTACCAGGCATAATGCTGTATATAAGATGATCCGTCAAAAGCTTGCATACAAGCATGGGCTTATCAAGAGAACATGTCAGGTTTATCGATATGAGCCGGAAGGAGTATTTGAGAGTTCTGCTTACAAGACCGGCAAGTTCTAACTGATCGTCATATTCCACATAACAAGCCTGACGTACTGTAAGTCCCCCATAATAACAACATCGAACGGAAATATGTGGAGAAGAAGGTGAACTATGACCCATTAGCTCAAGAAATCAAAGAAATTTGGCGTCTCGAGCGGGTCTTTGTAGTTCTCATAATATTTTCAGCTACAGGTATTGTACCTAAATCCCTCCCGGTTTCCCTTAATGTCTTAGGACTTTCGCACAGTCTAGTTCAAACCATGCAGAAGTACACCATGCTGTATATGTGCTCGATGTTGCGGGCAGTTCTCGACGGATTCTACCATTGATCTACCACCGGCCACCACCACCCTTTACTTTTTAAGTAGGTAGTGCTAGTACTAGGTAAAATACAGCATCAGCCGAAATTGTAACAACTCGGAAAAAAAATAATAATCCTTGGCGCAACAATCCAATTTGATCAGGGCCTTGAAGTGTGTTAGATCACTTCATTCACTGAATCGACTGGTATATAAAATCCCACTGCGACCAGTAAGATTTGAACCCCGACCTTCCATATGACAGCCGTGTGCTCTAACCACTCAGCTATGCGGACACTGCAGAACTGACACAACTGCAACGGCTTCGTTGGAGAAAATAGATGAGTATCGAATCGCTCAAGCAAACATGAGGAGCAGTGAGATATCATAGTGTGACCGAAATCTGAATAAAAAGGCTTCGGTCGACTATTTCCAGCTTTTGACAGAGTGAGAACTCTCAACATTCACCACGAATGGCCGACTAAAAAGTTGTTAACTT
Source organism: Hermetia illucens (assembly GCF_905115235.1). NCBI lineage: Eukaryota > Metazoa > Arthropoda > Insecta > Diptera > Stratiomyidae > Hermetia > Hermetia illucens. The sequence continues at coordinate 58,213,275 of NC_051851.1, forward strand.
TTCATGCATTAAAATTTTAATAAACAAAAAATTCGATTTTTCAAACTGGTGCAATTTTTTTCTCGAAATCTGCTTTTCGATTTTTATAAATAAAAAAAATATATTTATTATACAGAAAACTAGACAATCATCACCATCATCATTAACGGCGCAACAACCGGTATCCGGTCTGGCTTGCCTTAATAAGGAACTCCAGACGCCCCGGTTTTGCGCCGAGGTCTTCTTTTTCTACCATAGATATTGCCCTTATAGACTTTTCAGGCTGGATCATTCTCATCCATACGGATTAAGTGACCTGCCCACCGCAACCTGTTGAGCGAGATTTTATCCACAACTGGGCGGTCATGATATCGCTCATAGATTTCGTCGTTATGTAGGCTACGGAATCGTCCAGCCTCATGTAGGGGGTCAAAAATTCTTCAGAGGTTTCTTCTCCCGAACACAGCCAAGAGTTCGCAGTTTTTTTTGCTAAGAACCCAGGTCTTTGAAGAATATATGAAGACTGGCAAGACGATAGTCTTGTACATGAAGGGCTTTGACTCTATGGTGAGACGTTTCGAGCGAAACAGTTTTTGTAAGCTGAAATGGACTCTGTTGGCAGCCTACAACTGTACGCAGATTTCATCGTCATAACTGTTATCGGTTGTGATTTCGATAGGATAGGTCGATAGGAGAAACTTTCAACGGTCTCAAACTTGTAGCCTCCTATCTCTATTGTTTTCGTTTGATCAATGCGGTTCAATGTTTTTCGTTATTTAGTTTTCCATCATTTCCATCATTCCTCAACACAGCCGCCCGGGGAAATAGCATACGGTATTACATCACAGAGCAGAGATTCCTTTCTATTTCCCTCCTTTCTCCTCTGGTAGTTCTTAATCGATCATTGAGATGATCACAACCTAATCTTCCTGGGATGATAGCATTTTCCTCACCATATTTTCCGGTGTCAACGCTCCACCTAGATAGAGACCCATGAATCTCGGATAGTGGAAAAATGAATGCTCTGGTTCTTTTGGGTCTTTGATGACATCTTCACAGAGTGGAGAATTGGGTGGGTTGTCCAATTTAAATCCATAGAGGAGCTGGCGATATCCTCCATGCCCAGTGAGAAACTGGGTGAGATTAATATCCAGCCACTCCATAATGGTAATCCCTCCGGTGGTTACGGAGGCAGAACATACCCTACGCCTCAGTTTATGAGCATTAGATGATATGTGAAATACCGTCAAGTTGAGGTTGCATAGAACACGCTCGAGCTCACAACCTTAGCAATAAGTAGCCTACAAATACACCTCCCAAGTTCGGTATAATTCTTGTCAGGATCATACTCGCTTGGATGAAGCAATGGTGTAGAAAGTAGGCTCGGAAGGAAATAGTTAAGAAACTGGCCAAATAAGAAGTCAAAAAGGGTACAAATGATCTACCAGAGATCCACCACGATGAAGTAGAACCTGAGCTTAAAATCTGACTCTTGATTTACCTAGGCCGGACGGTAATGATAAAACAATGAAAACGCCACTTGCTCATTAATTGCAGAGCGTATCCTTAAACACACAAATGAACAAATAAACCGAAGAAAAGGGACTGTACAGCTTTCCAAAGTTACCATCGAGAAACTTGTATTATTGAAATAACGGCTTTTTATGGACTTCTTTACTTTTGCGTAGCAAATAGATCCACTGATGTAAACCTAGGGGACAGTGAGATTTGGGCATACTGTTTTTAAATCAACAATATCACAGCGGAAGTTTGAATTTCTCGCAAACGTCGTTCGCTTTACAAAACTTCTTGTCTTGCGGGGAAGATTAGTCACTATTGCTCCTCTCAAAAGAAGTATGGGATGTTTTCGTCAAACTACCCATTCAGAGTTTATTTAGAAAACATGGAAAAAATCAAAGAGAAACTCCTACATTTCTAAAATGCAAAGACATAGGCTCTTGACAAAAACAAAGCCTTTGTTTCATACACACAAAAATAAAGTTGTTTTAATGCTCTCAAATCATCACTACGCTAAGCCCCCCCCCCCCCCCCCCCCCCCCAAAAAAAACAAAACAAAAAAACCACAAGTTATTATTACTTACTATGAAACCAGGAGAGGGACGCTCATATGACTAGCTTTGTCATCCATACACAATATCACAAATAACAACCCGGTTGTCAAGAATGCGTTCAAAAATCTTCATGGTATGGGAAAGTAACTGGATCAGACGATAATTCGAACATTCTGTTGGACTACCTTTCTTCTTCCATATTGGAACTGTGGTACTTTTTTGCCAGTCAGATGGTGTTTTACCTTCCTGAATAACCCGATTAAAGAATTTACTGAGCCACAGTTGTTGAATCCCAGCTCTTCGCTTTGCGGAGCTCAGATGCGATGTCGTCAGATCCTGTGGCTTTTTCCGATTTCATTTGTTTTATTGCTTCCTGCGTTAACAGTGAAGGCCATAGTGTTTTACGTAGGCACCTGTCGTGAGACTTAATCCTACGGTCCTCTTCAGACACGGATTGATTTGGTGACCACAATCAGAGCCCCGCTGAGACAAGCAACAACGGTACCAGTCTATACCAAGTGCATCGCTTAGCATTCATACTGGTGGATGCAAGAATTACCTAAATCTCTACCGAACTATGGAGTACGACACCCGTATTGATACGCAACACCACGTCGAGGCCCGAAGGTCTCTTCTCGCTTGAGCACAACCACAACCACTATGAAACTCCCACTAGGGGGGCCAACCGCAAATAACCGAGCTGTCCTCACATACAACAGGAGTTCACCAGAAGTATGTGAGTCCAAGGGCTTTCCCGGTTCCCATGGTGCCAGTATACCCCTGGTAAGGTTTTGTGACCAATTTGCCACTTCAGATGAGTCCCCGTGCAGACTCGGGTCTGATCGCCCTAATTAGGTCTTTGGAGCATTCGCCTACTGAATCACGGGCGGCAAACCAAAGTAATTACAGCGTCTCCCGGTGCCACCACTACGGAGGTTCTCCTCGACCACTTGGTTTTGGTTTGGCCGATAGGGTTGCCGCCCCATCTTCCTCGCCGCCACCTCTGAGCACCAAAGTGTAGTATCCTGCGCTAACAGGTGGAACTGCACTAAATATCGGCAATGATTGTGGAAGTGAAGGATGAGCAAATTCTTCATTTGAAATCTGTTCGAAGTATTCTCGCCATTCATCCGTCGCGGCTCGACGGTTGGTGAGCAAATTACCGTTCTTATCATTAACGCAACAGAAATGTTCAATATCCTGTATGCTTACGTGTCGTCTTTTGACAAGTCGATATAGATCTTCCTCGCTATCCCGAATCTCCAGTTTATCGTAAAGATTTTTATAATGGTCCGAGGTATTTCGGTGCCTAGACACAATTTAGTGTTCGGTTGTGTAGGTGAAAGAGTGAAAGGAATAAATCCATTTTTCCAAGATTCCCAGGAGTGGGGAGCTCCACGAAACTTTAAGACAGAACAGTAGAGTGACGTCTAAGAAAGTCGCGGTGAAGCTGAAGCGTATTCCAGGTAACGGCGAATGATAGCCAGTAGATGTGGTAACCACATATGTTCTAACTCCCGTACATCTCTCTTTGCAATTAGTATTAATATTAAGACCTGTGCGGGGTTCTCCCACTTTCAGGCGCGTGCCTTCGTCCAGATAAGAGAACGCTCGGCGGATGTATTATGGACGCAGATGCACTGAAATGTGCTTGGATGGCCATAGTTATATGCATGCCGATTAGGTGGGAATAAAACGTTACCTATGGATAAAAGTTACCTTTAGAAATAGTCTCAGAAATATAACCGAATTTAGAGACTGCTGGTGCAGTGCTTCAGAAATCTAGTACTGGGTAGGTTGTTTTTAGGAGTGAACAAGCGGGATCCCGGCTATCGATATACTACCTTGGTGGGGAGGGGAACCTTGGCTTGGTGTTATTAAATGTTACAAGTGCACTGGAGGGAGTAGAGTTGGTTCCATTGACGCACCTGTTCAGAGCTGCTTAATTTTTCCTAGATCGCCGAAAGAAAGCCTTATCGAAATCATCAGACGGGCTAAGCGCGGTATGAGCAGATACAAAGCGCTACAGTTCTTCAATAACACGATTGAGGAGCTCACTGAACCACAACGTGAGCCCCGAGCATATTGATATTAGGCAGGGACTGGGAAACTTGTAAAAAAGTAATAAAAATATGGAAGACAGATTAGAGGGTTAGCCAATTCTCATCGTCATTTGAATACCCTCTTGGGTAGAATCTAATAAATCCCTCCATTCCATTGAGTTCGAATCCGCCTTGAACGAAAAAGTGCTCATCGTGTGGAAAACGATATTGATGCGTAAAATTCTCCACGGTGTAATTCAATGTATGCACTAAAGTTTGAATTGCTGTCTTCCCATGAGAAGTTACCTTAGCCATTTTGATTTCTTAGGTTCTCAAGTAGTCTCGAATATTAAACTGGATAATCTTCGAATGGTAAATTGAAGTGAATGCTTCTCTAAGGACGTTGACTATCCTTAAATAGTCAAAATTTGATCTACCTCCATAGAATTTTTATACCTTTTAACTACTAATTTGAGTAACTTTTAAGTTCCAATTTGAAAGTCTTTTTGGGCAATTATTGCCGTTATAGACTTTCTGGGCTGGACCCTCCTCATCCATACGGATTAAGTGACTCGCTCCCCGTAACCTATTGAGCCGAATTTTATCCACAACCTGACGGTCATTGTACCGCTTATAGATTTCGTCGTTATGTATGCTGTGGAATCGTCCGTCCTCATGTAGGGGGTCAAAAATTCTGTGGAGGATTCTTCTCTCGAACGCGGCCAAGAGTTAGCAACTTTTCTTGCTCTCCGAGGAATACATGAGGACTGGCAAGGTCGTTGTCTTGTACAGTAAGAGGTTTGACCCTATGGTGAGACATTTCGGGCGAAAGAGTTTTTGTAAATTGAAATAGACTCTGTTGGCTGATTTCCCGGAAGTGAAGCCTCTTTGGTATGGGCCAATGATGTTCTGAGCATATGGGGCCTAGCAAGATAGCAACGTGATACCTCTATAATCGCTACCCTGCGTGATAACTCATTTTTATGCATGAGGCAGATACTGCCTCTTTCCCAGTCGTCAGGCATTGATTTCCTGTTCCACACCTTAAGCACAAGTTGATGAACCACTTGGTGTAATTAGTCGCCTCCATATTTAACCAATTCGGCTGTAATTCCATTAGCCAGATTTTTAGCCGATGAATTGTACGGACTGTTTCTCCTGTACTTGGTGTCAGTATTTGTCCGTCGTCTTCAGTTGACGGGACCTCCAACTCGCCGATGTTCTGGTTGTTCAGTAGCTCATCAAAGTACTCAACCCATCGCTCCAATATGCCCATTCTGTCAGAAATTAGATTTCCCTCTTCGTCTCGGCAGGATGAGCATCGAGGTGTATAAGGCTTCATCCAACTGACTTGTTGGTAAAACTTACGCGCCTGGTGCGATTGCTCCCTGTACTTTTCTAGTTCATAGACTTGTTGGTTTCCCCAGGCTTCCTTTTTCCGTCTGTGAAGTCGCTTTTCCGCTCGACGGAGTTCGTGATAAGTCTTTGCGCGTGAGGCGTTCTTTGAGAATGCAACATTACTTAGTATGCGGCATTCTTCCGTTCCATTGCTAGCTTACATTCATCGTCAAACCAGCCGTTCTGACTCCTTTTGCGGCTGGGGCCAAGTATGTTTGTGGCCGTATTTATGATAACGTTCTTCAGGTGATTGTGCAGATCATTTGTTGATGCTTCATCTCCAGATCCTCTGTTGACTGCGGTTATTACGGCATCCATTTCCCTCTTATAGATGTCGCGGAGGACTGTGTTGTGGATGGTTTCAGTATTAACTCTCACCTGATTGTCAGAGGGGACTCTAGGTGGTATTGTTATTCGAGCTCGGAGCACCATGCCAACGAGATAGTGATCCGAGTTTATATTGGCCTCCCTATATGTTCTGACATTCATCAAGGCTGAGAGGTGGCGGCGTTCGATCAACACGTGGTCAATTTGGTTGAAAGTGGTCCCATCTGGAGAGGCCCATGTATGTTTTTGGACCGCTTTCCGCGCAAACCAGATACTTCCAACAACCATTTCGTGTGACCATGCTAATTGAATAATCCGCAGTCCATTATCATTTGCTTGTTCGTGTAAGCTATGGGAGCCTACGTATCGCCTGGATATGGGCTCCTTCCCTACCTGGCTGTTAAAATCTCCAAGTATGATTTTGATATCATATCTGGCACAGGCTTCGAGAGTTCGTTCTACTGCCTCGTAGAATATATCCTTCTCCGACTCTGAAGTCTCCTCTGTAGGGGCGTGAACGTTAATGAGGCTTATATTTTTAAACTTGTCTCGCAAGCGCAGGGTGCATAGCCGTTCGCTTATGTTTTCAAAGCCGATAACAGCAGGTTTCATGTTTTGGCTGACTAAGAAACCTACTCCGAGCACATGGTTTACTGGATAACCGCTATAATATATGGTGTAGCGGCTCTTCTCCAGGAAACCGGTCCCTGTCCATCGCATCTCTTGCAACGCTGTTATATAAGCCCTATATTGGGACAGGGTATCGGCTAGCTGCTCATGAGCTTCATCTCTGTACAGGGAGCGAACGTTCCATGAGAAAATGCGCAAATCGTTAATCCGTTGTCATTACCGGATTCGTCGTTGTAAGATCCATCCTGTCCGAGGCTCCTTCCGCGGCTTCGTAACATCGGTTTTCAATGTAGGATTGTCAGCCCTACCCAACCCCCAACCTGAAGAACCAGTTGATACAATTTGTCCCGTTTTTAGGCGCGGGAGACTCGCCTTCATTCCTCTCCGTCTGCAGCTTTTCGGTATGAAAGAGAGAGATAGGATTTGGTAGTAGAGCTGTTGGTGTTGGTTCAGCAGGCATTTCCCAGGTTTTATGCTCCATCGTGGGTACCAATCCACGTTTCGCCCTGGGACCTATACTACCCTTTGATTTAAAACATATATGTCTTTCAGAGTTCCTGATCCTTGAGGGTATCCAAGTCTCATTGGAAGCCGGGAGGAGCATTCGAAAGGCAATCGTGGCATCGGGATAGTTCCCAGGAGATGACATCCGAGTTCCATCGGAACAAGTCGCTAAACTGGTGAAGTACAGTGAGAAGAGGACGTTACCACTTCTCCTCGACTGCGACACCAACTCACATCACGAAGTCTGGCGAAGGAGCGAAATCAATCGAAGAGGTGAGTACCTTACTGAATTTATTCATAGCAATAAGTTAGAAATACGTAAGTTCGGGAACATTCCAACATTTGTGACCAGCACTAGACAGGAGACACTAGACATAGCCTATGAGGATCTTTCTTGGTATTTTAGATTTGGCAGTAATCAATGCTTTCATCATTTTCAAACATATCAATCCCAATTTCAGCAAACTTAAATGGAAGTTTCCACAAGAACCTTCTTGGAGATTAATGAAACCTCACCTCGAAGAACGGATACGGAGTCCTGAACTTTGTAGAGGTATTCGATTGGAAGAGATGTTGAGAATATCAAACAATCTGCAAACCAAGCAAGCACAAGAGTAAGGTGCTGCCTTTGCCCAAGAGAAATGGACAGAAGGACAAAGCTCTACTGTAAGAGCTGCCTTCTACCTATTTGTGAAAAGCACCGCGGACGTCTATGCTGTAATTGCTACGAAACAATAAAAGTTGTACAAAACGTAATTCTAATTTGGGTTTTTATGTTCACAATTTCATATGCTTCCTAACTAGTATTTGAGTTTATTTGTAGAAAAATAAACTTTTATTCTACTAAATAAAAGTGAAAACCTTGTGTTTTTCATCGAAAAAAAAATTGATTTAAAAAGTTCGTTTCAAATTTTATTTTTTTGCTACCTAAGAAATATAATTCAAGTTTCGTCCAATTGTACCTTGTTGTGTTCAAAAATGGTTGAAGAACGTACAAATTAATAACAATATTAATAATATCTTAAATTTTATAATTTTCAAGGTTTGAAGAGGGGAAAAAGTATTATTCGTCAGTGTGAAGTTGCAGATCAATTCTCCTCTTCAGAACCATTAACCCATCAGATTCAAGTGGAAATCCCCGAAGATACTCTCTCCATTGTGAATGCTGGTGCCTTTAGAGGTTATGGTGAACACGAAAGAAACATCAATTAATTTTCTGTCAAAATCATTAGTGATTGCATCCGATTTCGCATGTTTCGTCTGAGTTGTGTGATTTTTCTATTTATTTAACTTACGATGACTTTTTAAAAATGTGATTATATATCTAAAAGGCGGGTAGAGAGTTAACGTAACTATTTTACTTTAAGACAATAAAATATTCATTCAAAAAATCGAGGAAAAAAGCAGCCGGCATAGAATGGGTGCATCAAAATCGAAGGATAGCCAATGTCAAATCAAACTACCAAAATTTTACCGCGCTAGAAAAGACCTGGATTTAACCATTTGTCCGGCCAGAATAGACAAAGTACATGTCGCAGGGTTAAGCAGAACTACCGAGGATTATGTGCAACGAGTGGCATCAAGGGTCTTCAGAGCGACTAACTTTCAGGATGTTATCGTCGAGTGCACAGAAGCTTGGGCTAGTTTGAATGAGTTGGGAATTTATAAAGACCTGCGAGTGCAAATCGACGTTAGTCAAGGAGCCAACGCTTCGCCAAATGGATACGAAGTCAGCTTCATCGGGACGGAATTGCCTCGAGTGGTGGGAGCGGTTGGAACAGAAGTTGGCCAGAACGAGGGCTCCATGACTTTTGATTTAACTACACCTAACGTGCTGGGACGCGGGGAACGTGCAACGCTACACGGAAGCTACTCCAACAGCAAAAGGACGGATCTCACACTGAGGATTTCTAAACCCTATCTGCATACGGTTTTAGGTGACTACAAGCCAGAAGTCGCTGTTGAAGTATTCAGACAGGCAGCCATGGTGCCAATAAGTGCGTACAAGACCGAAAACTTCGGAATGTTAGCCGAATTTAAAATGTTATTTCCTCTGAATTGGCGAGTTTCACACTCTTTCCAGTACGAAATGTCATTTCGTGAGTTGTATGCCCTTGGAAAGCAGTCCCCGTTCTTTATCTCCCAAAACTGCGGACCAAGGATGGCTAGTCTACTACGGCATATTGCCTCCATAGACATGCGGGACAATCGAATCTTCCCGACACGAGGCGCCCATATGAAATGTACAACTGAATATTGCGGTTTGGGTGGAAATCTCTCTTATTTGCTGGGGAACCTACACGCTGAGGTGAGTTTTCCACTTTTCGCTGGCTTGTCTGCCCAGTTTGTGGGTCGTGCGGGAGTGATTAGAAACATCGGCAAAAATCAGCCGGAACCACCGATTAGCAGCCTTTTTACTCTAGGCGGTCCCTTAACACTGAGGGGATTTCAATTCGGCGGTGTCGGCCCCCACTGTGATGGATACGCGATGGGAATGCATTCCTATTGGGCGACGGCCTTTCATTTATGGGCGCCGCTACCTTTCTATTCGTATTTAGGTCGATTCGGAGATAATTTTAGATCGCACTTATTTTACAATTTCGGAAATTGCGATTCGTTTAGTGTAAATAATCTGCGAGCTGCGGCTGGCTTCGGGGTAGCAATGCGAATTGGAGAACGCGCTCGTATCGAGTGCAATTACTGTTATCCATTAAACAAGGAAAAGAATGACCGGACCCAACCAGGACTGCAGTTCGGGATCGGTTATGAATTCATTTAGAGAAAAATCAACACAAATTAGTTAGAATTGTAGTAGTCTGCTCTTTTTTATTAGAAGGTAGTCATATTTATATTGGAAATGTCTGATAACAGACGAATAAACAGTTGTTTTGTTGGAATAAGTTTTGTTTTCATTTTTGCTTGGTTAAAATTTCATAGAAAGATTGACACTGGAGACATACTAGTCTCAATAGATTGGGCACAATGTAAATTTCACTATACGCGGGAAGATTGGAAGGCATCGTTTTTAAATGTGTTTTTCCTAAAAAGATGGGAATTTTCAAGAAAACTAACCACAAGCTTAACTTGTCCTAAGGGCGTAGTATTTTTATCCACTAAGTGACGACAGAGGTTTTTCCAACCCAGTAGCTTCCTTTTCATATTCTGGGTTAACATTTGTGGGGGAAAGGTTATACAGTCAACTAGCAACGCCTTAGCAGGCTTACTGTTTATAAGAATAATTTATTCGGCTTAACTGTTTTCAGATTTATTATATCAATTTTTGGACTCTGCTACTTTCATCGCCTATTTGTCGATAACGCTGCCACTCTTGCCATGGAAAGAATCGTGGTAAGAGCAGAAGCATCATGCGTAAATTCGGCTATTTTTCTTTCGCCACAGGATTGGTATACAAAAGAAATAGTGTTGGATCCAAAACAATGCCCTGTATTTTTTCCTTGTATTTCACTCTAAATGACCACTCAGCCACATAAGATCTTAAAATCTCGAAAAATTATCAGCGCAGCGACTAGACAAAAACAAAAACAAATCATACGGGTCAATATAGCTTATCCGAACTAAAGCCAAATTATTTGGAAAGCTAATTCTGAAGGCGAGTGGGATGGACGAGAAAGGATTAGCCCTTTGCCTATTCAAGTATCTACGCAGCGAGTGGCTTCCGTCTTCCTTTCCTCTTCAACGGGGGTGGCAGTTGAAATGGTGACACTGCAGCGGCCCACCCCGAGCTAAACGTTCGCCCCTCTGCCGCTTCCAATATAATGAGGGGAACACTAAATAAATAATAAATAATATTGTAAAAAATTCTTCTAACTCAGCGAATTTTCAATTCTTGGCAAATATAAATCCACTTAGATACTTTCAAATTGCAATTTCATGGACAACTTAGTTGTTATAATATTGGTGTACACTGGTTTCGCCTGTTGTTTATCTTATGATCATTTGTTCAAAATTGTGTGGTAACTTTCATTTTTGAAAGTTTTTTTGTAAAACAAAACCTTATTAAAATCGATTCACTGTCTGTCTGTCACAGGCACTTTTCTCCGAAACGGCTAAACCGAGCCGAACGAAACTTAGTGGACAAATGGGAACTATGAAATCCCAAGCATAAAGTGAGTGACATACATCTTATAATAATAATAACAATCGTTGGGGCATTAATCCAATTGAATCAGGGTTTTGAAGTGTGTTAGAGCACTCCATTCAAGACCGTCACGGCACACTACAGGATTATAGTACCCTGTAGGAGGCAATGTGGTTAGCATTGCGCTCGCTCGCGATTATTACCCCGATTTGACTCAGGTACTCATTCACAGCTGAGTCGACTGGTATCCGACGTCAAATCACTATATAAACCCCACTGTCACTAGTGAGATTTGAACCGCGACCTTCCGTTCGACAGCCTTGTGCTCTAACCACTCAGCTATCCAGACACTAAATTTATGCGGGGTTTAAAGGAGGTTCTCCATGCATGCAAAGGGGGGATGTTAAATTTTTTTTCAATCAATGTAGTCATATATCAAATGAAAGGTCTCCATTATTGCTTTTCGAAATTGGCATTACTTTTAATGTAAATTTCAAAACGAGCGAGTAAAGAGGCAAAATGTGCACACTTAAAGTGAGACAGGAATCATTTTCAGAAACTACCGAACGCAAAAATCTGAAAAAAATCAGGGTGGTGCGCTTATATGAAATCTAGGCCTCAAAATATCTCCCATTCCGATATCTGCTCAAATAAACTTATTTATAGTAGAATACCAACTTTTAAAGTTGCCTGGATAACCCCCTTAAGTTCATCCCAGGAGTACCAAGTTTTGCAACAGCCTAGAGGACAGAATCGCGCATAATACTGAAATGTAAATCCGGTTATTACTACCAAAGCTATAGCAATTCAAACTTATCAATCTCACGCAAATTTACTGCAGCTTACGCCATTCAAATAAGATGATGATAGAGAACAATATCAAGTTTTATGGAAATCTGGTTATTAGTGTCAAAGTTATAACAATTCAAGCTTATCAACTTCGTGCGAATTTACCATGCAAATAAGGTGCTGATGTTATAATTAAGGAGAATAATTGACATTCGAGTGAAATATTAAAATTCCATTCATGAAGAATCCATTTCTCCCCAGCCGTTTTTTGTATCTGTTGGTTAGTTTCTTCACATTTGTTAATAATATTGAACTCCTAGTGTGTTTGAGGTTGACAGTTATCAATACCAATAGCTGCAGTTTTCAAACGACAGTAAAACCTCTCTAAATCGAATTCTTATTTGTCAGGAAAAATGGGATCGGTTGCAGGGATTTCGATTTCTTGGAATCTAGTGTTAAACAATTTTTCCTCAATTTTTTTTTTTCTTTTAAGGGGAGATTCATTTTCGTTGCTACTCTTCGTACTTTCATTTGACGGGCTACATAAATCATTTAGGCATTTTGAATGATTTCGTCGCTTAATGCAGTTTTTTCTTATCAACAGAAGTGCGACCATGTTCATTATGTATGCGTCTCGCTGCTAAAAATTTAATGAAATGATAACATTTGTGATTAAACACTCGTTATTTATCATAAATCTGCATGAGTTTTAATTTTTTTTTGTCTCAGATGGACAGCATCGTTTAATTTCTATCACATCCCATACTCCATGTGGGACTTCTTTAAAAATTCTCGTGCCTATTGGCAATTTAATGGAAAGAATCGAATTTACTATTTTGAAATTGAACAATTCATCCTTCGGAAAAAAGGCCCCGTCTTGCACTTGATTGGCTGATTTTTGAACAATTATTTCTATCGATGAGTGATTTGGACTCTTCGTCCATTGTGGTTTACCATTTCTGCACGTTGAGACACTGAATTTTCTGGTAGTTTCATGTTTCGATCGAGGATCGCTCCTCGTATTACTTCTCAGAAGGAGGTTCGAGTTAATTTAATACATATAGACAATTTTAATTGTACAGTTGTTTATTATCTTGTTAAATATCTAAAACCCTGCATTCCGACGGTTTTATTTCTCGCCTTTCTGTGCTCTTGAATCAACCTACAGCGCTTCTTCATTGGAACATAGGCGAAGATTTATTATTTACTCTGTGGTTCGCCACATTTGAGATTCTGCTATTCTACAGCTCGGCTACCTACTTTTTCTTATCATTTGAGAATATAAAGCGTTAATTGCTTTGCCCTACATCTTAAGTTCCCGGCCACAACAGGAGTTCTATTGCCTCGTTCGCTTATTCTGATTAGCTTTCTTCTTGTGCAGGGTACACCATAGGAAACCTGTCTCCTCGCCCGTGAGTAGGTACCACATTCTTGCTTCTCTCTATCTTGGGGCTCGGGGGGAATCTACCCTCTTATCAGGCCGACCTACATATTAATATTATATTATCTGATCATTGTATCGCTGGAACATTATTTCAGTATCAGTTAGTTCTACTAAGAGTTATAATTGGTACCTGTTTGTATCTCCAATATCCTCTTCTCCAACATTTTCCACATTCTGTATTTCCCCATACGATATGTTAACGAGGGAACATTTTATGGCTAAAAGCCCACACAGCCTTATTTCTTTGGTATCTACTATATCGCGTAGTATATTCGTCAATTGATACAGGACAGTTTCAATATGCTTTAGTTTCAATGTAGTTGCCCTTCTTAATTGTTTCCAGAGCGAAGGATGTTAAGCAAGTCGGTCTGAAACATTTAGAGTAAGAAGAATAAAATGAAAATCAATCTTCGCTACCTTCATGCTCCTAATATATGTTCCTATACTTTACCACCCACAAGAAGAGACATAGAATGGTTTTTAGCCCCCTTTCGATAGGTGTTACGAATTTAATATCTGCTTCGGATAACAGAATACCCTGGTTGCTGGTGGTGGTATTGTCCTCCATAGGAAACCTGGGAAATAATGAAATGAGTTTTAAGAAGTAGGTTCAGGTGTCCTCTTCATTCTCGATAAACGTCTCAGCTTTTTTTTCGGGTGAGTCAATGGTTAGAGCGCTAGACTGTTGTATGGAAGCTGCTGATTCAAATCTAAATTGTCTCCAACAGGGTACCGTCATCCTGTATGCATTCTAACACACTTCAAAGCCGACATTCAATTGGGTTACCAAGCAAATTTTTATTATTATTCCTTTTTCAGTAGACGCTGCGATTTTCCTGAAATGCCGAATAAGAATTTTTTATTTCCCATATTTCGATATTTCGAGAACTAGTTGTCCTCTTCCTCAGTGAGTTTGTCGAAAGCCTTCTCATAGGTTTCGAAAAAAAATTCGGCAGTGTGAACAGGGAGAATATGTGGAATGCTATACACAAGGGGGCCATTTAATCTGGCACTGGAAGATGTTATGCGAATATTGCTTGTGCACATAAAACACGCGCGGGACTTATAGAACATTTATGGACGAAAATATCAGCAAAGGAGATTTTTACAAACCTTGACAAAACAGCAAAGGAAATTGGTCTACGAATTATCGAAAACAAGACGAAAATTATGACGCAAACAACAAAAAGGACGCCCGTAAAACCAAATATAACAAGCCGGAAAACCGGAAGCTCGGCGCTTCAGGTATGAAAGGTTTTCTTCTGTGAATATATTTGAGTGCAGAACTATCCAATTTTTACGTAACCCGTTATGTATATGCTGAGTACCATATACCATATATAAGATATTTTCCTTTGTCTTGCTAGGCCCGATAGTCCTTTACATACAGAACATCTTCGGCCTATACCAAAGAGGCTTCAGTCCAGGCAAATAAGCAACAGATCAGATTTTCTCTGAGCCGCAAGTGATGGAAAAACTTTTGGAATATGGGCATCACTTGCACTATCTTTTCATCGACCTCAAGGCCGCCTAAGACAGCATATCCAGGATAAAACTGTACACGACCATGAGAGAATTCAGTATCCGGACGAAATTGATAAGACTGACTAGGCTGACCCTGACCAATGTGCGAGGCCAGATAAAAGCAACAAGATCACTATCGAGACCATTCAACATCAACAACGGTCTAAGACAAGGAGATGCCCTATTATGCGTCCACTTCAACCTGGCCCTAGAGAAAGTGATTCGCGATTTAAACGTAAATGCGACAAAATGATACGTGATGCTGAGGTAAATGCAAGGGGCACGATCCTCTATAAGTCCACCCAATTACTGATCTATGCTGACGATCTCGACATCATGGGAAGAACGACCCGAGACATACAAACGTGTCACCATAGGGTGGAAACTCTTACTGTACAAGACAATGATCTTGTCAGTCCTCATTTATTCCTCGGAGACCTGGGTTTTTAGCAATAAAAATTGTGAACTATTGACCGGCCTCCAAGAGGAGGATGGACGATTCCGTAGCCTACATAACGACGAAATCTATGAGCGATACTATGACCGTCTGTGGATAAAAGTCGGCTCAACAGGTTGCGGTGGGCGGGATGAGGATGATCCAGCCCGGAAAGTCTATAGGAGCAAATCTATGGTAGAAAAAGAATACAGACAGAAGGCAGACCCTGCCTGAGATGGAGCGATGTTCTATTTTCGACCATCCGTGCGCTCGAAATACAGCAACAAACATTAAAGACTTCTGCTCGCTACGTAAATGCCCACTTTTATTTTGCCTGTGTCGGTCCGCTTAGGCAAAATCCATTTAACTGTACACGAGCAAAACATACACGTAGCAATGTAATGTTAAGATTTCGAGGGCTATAGAGAGTTATAGGATATTTCAAGGTCAAATGGTTTTGGGTGAACATTTTGAAGGAAAACTAATATTTTCATTTAAAATGAAGAATTTTAGTATTGTGGAAGCAGGGGAAAAATACAGGAAATTGAAAATGGCGATTATAGAAATAATAAAAATATTATGGAGTAGGAGGGAGTGAACTCTTGGCCGCGTTCGAGAAAAGAATCCTCCGAAGAATTTTTGGCGCTCTACATAACGACGAAATCTATGAGCGATACCATGGCCGTCAGGTTGTGGATAAAATCCGGTTCAATAGGTTACGGTGGGCGGGTCACTTAATCCGGATGCAAGAGGTTAATCCAGTCCGAAAGTCTATAAGGGCAATATCTATGGTAGAAAAAGAAGACGAGGGAGACCCTGCCTAAGGTAGAGCGATGGCGCAGGTCAGGACGCTTTTAGGGATATCGAATTGGTGGACCTCGGCGCAAAACTGGGATGTCTGGAGTTCCTAATTAAGGCAGGCCTAGACCGGATACCGGTTGTTGCGCCGTTGATAATGATGAGCAAGGAAAGGGGAAATGATGCTAACAATTAAATGGATTTCACCACCAACCTGACACAAAGCAACGGAAAAATGAAGATGATCCACATATCTTAAAATCGTTCCCCGTTTTCTTTTACTGCTGACTCCTAGCAAGTAAGGTCCTGATTCCACCAAGATCAACATTAGTCGATCGATATGAATATTATTTTGCTACACCTTCATTCACTAAAACAGAGTAGCCTGACACTTTCATATGAATTTACTTGGAAGAGTCAGTTACTAATTCTTAGGCAGTTATGAAAAGTGCTCGATATGAATTGTCATTTTTGTGTGTAACGAGACGGATGATGAAAATCGTTTAAAGCTAAAATCAAATTAAAACTGCAGGTATGGCCAAGGCTGTGAGGAGTCAACCTATAACAGTTGAGGTTTGTAGCAGGTCAATCGACTGGACATCATACAAAGACATGTGAGTAATGAATTATCATATAAATATAATATTTCTAGTTCGAATCTGAAAAATGCAATATATTTAGTCGGCTTCCAAATAGTAAACCTTGGAGTGAACACGATTGGCTTATTCACGAGAAGATTTTTAACCGTCTTGCGACACCAAAGAAACGATTAGAACCTGCTCCTATAGTAAGCATGGAATTTATCCCTTAGTTCAATTGTCTTATGTTGATTTTCAATGGATATGGTTCTACCCTTTGCCTAGGTCCGAAAAAAAGTTCCACTAGAAAAACTACTTCCACGCATCCTAGAACTATCCCGACCAAGGAGTCGACGGAAAGAAATTAAAAAACCTCTTTTCGCTATGAAAATCTAACTGGTTTTGGAAGATGTTTTGCATCAGGAAAATTTGATCTGTCTTATAAGGTCGCATATTCAAGCCGGTACCTATTGTAGAATGTTACCAATATAAGACTTCAGCAGAATAGCTTGCAATTAGCCTGGTTTTATTTCAAAACAAAGTTCCCGGGCTAGTGGATACATGTATATTGAAGAAGCGGACATTAGTTAATTAAAACGAAAATTAGAACTTTCAAATGTAGACCCAGTCTATTTGTGGAGAGCAGTAAGTCCTCTTATTCCAAAGTTACAGATTGTTATCTCTCATTATACGTATAAAAGTTTTAAGTATCACATACTTTATTACTGGAATCTTATTTTTGGAAAGGGATAGCAGCATTAGCTACTAACAACCCAATTTCTGGTTTCAACCTGGGCACGGGGGAAAATGAACATTCCTTTTCTAAGACACATTATTTCATTTTCTTCTACACCACAATGACCAGGTACCAAGAGCAATTCCACTGTCTTGAATCTAGAAATATAGTTCAATCGGTTTCTTACATTTCTGAGCGATTTTTCAAGTGATCAAAGTACTGCTTAGCGCCTCCAATACAGGTTCACTATCACTACAATTGCGATGCGCTTGGCCGTCAACCGCTTCGTAATCACCCTGCTGCCCTTAAGATCGCATACGCTCCAACCTGAAAGACCATTGCATATTGTCCCAAAGTAAAAGCCCAAATCTAATTTTACACTAAGTTGCCGGGAAATGGTAAAAAAAACCCAACAGAATTCTCTTGGCCTTAGTGGCAAATAAAGAAATATGAAAGTAATAATAAATATATAATCGCTTCAAAAGATACTTTTAACTTAAATTATTATCATAATTGAAACTATTTACTTTTCGCTTTATATATTTTTTTCCTTTTTTTTACAAAACCACCCTAGGAAGAAAAAGTAATAATAATATTGTAATATTAACAAACAGACAAAGAATAATAACATATGTATGTATAAGTTACAACTGGAGGCAAAAGCAGCACCCGTTTAATATGTACATATTTACAAATCCCCACCAAGAAACAAATGGCAAAACTGAGCAAGGCCGCCGCTAACCGGCATCCCGCAGACACCAGTACCAGGATTTATCTTTTTCACCCCGCTTAATATCAATTGCTCTCGCTCTGGAGTATCTCCAGTCGAATTCCGGAGCCCCACAGTCAAGTTCGGGGGATATTCTGTCCGTGGCCCGCCTATGTATATGATACATAACTGGATCACCGGCAGAATCAAGAATTAGACCATTTCTGTCAAGATAAACGCACGCTTCGGAAGGAATGAGGCCTGACATGAGAGTTTTCTCGAAATACCTATCATTTGGGTGAAACGGCTGCGAAACCCAAGGGTTCTCGCCATGTGAAACAGATCACATATATGATTCCGAATCAACCTGATCTTTATTAGTTACATAATGCTCATAGTTTGACGAAGCAGTCCTATTAAGCCTCGTGCAAGCACGCAGACATTTCCTTTCAAAGATCTTTATTTTCTCCATTTGGCTAGCACTCAAATTAAACCTGATAAGACATCCGTAGCTGCGCACCGGCCTGAACGTATGGACAAATAAATGAAGTTGATAAATAAATAAACAGGAAAGACAGCTCTTGAGGTAAAGTGACGGCTTTTAATGTAGGAAATATATAGTTCTGCTTCTTTCTAATCGTAAAGCTAGATATATGCTAGTACTGATGGTCATCTTGAACGTCTGTTGCTCGTAGTTGAAATGTTAAACAGTGACATTCGAGTGGTTCAGACAATAGTCGAATGCAAACTATGGCCAAGACAGATATCTATAAGTGCCTAAGTATTCTGCGAGGAATTCATGCTTGAGGTGGTGAATTGGAGGATGCTCTGCTCTCTGAATTCCCACAAAACGTTTGAAACTTGTTATGGGGAAGAAAAAAATAAGTAAATGCTTTCGCTATCCCTATCTGCAAAGCGTCTAGCACTAGATGTACACTATTTTGTTAAAATTCCGAACTTGCCCAGTATCAGATTACGACTGACTCCAGCTAACTTTAAAGAAATCGATCCAGGACTGTATTGATAAGTGATAGTTGAAGGCAATACACTGTCGATACGTGAATTGACTCTGGCAGTTGTTCATCTATTTCTATTTTTTGAATAGATGGTTTTGTGCTGGGGATCTCTTTACTCCTGATGGTCAAAGTGTAGTATAGGGCCCCGGGGCGAAACTTGGATTGGTACACACGATAAAGCATAAAACCTGCGGAAACGCCTGCTGAACCAACACCAACAGCTCTACTACAAAACCCTATCTCCTCCTCCACGTGGTGAACGCTGGCAGTTTTTTCTTAACGAAAAGCTGCAGATGGAGAAGGATGAAGGCAAGTCTCCCGCGCCTAAACACGGGAGAAATTATACCAACTGGTCCTCCAGGTCAGTAGGACTGACAACCCTACACGGAAAACCAACGTTACGGAGCCACCGAAGCACCCTCGGACAGGATGGACTTTACAAAGAGTACCCGGCAACGACAACCGAATAAGGGTTTGCGCATTTTCTCATGGAACGTGCGTTCCCTGTACAGAGATGGAGTTGCCAAGCAGTTAGCCGATACCAATATAGGGCTAAAGTTACAGCATTACAGAAAATGCGTTGAACAGGGACCGGTTTCCTGGAGGAGAGCCACTACACCATATATTATAGTGGCCACGCAGTAAATCACGCGCTCGAAGTAGGTTTCTTAGCTAGTCAACAAAATGAAACCTGTTATTATCAGCTTTGAAAACAAAAGCGAACGGCTATGGACTCTGCGCCTACGAGACAAATTTTGAAATACAAGCCTCATTAACGTTCACGCCCCTACAGAGGAGACTGCAGAGTCGGATAAGGATACTTTTTACGAGGCAGTAGAACGAACCCTCGAAGCCTGATATCAAAATCATACTTGGGGATTTCAACAGTCAAGTAAGGGCGGAGCCTGTATTCAACAGATACGTTGGCTCTGAAGAATTTTTGGCCCCCTACATGAGGATGGACGATTCCGTCCGTCTACATAACGACAAAATCAATGAGCGATATCATAACCATCAGGTTGTAGATAAAATCCGGCTCAATAGGTTGAAGTGGGCGGATCACCTAATCCGTATGGATGAGGATGATCCAGCCCGAAAAGTCTATAAAGAAGACAAGGCAGACCCTGCCTGAGGTGGAACGATGGTGTAGGCCAGGGCGCCAGGCAGCTTTTAGGGATATCGAATTGATGGACCTCGGCGCAAAACCGAAATGTCTGGGGTTCCTTATTAAGGCAGGCCTAGACCGGCCGTTCATGATGACGATGAGTCGCGTGGGCAGCACCGCGTCACTGCGTGCTTAGTAACCATTTCCGTATTTTTTTTAGATTCCTACAAACTTTCCAAAGTAAACAGGCGGTATCCGCTGTCGAAGTTAATTAAACGTTTAAGGTAGTTTTGCATACTCTGCTGAGTTTTTATTGTCCAGAGCTCTGTTTACAATACAGATTTTGTTTTTATGGATCATTTCTAGGATACGTGTCGGAATCTTGTATCGATAAACTGGCTTGTGAATAATCGTGCAGCCAGGTAGGGGTTGTCGTTGAACCTTTCAATTGTAAAGCTAATGTCACGTTTCGCGTTCAGAGGTGTTTGTATGATTGAGAGCTTATGTATTTCCGATATTTTAACCAGTTTGTAGATTTGCACGTTAGAGTTTTTGGATCACTTTCTTTAGAACGCAGTTTAAACGTTAATTTGATGACACTAGAGTTATCTGGACGGATGGTACCTTACCCTCAGGATGTTTTGTAACGTAGAATGTGAATTCTTTGATGCTGAAGTTGTATTTATTCATTAGGTGTATTTCAGAGATGAGAATGATATATTTTTCGTCATTATTAAGGACTCGACACTCGATTTTTTTTTTCGTTTATACCAGTGCAGCATTACTTCCAGCGCATGGGCGGCACTCTCGGCACAAGCAAGTGGTGGTCCCGGGCAAGCTTTTCCTCCTGAGTCGGGGATCTCTCTCTCTTTTCCGTCCTGTCCGACAACAAAGCCATACGCGTATTCCAACCTCGCCCAGTGAATTTAATGAGTTGAATTGTTTGTTTTATTTATATTTCTAATAAAAGGAATTACTTAACTTGTACCCTGCGCTCTCTTTCATTCGGCCCTCGATTACCCCGGCACTTAGTCTATACACTGATCCCTATCTTAAACTTCAACTAACATCAATCTGCAGAGTCGCTTAGATCTCTCATATGGTCCACCAAAGTTGGCACATTTCTCTGCACTTGCATCTTCCTTGTTTATTTGGCAGGTTGATGTTAAATTCAGATCGCCGTAAATCACCTAAAGGCTTGGCAATTTGTAATAAGCTTTGCCGCAAAACCTCATGTGCTGCTGTGGCGGACTGCGCCAGGATTGTATCGGTGGGGTTTTTCATGCTGTCTTGGCTGATGGGCGTAGAATATCATTTCTCTACTACACTGAGGATATCTGTTTGCTCATTCATCGAATCATGGGTCTTGGCAAGCAGTGTGGGACTGAAGATGAAACACTAACAAAACTAATGTTCTTAGTTCGACTGTTTATCGTACACTTCCTACTTGCATTAATGGCCAAAACATCGAAGGCTTGGAACAATCTGTACATCGAGCTGACGTTGTTTTTGCCGACACCGGCCGGCACTAAACTTAATGCCACTTGACATATTTTCTTAAGGGGGTCACCCCATGTAAAGGTCGTTCTTTTGGCTTTTTTTAGAATTTTTTTGTGAAGAACCGGAGAAAGATACAAATATTTTCACTATAGATTCATTGATATCTTGAGCGTGCACAGTAATCTTTCCAGCCCGATCACATAGTTCGTTATTGAAACACAGGGCAATCTATATACCCATCTCCAAAAAAGATGTTTTTCTGCTGCCACGCTAGAGGGCGTTGCGACCATCTTAGAGAAAACGGAAACGGCATTTTAACGTAGAGACTTAACTACAGTCCGCAAACTAGGATTATTAAAAAATATTAAAAACTAAATTTTTGGTGCCTTGTTACAATTTTTTTTTGAATTTTTGTGTTTTTTTACGGCTTCTTCAATGAATAAAAAAAAACTACTGGATGAATCGCAATTATCCTAGTTTGCGGACCGTAGAAATATGTTCTGAATAAGTCGTGAAACTTTCAAAGAATTTCGTTGGATAGATTTTGGGCTATGGTGGCAGCCGATTTTCAATATGCGGTTTCGAGAAAAACGCATTTAAAAAGTGGAATGGGATTTTTAGCCATGAAACCTTAACTAACCATTAATCTGCTATACTTAGTCTATAAACCTTAGGTTTCTTAAAGAAACACATGTACGGCTTTGGCTTCAATACTTGTCTTTTTAGCGAAGTCATTCGAACGATAAAAACGAGCTTTATTACGGCGATCGACATAAATCTAATAATAATAATCGTTGGCTCAACAATCCATATTGGATCAGGGTCGTTAAGTGTGTTAGAGCACTTCATTCAAGACCGTAACGGTACACTACAGTACACTGTAGGAGGCAATGTGGTCAGCATTGTGCTTGCCCGAGATTATTACCCTGATTTGACACAGGTACTTATTCACAGCTAAGTCGACTGGTATCCGACGCTAAATCACGATGCATAAATCTAGCATGTGACTTATCACGTGTTTAACACTATAATTTCCGAATGACTCCTTATATCAAATAATCACTTTGCCCATATATTCTACACTATATCTAGATACAATTGATGTCAAAAAAAAATCGATTCCGCGAATCCGACACATGAGATGACCCCTTGTGTGTGTGTGTGTGTGTGTATGGTGGGGGAGAAGCTACAGCTTCTTAGCACTCAGGCCGTGTTGGCCCATTGTACTCGCCTCCCCCGTCTAACGGAATATTCCGGATTCGTTAACGTATCGCAGGATTTCCGTTAGTGGATGTGATGCTACCCGTCGCAATTGGAGGACATCGGCACTAAAGATCTGATGTCTGATGCATCCATAGGCGGGGCACTTACATAGGAAATGTTCCGTGGATTCCTATACTGAACATATGCCCAGCTAGTGAATTATGGCCTGTCAGAATGCCCACGATACACCTGCAAGTCCTCCTGCTTTTCGACAGGATAAACTTTGCGGTACGTATGTTGGGTTCTGGCAGGAAAAGTTTGGTGTGTCGAGCAGCATTTAAGCTCAGCCACCTGTCGTTATGGGAAACTTGATGACCCCTTAATGCAATATCAAGGGAAGAACTTCATCATTGTAGAGGTCAGATACTTGTGGACATGTTGATGAGAAGACGGATATGGCGGTGGACAGATTACATATTAACAAAGGGTGACAACTCCATTGTGGGTTATGCTGAAGTATATTACCAGAAACCAACAGCAATAACGTGTAAGCGAGGTCGATGCGCTATTTCAAATAGGGGCTTATGACAACCAAATAATAATTTTAATTCGAGAACCTAAATCTCTGAAGCCTTCTATCCAGATTTTATTTCTTCTTGGTTCTACCTTAGTATATACTTTTGTTTGTCTTGACTGAATCAAAAGTGATCATGTTTTTCGACCTCCATGCGTATTCCAATTGAACTTTTGCTTTATTCGACCAAAATCACTTTGAAAGCAGTAAGAATAGATCGATAATTGAAAAACACAACATTCTCTTTACCCACCTATTTATTCATATAAAAAAACCTAAAACTGACAATTTAATAAACTTACAATTAACTCCCTAGATCTTTGGGTCACTGGCTGTTAAACCAACAATTTTTGCTGACTCTTCCCATATTTTCTTAGCCTTATCCATATCCATGGCGGCAGCAGATAAGCCATGTTCCTTCTTATCCATAAAATATTTCCCTGAAACGCCTTCGACGTCCTTCGATGAAGCCAAGTAAATTGTAGTTTCTGCTCCTTGTTTGGGTGTCTTAAAGAAGCATTTCGTAACAGCCAACATTGGATAATTCAATGGGAAAGGAACATTCCTCCAGATTCCTGAATCGATCATTCCAGGATGGAGGAAGTTCACAGTGATTCCACTGCCTTCCAATCGTTGTGCCAATTCGCGTGCGAAGTAAATATTTGCATATTTTGATACGTAGTACAAATACGCAGCTGGGAATGTTCCAATCGGATTAAGTTTATTTAAATTAACGGAAGCTAAGCGATAAAGTTCTGAAGCAACAATAACAATCCTTGCCGGAGTGCTACGCTTCAGGAGATCGATTAGAAGATGAGTGAGAAGGAATGGTCCGTAGTGGTTTGTGGCCATAGTTAACTCAATACCATCTTCACTGGTGGCTCCACGGAATGCAAGAGCCATACCGGCGTTGTGGATCAACACATCAAGCTTATTTTCTGTTTTTAGGATGTCTGCTGCAAATTCACGAACTGATCTTTGTGAACCCAAATCGATTTTCTTGATGATTACATTGTTGTTGCCGGTTTCTTTGACGATTTCCTCTACATAAAAGAAGTAAATTTAGTATCCGAATAGATTTTTTTAAAATTTAGTCAAACTAAAATAAGTTACCTCTAGCTGCATTGGCAGTTTCTTGGTTACGGCAGGCCATAATCACACGAGCTCCTTGTCTGGCCATTTCTCTTGCGGTCTCCTTGCCAATTCCGCTGTTTGCGCCGGTAATGAGTACTGTTTTGCCTTCCATTTTAACCTGTTTTGAAGCAAGAATTTTTTTACTCTAAGTTAACATTGTGTTTTTAGTTATGATTATCATATTATCTTATCATTATCATATGTACATTTAGAAAGTTGTATATATGCCTTCATATTGCTTATTATCGTGATATGATTTTTATAGTAATTTCTTCGTAGTTTTCGGGAAATTTTATTAAATAAATTCCAATAAGTATATAAGTAACCTTGTCAAATCTCATTGATAGAAAATATTTGCATTTTCTAACACTCTATTATTCAACGAGGCATTCACCTTTCCATGAATCAGAAAGTGAAAGTTTTACGAGGAAATTTATACCCACGTAATGAAGTTTTTTTTCCAATTGTACTATTGAATAGCACCATTAACCTTAACTCACATTAAAATTAACTTCTCTGTGAAGCAATTCGATGAGGTCTTCGACCAAAATGATTTATTGCTTTTATCTTTAGGGGAAAGACGTTTATTTTGTAGAAAAAAAACTTGATCTTTATCGTCGAATTGGGAGCTTTCACCCAAAATGAAATTAGAAATTCTATGATGAAAGTGCAAAGATGAGTCGTTGTATGTTGTCAGTATTTAATTGATTGCTTTACTCAATTTCCCAGACGCAAGTCAAGATTCCAAATGGTGTTTATGGGGGTCAAAGCAAACAAAAGCAACAAATAATACGTTCACTGCATTCATTACTAATTTAATTTTGTTCTAACAAACCAGATAATTTGTTTTTGTCTATCCCAGTTTCTTTGGTTTGGAAATAGTTGGAATGTGGAAGTTTTATCATCAAGTCTCATTCAAGTATTTTTTATTAATTAGTATTAATTAAAACAACAGCTATTAACCTTGATTACAGTATTTTACGAGTATGATGCATATAAGAAATTATCCACCGATAATAAGTGCTGTTACCCGTGATAGATGCGCACATTGCCTTAGTAAAAATTAATACTAAATTCATAAGAAAACAACGATGTAGACGGTATATCAATGTGAAGGGTTATAATACTCGACATTGTAATTATTGTGTGGCTACCAATCGCATTATTTTTAAGCTTTATGTAAAACAATAGCTCATTTGATTCGATTCGCCGAGTATCTGTCTATTAGTCTCTCTGTTTATCTACTTTTTAACACATTCTAGTCATATAGGGTAATCAAGGGAAGGGATGGGCGACAATGCTAAAATTTTCCTTCTCAAAATTCTTTTGTGATGAAAAAATTGCACAACGTCAGCGGAGTGACATAAAGCCAAGCCCGTTCCAATATCTTCAGATATGGTTTATTTTTTAGGAGACTGTACGGAGGTAATGGTGCCAAAACGAATACATAACCTAAAAGTATCGAATGCCAACCTCATCTCCCTAGCCTAACAACCAAATTTCTAGCGACTCAGTACCTATGAATATTCGGTAAACCATGTGCTCGGATTACGTTTCCTTGTCAGCCAAAAAATAAAACTTGCTGTTATCCGCTTTGAAAACATAACTGAGCGGTTATGCACTTTGAGTTTGTGAAGCTAATTTCGAAATATAAGTCTCATTAACGTTCATGCCTCTACAAAGGAGAGTCGGAGAAGGACACCTTCGACGAGGCAGTAGAACGAACCCTCGAAGCCTTATATGATTAATAGCTAAGTAGGAATGGAGCCAAAAGTACCAATGACAACGGACTGTTGATTATCCAACTAGCAGTGTTACACGAAATGGTTGTTGGAAGTACCAGCTTTGCACGGAAAACTGTCCACAAACATGCGTGGGTCTCTCCATATGGGATCACTTTCAATCAAATTGACCACATGCTAATCGAACGTCACCACCTCTCAGCTTTAATGAATGTCATGGAGCTCGAATAACAATATCACCTCGAATCCTTGCTGACAATCAGGTGAGAGTGAACACTGAACATCCATAACAGAGACCTCCGTAACTCCTGTAAGAGGGAAATGAATGCCCATAACCGTAGTTAATAGATATCCTGATGAAACGTCAACAAATGATTTTCGCGACTACCTGAAGAACGTTATCATTTATATGGCTGCGAACATACTTGGCCCCAGTTGCAAAAATTGTCGAAATGACTGGTTCGACGATGAATGTAGACTAGCAACAGAACGGAAGAATGCCGCATATCCGGCAATACTGTACTCTCAAAGAACGTGGACATGGGCAAAGGCCTATCACGAACTTGGTCGAGTAGAGAAGCGACTTCATGGACAGAAAAAGGAAGTCTAGGTGAACCAGCAACTCTGTGAGCTCGAAAACTACAGGGAGCAACCGCCACAGGCGCGGTAGTTTTGCAAACAAGGGTAAAGCCTTATACACATCGATGCTCATCCGGATGGGACAAAGAGGGAAATCTGATTTCGGACAGAATGGGCATATTGGAGCGATGGGTTGTGTACTTTGATCAACTGCTCAACAACCAAAATATCGGCGAGTTGGAGGTCTCGCTAATTAAAAAGAAACAATCCGTGCACTTCATCGGCTTAAAAATTGCAAGTCGCCAAGAAATAATGGATGGATGGAATATGGAGGCGACCAACCTCACCAAGTGGTTCATCAACTTCCTGTGGACAGCGAATCAATGCCTGACGATTGGATCACTTTTGAGACCATTCAGCATTCAAATAAGCAAATAACCTTCTACATTAAGTGTCCGGATAGCTGGGTGGTTAGAGCACAAGGCTGTCGTACGGATGGTCGCGGTTCAAATCTCACTGGTGATAGTGGAATTTGTATCGTGATTTGACGTCGGATACCAGTCGACTCAGCTGTCAATGAGTACCTGAGTCAAATCAGGGTAATAATCTCGGGCGAGCGCAATGCTGACCACATTGCCTCCTACAGGCTATCCTTTAGTGTATCGTTACGGTCTTGAATGAAGTGCTCTAACACACTTCAAGGCCCTGATCCAATATGGATTGTTGCGCCAAGGATTATTATTATTATTAAGTGCTGCCGGACAATTTTCCTTACAGCATGAAACGTCTACATATTACAGGAATGCCCATAACTGACGTACATTACACACAGAAACGTACAAGGCAAACCAAAAATGCACATTGAAGACTCCAGGCAGTGATAGGGTGAATCAAATAGATCATACGCTCGTTAACATACGACAAGGATCATGTGAAGCCTCAGTACACCAAATTTTCATAGTAGAACATACCATATGATTCAAAAGTGTCGTCGTTTTTAAGGTTTTGTGTGAAACAAAACCTTATTAGAATCGATTCGATGTCTGTCTGTCCGTCTGTCTGTCTGTCTGTCTGTCTGTCTGTCTGTCTGTCTGTCTGTCTGTCCGTCTGTCTGTCTGTCTGTCTGTCTGTCTGTCACAGCCGATTTATTCGGAAACGGCTGAACCGATTGTCACGAAAATTGGTGGGAGTATGTGATCTGGTGTTCCCTTTACATGCAGCAACTGCGGCCATTTTGTGTTAAGTTTAAGGGGGGCTACCCATACATGTGAAAGGAGGGTGCAAAATTTTTTTTCATAAAATGTGGCCATGTGGGGTATCAAATGAAAGGTCTCAATTAGTACTTTTCGAAACTGGTTCAATATTTGATATTGGGTGAAACACAGGGGAGTGAGGGCTCAAAATATGACCCCCAAAAAGTGTAACAGGTCTCGTTCTCAGAACCTATCCAACCGAAAAATCTGAAAAAAATCTCAATAGTGCATCTCTATGAAATCTAGGCCTCAAAATATATCCGGTTCCGATATCTGCACAAATAAAGTTAATAATAGTATATTTCCATATTTTAGAAATTTACCCGGCACCCCCCTTATGTTCGTCCCAGAAGTACAAAATTTGGCATGGGTATAATGAAGAATATAATGCATAATTTGGTCAAGTTTGAGGAAAATCCAACTATTATTAACAAAGTTATAGGAGGTCAAACTTTACAATTTTTTGTGAATTTCGTGCACTCTACAACCTGATGATGTCATCATCACATATCAATTCGTCAATACCACAACGAAGTAAGTTCGTATGAATTGGGTGGAAAAGAATTATTTTGTTTTAGTTCTTTAATCATTTGTATATGAATATCAATTATTCCAACGAGACATGTGTATATGTAGGTATATAGTATATGCGTGCTAATGAACTTTGGGGGTAGAGCTTAATTCAGATAAATATAAGAAGTAAATCGGAAATATGGCTACGATCAATTTATATACGTGCCTATATGTGTACAGTATTCGAAAATAGGCAGTTTGTTTGTTTAGGGTGAGCGTAACATCTACGGCTGTAATATGTACGTATGTCTCGTAGTTTTGTAGCTGTATACGGGGAGAAAAATGTGCGTTGAAATTTCTTAGATAAGATGAACACAAAACCTTTATACCCGAAGCACGAGCTTCCGGTATTCCGACTTGTTTTAATTTAAACGAACTGCGCATGCGAAACTGATTATATTCGTTTTTTTTTAAAGTTTGGATCACCTTAACCGACCTTCATTCACGTCAAGCACCAACGAAACCATCAACAAAATGAGAGAAATGGTGCTTGAAAATCATCATATTTGCCTTAAGGCACGACTGCATCTATACTATGCGATGAGAGGCGGCTACAAACTACACTGCCTGTCAAAATATTTGGTTGTGCTGGTAGCAATATAGAATTGAGCGACGCTGCGCGACGCGACACATCCCCATTGATAGACCAGTAGCTTACTCCAAACTTACTTGTAGTTTGGAGTAAGCTACTGATGTATCAATTTTAGACTAGACTACAAATAGAAGAAATGTTAAAATGTCAAAATATATAGTTGTTTGCAGTTAGCTATGGGCATGGCGCGTCGCGGGAGTTGTGCTGAATGTAGTGTCACGTCGTATTTTAAGAGAGATTGCTAGAGAATTTGGCATCGCATTGCTGAGCGGTTCAGCACTTTGCGATGGACATTTTATATATGAGATCTGTCGCATTTCGACTCGTCCCAAAAGCACTGAATTTCGTGCCAAAACAATATCAACGGCCTACGCGGATCAAGGTGAAGATGCAGAGAATGCACGGTGAGATAAACTATAATCTCACGTAGTTCCTCATGGGACATGACGGATACCGTAAATTCCTGTATAGGTTTAAACTGGGCCGCTCATCTCACTCTCCCAGCTGCAACGATATTCCGGAGGACTCCGAGCATGTTTTCTTTTATTGTTCTAAATACATGGAGGAAAGAAGGAGTCTAGAGGTGGCATTGGGTGGAACAATAGCACTAGCAAATCTAATTAAGAAAATGCTTCTGTACGAAGGGAACTGCAATGCAATGGGGCGAATTAAGTGCAGGTTCAAGGAGGTAGAGGAAGCGAGAAAGGTGCGTTTGCAAATGCAATCGATGGATAAATGGAGAGATCTAGAGCCACGTCTTCCCCAAAACGTAAAAATTCACAGTGGGTCTGAGGGGAAGAGGAAAGGAGTTGGAGGGTGATTTTAATCGGCAAAAATTTTACACGTTGGAACATATGTACAGACAGACAATGAACCGATTTCAATAAAACTTTATTTTCCACAAAAATTGAAATAAAAAATTGAATGTTAGAATTACAGTACAAAGTGCTGTCAAAACTTATGAGTAATAGAGTAATACTAAACGTGAAAGCAGTACTCTTTGACTGTCAGTGTGGATTTCGGTTTGGAAGGTAACAGATGGACCAAATTTTCGCTATATAGCAAATTTTCCATAATGTGTATAATATCGGTTCCAATATGTTTATAGGGACATTTGGGACTTTAGTGGTATGCTCTGCGCTATCAAAAAATTAGCCTTAGAAGTGCGGTTCGAAGCAAACCAGATCAAATCTGAGCACCTGAAGTTGATTAGAAAATGGAAGTGGCAATGGCAGAGTGGTACCCACTATCCCTGGATTGCGGACAGGTGGGTTATGAAGGAAATGTTTTAATGAACAAGCGCTGACTTTAGTAACATCTACTTCTGCTAACAGTAGGAAGATCCTTAGAGCTACCAAGTAAGGTTTATAGTGTTCACAACCAAAAAGCCAAACGTTTACATTTATTAGTAAAACAATTAGGTACGAGACAAATGTGTGAAGTGAGCTTATTATTGTTAGATAGAATTTGGTATCCTTCTCCTGTAAAAATAATATGTCCAAATCGTCATATGATCCAACCTAATATTCTCCTAAGAGCACTACACACAGAGCCGGTGTTAGGTACCATTACAGTCAACAATGACCTAGCATTTGCCGTCTTTTTCCAAGTGGCTCGTGAAACTCAGTCTGATATCCATCATTACCTCCAGGAAATTTTCGATGGTCTGAGTTAAGCAGCCAGTGGCTTCTAATTTTTCCAAAGAACCCTCGAAATAAGCTCAAATGGCCGAACGCGTTTAGCGCCACCATCGTGTCTTGAAGTAGATCCACGATTCTTGGTACCACATAGTCCAAAGAAGGAGCCAATGTTATCATTTTAATTTGTTCAAGGTGCGGGTGCAGCCTATATATATGTAATTAACACTCTCCAGCATTTTGTCTATGTTGTCTGAAAAGTAAGTAGAATGATATGCAAGGGATGGGAATCGGGTGGATCTGTGAACCTTTATTTGTCGTTTCCATTGAATGGTAACATTTTTTTTATCATGCACGAATCAAAACAAGAGAGCGAACTAGGTCAGGCCTTAGCAACCAGTTTGTGAACCCAGCTTGGAATTCCATTAAATCTTGTTGTCTTCTTCTCTCCAATATGTTCGCAGATCTTTCGTAGTTCCTACAGCCTAATTTTCATTCTTCAACTGAGAGGCTGTTATTATTATTTGGGAAAAAGTGGGCGGATAGACTCTATGAGGTGAGTTTTGTCCTTGCACTTTGTGCTTAAAAGTTTGTATTCAGTGTCGCAATGATTCGTGTTAGTGTTCGTATCAAGGTAGAATTTCCTATAGTCCTCTTGCTCGCTTATCCTCACAGCTCGCCTGAGATGGTTTTCACGGTAATCTGCTTCTCTCTTGCCCTTTGACAAAATCTTTTGGCTCGAGGGTAGGACGACTTCAATGTATTGATTTCCTGCATTAAAATATATATTTCATTTTAATGCTGTTTACCTAAACTGCCCCACTTCTTCGCGTATGGCGTAATTGTTACACTAAAACGGGCATAACAAACGTAGATCTGGATGGCGTTCACTTAACTTACTTCCCGCAATAATATATTATATCAGAAAGGGGTGTAATTTCAGGACTAGATTTTATATAGAAATATCATTTTGGAAGTTTTGGTTGAATAACTTCTGAGAATCAGTCCATAGTTCCAATATCTTTTCACACAGGCAGTCATAAGTTCTAGGTAACTAATATTGCTGCTTTTATTTTAAGGTAGACAGAACCTTCATATATGTTTCAATGAGGGAAACACTGGCAACAGTACACTCATAGTTATCAGAATACTATACCGTATAGCTTAATATAAAAGAAAAGGAAAATGTTCTTGCAAAGAAAACTATAATATCGAAGGAAGGAAGTTATTATGTATCTATACAAAAGTGAAAAGATATCACCTGCAGATCTTCAGAGTCTGGTGAAATGAATAGTAGCTCTGCTCAAAAATAGATTATAAACAAGACGTGACGCAGAAAGTTGCAAAAATCAAATTCCAGGAGTGAATAAAATAATTATTCGAAGAGACTGGTATTAATCTATGGGTAAGAGCACGGTAGCAAAGTACTTGCTATTAAATCGTCAATATTACTTTATTGCATAATAACGACTTTATTGCCGAAGCAAACGTAATCCCTGCAATTATAAGAATGCTATATACCGTACAGAAAATGTTTGACCTATGATGGAGGACGCGCTTATCGGTTAGGTCGGGCAAAATACCTATCGTGGCTATAAACGAAAAAATTACAGCTGGATCACATTGATTTCCACCTTTAGTAGTTGCTTTGAGGAGGACCGTTCCGGAGGCAGTAGAGACAGCATTTATCAATGCTGCTTCTAAAGAGAAATACATAAACCATCTTGAGGGTCTTCCTCATACCTTATTGAATTGTAGGTTTCATACCGCTGATTTGTCAGTTGTTGATCTCAGGTAGCCTTGCAGGGAAATTATTTGATTGGGAGCATAAAGTAGAAAGGTGCGAAGAGATGCAGTGTTATTCTAAGTTTGCGGGCACTCGGATATATTTGGAAATGTATTTAAACCAGAAGAAACCGGTGGAATACCTCAACAATCTTCATCGGCGCTATTACTCTTCATTATGATATGTGAACGTGCGTTGTGTATCAATGACATCGACATCGTTGCGTAATTAATAAATATCTAGAGAAGGCTGAAGCAACACATTAAACAGTCTTGAATGTGGCAAGAGCTTCAGCACGATTACCATGAAGGAGATGGATGCACAGAATTATGCCAAATATTTCACTTATTCCACTTCACAATTACATTCATGGAAGAGGTAGTTAAGAACAGCTCTTTTCTGTCTTTAGCATATAATATAATTGCAAAAGACTGAAACATAAAGATTCCCCAAAAATAAATATTTATACATTTGAATAGCAATAATTAACCAAAATGGTGTTTTACAACAACTTCTAATTAAAGTACTTTTATGGAATAAATTTGAGACGGACCTATACTATAAAATGAAGGAAAGAAGGAATAATTAACTTATTCAAAAAAATATTTAAGATTTTCAACTATAATTGAGAACGACTAACTAAATGATTGATGCATGAAAAAAGCACCGGAGTTTCATATTCACGTCATCAAATATGTATGTGCATAGTACAAAAAATCACTGTTTTCTACGCAATCTTATTTTCTTCCCATTCTTTTATCTTCAATGGTTCAAGACCTCAAAACTACTAGAAACTGTTGGAGAAAACGGTATCTGCAAATGGATCGTCAAATCTCTTCGAGATAAAATGCACCTAGTCTTTCTTTCCGTACACCATGAATGCTAACATTTTGGTGAAAGTACAGCAAACTCCAAAATTATTGAATAGTTCGTTCATTGAACTGCAAACAATTCCGGTCAATTTATCAGAATGGAAATTCATCTAAAGATTCAAACGAGTAACCCGGATACTAGACCATGACTTGATGGGGCCAAAGTTCAATTCGCTAAAATTTGAGACACTTTTGAAAAGCTAATTGGTTTGAGTAATTCCAGCTTGGGAAATATAATCACACGCGAATATACTAGTAGTAATTGTAGAGTATACTATTACTTTTTCCTGAGAATTCGAGTATTGCATGCGATTACAATCATAATACGCAGCATTAAAATTGCAACTATTCAAAAGACTGCGCACAGAAACCCGAAACAGAATTACTTCGCAATTTACCTTTTAAATTATTTTTTAATCCAACAAGAAAATGCACTCAACAAGTAATCCAACTTTATATGATAGTATGTTACACAGTTAGTAGTGAATTAAAACTGAAACGTGTACAAAATTTGTATTTCCGCACCAATGGATCCGCCGATTGAAACCGAAGTGATATATTACAATAAGTTCCGATTCCAACGAAATCTGAATAGTAAGTGATGGAAATATAATTTCTCAAGAGTGAGCATGGCCTTCCCGATAAGCTCCGTTCATGGCTGAACGTTGTTAGTGTTATTTGTTGCGGAGTTTACGTCTAAATCTCTTTTTACTCTTCTTCAGGCCAGCAAACCGGTCTTATGCCCTCAAGACGGAATAAGACTTTGTCGCTAGCAATTGTGATGATCAAGCAACTTCCATACATGTTTCGCGGCTGAAGCTTGCAAGAAAGGTAGGAAAATCCAGAAAGGTAAGCAAGGCTTAAATGTGCTCAGCATGTAGACTATCTCTCTTTTTCCGCGAAGTTGTTGGTACTTTGCGAGCTTTGGAAGAAATGGAAAATTGATAGAGAACACAATTTATCTACTTCAGCAATACTCAGCTTGCACATATATTCTAGACTGTAGATGGTTGCGGAAACAGATATTATGCGAATGAAAGTCCATTGCAACCAGCAGCAGGTATTCAAATGCATTTGTTTTTCTTGATGAATTTACTTTCACAAGATGTTTCACAATTTCACTAGAATGTGGTTATTGTTTCCATATTTAACGGGCGCTACATATGTGTGTTTCATATATGATCTCACATAAATATCAACAAAATGTATTTTAATGATTTTGTTAACAGTGTATTATCAAAAACAAAATGTAGTAAAAAGGGAGAATGAGACATATTCATTTAAAAGGCTAGTCGGGAAACTGGAAGCTGGACGCTTCAAGTATGAAAGGTTTTTTTTTTGTATTTCTTTTATAATAATATATCATTTGAATGTGCGCGTGCACCTAATATATGCATATATATTATGAAAATACCCACATTCAGTCTAGAATTTCCAAAGAAGCGACAACTTTGACCTATTATAATTTTGTTTAGAATAGTGTAATTTCCACCAAACTTGGCACGATGATGCCTTATATCCTAGTCTACATTTTTACAATTTCCTGGTACTAGAATGAACTTAAGGGGGGTTATGCAGCCAATTAAAAAAAAATATAGTAACATACTATTATTAACTTTATTTGAACAGATATGGGTGTGGAGAAATGATCACTTTCGACCCTCCGCATTCCCCACTCTTCAAAAAATGGAAAATGGAATGGAATTTTAATATTTCACTAGAATGTCAATTTTTCTTGTTAACCATTACGTTAGCATCTTATTCGCATGGCTTCATTATCATCATCAACGGCGCAACAACCGGTATACAGTCTAGGCCTGCCTTAATAAGGAACTCCAGACATCCCGGTTTTGCGCCGAGGTCCACCAATTCGATACCCCTAAAAGCTGTCTGGCGTCCTGAGCTACGCCATCGCTCCATCTTAAGAAAGGTCTGCCTCGTCTTCTTTTTCTACCATATATATTGCCCTTATAGACTTTCCGAGTGGGATCATCCTCATCCATACGGATTAAGTCACCCGCCCACCATAACCTATTGAGCCGGATTTTATCCACAACCGGACTCGGAATCGTCCATCCTCATGTAGGGGGCCAAAAATTCTTCTCTCGAACGCGGTCAAGAGTTCGCAATTCTGCTTGCTAAGAACCCAAGTTTCCGAGGAATACATGAGGACTGGCAAGATCATAGTCTTGTACAGTAAGAGCTTTGCCCCTGTGGTGAGACGTTTCGAGCGGAACAGTCTTTGTAAGTTGAAATAGGCTCTGTTGGCTGACAACAACCGTGCGCGGATTTCATCACCGTAGCTGTTATCGGTTGTGATTTTCGACCCTAGATAGGAGAAATTGTCAACGGTCTCAAAGTTGTATTCTCCTATCCTTATTCTTCTTCGTGTTTGTGTTTGACCAGTGCGGTTTGATGTTGTTGGTTGATTCGTCTTCGGTGCTGACGTTGCCACCATATATTTTGTCTTGCCTTCATTAATGTGCAGCCCAAGATCTCACGCCGCCTGCTCGATCTGGATGAAGGCACGTCTCGGGTGGTTCTTCCCATGATGTCGATATCGTCAGCATAGGCCAGTAGTTGGGTGGACTTGAAAAGGATCGTACCTCTTGCGTTTACCTCAGCATCACGGATCACTTTCTCGAGGGCCAGGTTAAAGAGGACGTATGATATGGCATCCCCTTTTCTTAGACCGTTGCTGATGTTGAATGGTCTCGCGAGCGATCCTGCTTCTTTTATCTGGCCTCGCACATTGGTCAGAATCAGCCTAGTCAGTCTTATCAATTTAGTTGAGATACCGAATTTTCCCATGGCCGTGTACAGTTTTACTCTGGCTATGCTGTCACAGGCGGCTTTAAAGTCGATGAATAAATGTTGCAACTGTTGGCCATATTCCAATAGTTTTTCCATCGCCTGCCGCTGAAAGAAAATCTGATCTGTTGCTGATTTGCCTCGAGTGAAGCCTCTTTGGTATGGGCCAATGATGTTCTGGGTGTATGGGGCTATCCGGCCTAGCAAGATAGTGGAGAATGTCTTATAGATGGTACTCAGCAACGTGATACCTCTATAATTGCTGCACTGTTTGATATATCCCTTTTTATGTATGAGACAGATAATGCCTCGTTGCCAATTGTCAGGCATTGATTCGCTGTCCCATACCTTAAGCACAAATTGATGATATTTAACCAATTCGGCTGTAATTCTATCGGCTCCTGGCGACTTATGATTTTTTAGTCGATGAATTGCACGGACTGTTTCTCCTAAACTTGGTGGTGGCAGTATTTGTCCGTCGTCTTCAGTTGGCGGGACTTCCAACTCGCCGATGTTCCGGTTGTTCAGTAGCTCATCAAAGTACTCAACCCATCACTCTAATATGCCCATTCTGTCGGAAATCAGATTTCCCTCTTTGCCTCGGCAGGATCAGCATCGAGGTGTATAAAGCTTCATCCTGTTGGCTTGTTGGCAAAACTTCCGCGCCTGGTGCGGTTGCGATGGAGTTCGTGATAAATCTCTGCGCGTGCCCGCGTTCTTTGAGAATGCAACATTACTCAGTATGCGGCATTCTTCCCTTCGGTTGCTAGCTTACATTTATCGTGAAACCAGCCGTTCCGACTCGTTTTGCGGCTGGGGCCAAGTATGTTTGTGGCCGTATCCATGATAACGTTCTTAAGGTGATTGTGAAGATCATTTGTTGATGCTTCATCTCCAGGTCCTCTGTTGACTGCGGTTATTGCGGCATCCAATTCCCTCTTATAAGTGTCGCGGAGGGTTATGTTGTGGATGGCTTCAGTGTTCACTCTCACCTGATTGTCAGAGGGGATTCTAGGCTTAGGGCATGGCTTAGGATGCAGTTATTTCGCACAAAATTGATAAGTTTGAACTACAATAACTTTGACACTAATAGCCGGGTTTTCATGAAGCTTCACATAAGTATGCCCCATACTGTCTTCTAGGCCGTTACTGTTAGGATGAACTCAAGAGGGGTTTTTGTCAATTGTTGAAAGTTGGTAATATACTATTAGTAAGTTTGTTGTTGGATGTTCCATTGCGATATCTGCCCAAACGAGGCTTAAATTTCACATAAGTGTTTTACACAAAACCTTGAAAAGGGCTGAGGACAAGTAGATTCCTCATAAATGCGACTTTAATATTATATTTCACGCGAATGTCAATTATTCTCGCTAATTATGACGTCGGCATATTAGTTGCATGGCTTTAGAAGCAGTAAATTCGCGCGAAATTGCTAAGTTTGAACTACTATAGTTGTGGCGTTAATGGCCCTGTTTTCATGAAATTTGGCATGTGTATACAAGATATTGTTCCCTATGCTACTGCATCTCTAGGATGAACTTGAGGGGGGAATGGCACATATTTCGAGGCCTAGATTTTATATAAGCGCGTTTTCCTGGTTTTTTCGGTCTTATCTCACTTTAAGTGTGCATTTTAACTTCTTACTCAAGCACTTTACAATTCACGTCAAAACTAATATCGGTTTCGAAATGTACTAAGCGCAAGCTTTCATTTCATACCCCACAGGACTATATGTAAAAAACATTTGTAAACCCCCCTCCCTTGCGTGTATGGGGAGCCTCCCTTTAAAGTCCACATAAATGTATGTCACTCACTGTATGTGTGGGAGTTGGAGAAAAGTGCGTGTGACAGACAATGGATTTTAAGAAGGTTTTGTTTTACACAAAACCTTAAAAAAATAAAAGAAAAAGACAGTGTACCATAGTCCTGTAGTGTACCGTTAGGACCTAGGATAAACTGCTCTGATTGTGACGTCAACAATTATTGATGTTAATATCATTTATACCGATGATAAATGTTGTATTGCTAACATGAAATTAAGGGCGATTTTACTAAAATATAGTAGTATACCATCATCAACTTTATTTGACCATATATCGAAATGGGATGTGTTTTGGGACCAAAATTTAATTAAGACGTATCACTATGATTTTTTTTTAGATTTTTCGGTCGAGTAGGTTCTTAAAACAAGACCTTTTCCGTTTTAGGGGGTGCACATTTTAAGTATTCCCATCCCTAAGTTTCACCCAGCATCAGAGTCAAATCTAGCCCTTTCATTTGATACTCCTCATGACCATATTCCGTGAAAAAAATGTGTACCCTCCTTTCGTATGTATAGGGAGCCCCTTTAAATTCAATGAAAGAGTAATGGCACTTGTTGCATGGAAAAGGTTTCAAGGTGACAATAGCTTCAGCCGAGTGAATCAGATGTAATAGACAGACGGATCGACAGACATTGAATTGATTTTTTCCATACACTCAGCGTATCCAAAACACATGAAGATGAAAGCAACGTATTAACAATAATAACAACAAACAATAACAATAACAAATGATAGGGAATTACAGACTTCGCATCCACTCATCAATATGAGCAATAAAACCGCGGCCGAGGCACGAATTTCGGAGGCTTCACTAAACTGATCTTCCCTCAAGGAACAATCTGCGGAAAACATTCTCTCCACTTCAGTGGAAACTACACTAGCGTGTAAGGAAAGTACAGGAACTCAAATAATAGAGGAACTGGAAACCTGACTACGGCTTATTCGTCGGTAGAACTGTTGCCTAATTCTCCCAGAAAACGGGAGAGGAAGGTTCGGCAGAAAGAAACTTTAGCCACAAAGGAGAGGAAATTACATACTAAATTTTCCCTGCGGTGATATGAACGCCGTTGGTTTAACAGCGGCATGTGGAAACGGGATCATGCAGCCCGGATACCGTGAACGTGGGGAGACTCCCAGTTGATGACACTAAAAAGTCCTGCAAAAGAAGGCGACGCTTCTTCAGAATGAGAACATGGACGCTGCTGCAGTATCAAGTGTAGAAATATCCAGGAAAATCGGAAGCAAGAAAACGAAACTTTCGATGGAAGGTAAGGACAAGCTGGTAGCCCCGGTGAGACTCACACTGGATGCAGTAGGCTCTTGTTAACCGCGGGTTTCACATTAAACTACACTTATGCCTACAAACATAAGGAGAATCAAATTAATTTGCAGCATACCAAAGCCTCT
Organism: Hermetia illucens; assembly: GCF_905115235.1. Lineage (NCBI taxonomy): Eukaryota > Metazoa > Arthropoda > Insecta > Diptera > Stratiomyidae > Hermetia > Hermetia illucens. Next base: position 58,252,947 of record NC_051851.1, read on the forward strand.
TTCTACTTCTATTGGCAGTAAATCTGTGGTATTGGATCAGAAAAGGGGGTCCGGATCTTCTTCGGTGAGAGATTATCAAGAGCGTGCGTCCTAATGTCAAAGTTGTTAAAGCAATAATGCTGAGACAATTTTGTGGCCAGGACCTATTTGCGGTCATCTTACGATACCACACAATAGTTACCTCTATTTCCTTACCCTATGAATTAAGCGGTCTTGAACTCTTAATATGTTCTCATGAGAATCGTTAGCATATTTGTTAGCGCACTAGCAAATATAATCCTAGAGAGAGAAGCTATTTGATTTTATCATCAGCTGGTCTAATGACTGCGACGTCTCACTGTCAGATTGTTACTTTGAATTTACATTGTCCGGATAGCTGAGTAGTTAGAGCAGTAGTTGTACGCAAGGTCGCGGTTCAAATCTCACTGGTGGCAGTGGGAGTTGTATCGTAATTTGACGTCGGATACCAGTCGAGTACTCGAATGAGTACCTGAATCAAATCAAGGTAATAATCTCGGGCGAGTGCAATGCTGACCACATTGCCTCCTACAGGCTACCCTGTAGTGAACCGTTACGATCTTGAATGAAGTGCTCTAACGCACTTCAAGGCTCTGATCCAATATGGATTGTTGCGCCAACGATTATTATTATTATTATTATAATACAAAGACGTAATGGTAGGAAAATGGAGAGGACAAAGTTCAATAAACTTCGCAGCAACAAAAAGGCCTTTTCCATTTCCCGAGGGAAAAGCGGTAAAGCGGTTCCCTGATGGAACTGGGAACTGCAAAAATTCCAGAAATCAAGCAGACGATTTCTAAATCGTTCTTGCGAAAGGAATAAGAATGAACACGGATTAAAATTCCAGACTCACAGTGTGAATAAAAGAGGCTCGTAAAAAGTTCGACCATACTGTGAGGAACTGGAAGCCGAAAGAGAGACTTCAAGGTTGTGTAGAGTCCTTAAAAGTGATGAGTCCGACAAGTTGAAGAAAATCAGGTGACACTTTCACGAACTCCAATGTTGAGTCTGTACAGACTCTCTTGTAAGTATGCCACCCGGTTGAACAGGCAAGGGGCGAATTGGCGGATGTAGAGCGACTACTAAGAAATATTTTTCGATTACACATATCTTGCACTAGGCTACGTGTCTGCCTCTTGGCAGAAGGTTATACCTAAGCCTGGGAAAGATTAGTATTCAAATCGAAAGGACTTCAGTCAAATCAGCTTAAAATTATTCTTAGTGAAACGCTTGGAGAGACTAGTTGAGGTCCACATTTAGGCGCTAAGGTTGGACCCACTAAATGAAAATCAACATGCTTACCAGAGTGGAAAGTCCTATGAATCTGCTCTTCACTTTTTGGTTTCAAAGATAAAGGACGCAAGTCTGAAAGGCGATGGAGGTATTCATTTTCATTGAAAAGGCCTTTGACTGTGGGTCTTTCCAACAGCTTTGTAATTGGCCAGAAGGACCGCATGGAGACGAAGCGGTCTCTTCTGCTTCCAGCTATCGCCGCGAACAGTCGCTCAACGTCTCTTTACGCAAAATTTAAATTGTATTTGAATTAAAAATTAACAGTAAAGTATTTTAATTGAATTTAAGTAGTATTTGAATTGGAAATTAAAAATAAAGTATTTAAAATAAAATAAAAAATAGGTAAATACCTTAAGTATTATTTACAAAAAAGAGGAATTCGAATGGTTTTTGCCTTCCAGAGATGAGGGATGCAACCCTTCAATTCTCCGAAGAAGTGAAATATCTGAGAATTAATCTAGACAAGAAGCTTCTTTGGAACAAACATACAAAAGTAAAAATGAAACGAGCTCTCGCAGAGTATGGGCTGTCCACATGGGGATTTAGGCTCCAGGTAATTATGTTAATATATGTGTGGTGAGTTAAGGTGAAACAAAGAGTTTTTAATGTAAGCTAATCTCACTGCAAAGAACTGTGTGAAGCACGATATCGGTTGTAGCTCTAAATGTATTGCTTAATTAGCAGCTTTTGGATTTATTTAGTTAGAGCACTGCAATGAGAGCAGCTCATAGACTAATTCGATATGATCTATGGGGAAGCAATAGGCGTGAGGGGCACAGAACTTAGAAAGAGTTATTGGGAAAACTAAATCCAGTTTTCGCAATGCCTTCGGGTGCTTGAGTCCCCATACATCTGCTTAGTAGAAGGTATGATATTATCTTGAAACGTGGAGAAAGTTGGAACGAACCAGAAAAATGCCTAGCAGGATATACTGAGGTCTTGTCGATAGCTGAAAAACGGAACAGAAGTCTACTTTTCGAATATAGGCCCTTGAGACAATGTTCAAAGGCCTTTCAGGATGAAGTTCATGCTTTCCAAGGGCAGAAACGTACTTGATTGGCCAGCAGTTGAAGGACACGCGCAACGCAATCTACAGCGATAATCAACTGTATTAAGGGCATTGAGAAGTCCTTTAATTACAACAAAAATCGTTCAGGAATGTCCTCTAACACACTTCAAGGCACCCACGATTATTATTACAATGTACAAAAAAGAATTTTAAATTTCCATCATTCCCGAACCAGTAATTGGAATGTCAGTAGCATTGGCTAAAGGTGCTATCAAAAACTAGAAAGCAAGCTTTCTATAATGACAGGTGGTAGAGCCTTAATGGTTTTAGACACACCAAGAAGGTATAAAGACTTGCAGACGTTTGTGACCATAACTTACCAGCTGGACATGTGTTCAGAATAGGGATTCTCCAGGATCCTGTACTGAAGAAGTGGAATTTCTAAATGTGAGTGACCCATCCCATGCGATGGACAGGGACCGGTTTCCTGGAGAAGAGCCACTACACCATATATTATAGCGACCATCCAGTAAACCATGTGCTCGGAGTTGGTGGCTAAGAAGCCAGCCAAAATATGAAACCTGCTGTTATCGGCTTTGAAAACATAAGCGAACGGCTATGCACTCTGCGCTTGCAAGGCAAGTTTAGAAATATAAGCCTCATAAACGTTCACGCCCCTACAGAGGAGACTGCAGAGTCGGAGAAGGATACCTTCTACGAGGCAGTAGAACGAACCCTCGAAGCCTGTCCCAGATATGATATCAAAATCATACTTGGGGATTTTAACAGCCAAGTAGGGAAGGAGCCCGTATTCAGGCGATACGTTGGCTCCCATAACTTACACGAAAAAACAAATGATAACGGACTGCGGACTATTCAATTAGCAGGGTCACACGAAATGGTTGTTGGAAGTACCTGGTTTGCGCGGAAAGCGGTCCACAAACATACGTGGGCCTCTCCAGACGGGACCACTTTCAACCAAATTGACCACGTTCTGATCGAACGCCGCCACCTCTCAGCCTTGATGAATGTCAGAACGTATAGGGGGGCCAATATAGACTCGGATCACAATCTCGTTGGCATGGTGCTCCGAGCTCGAATAACAATACCACCTAGAATCCCCTCTGACAATCAGGTGAGAGTGAACGCTGAAGCCATCCACAACACAACCCTCCGCGACACCTATAAGAGGGAAATAATAATAATAATCGTTGGCGCAACAATCCATATTGGATCAGGGCCTTGAAGTGTGTTAGAGCACTTCATTCAAGACCGTAACGGTACACTACAGAACACTGTAGGAGGCAATGTGGTCAGCATTGCGCTCGCCCGAGATTATTACCCTGATTTGACTCAGGTACTCATTCACAGCTGAGTCGACTGGCATCCGACGTCAAGTCACGATACAAATCCCACTGCCACCAGCGAGATTTGAACCGCGGCCTTCCGTAAGAGGGAAATGGATGCCGCAATAACCGCAGTCAACAGAGGACCTGGAGATGAAGCATCACCAAATGATCTTCACAACCACCTGAAGAACGTTATCATGGGTACGGCCACAAATATACTTGGCCCCAGCTGCAAAAGGAGTCGGAACGGCTGGTTTGACGATGAATGTAAGCTAGCAACGGAACGGAAGAATGCCACATACCGAGTAATGTTGCATTCTCAAAGAACGCGGGCACGCGCAGAGATTTATCACGAACTCCATCGAGCGGAGAAGCGACTTCACAGACGGAAAAAGGAAGCCTGGGAGAAACAATAAGTCTGTGAACTAGAAAAGTACAGGGAGCAACCGCACCAGGCGCGGAAGTTTTACCAACAAGTCAGCAGGATGAAGCCTTATACACCTCAATGCTCATCCTGCCGAGACAAAGAGGGAAATCTGATTTCCGACAGAATGGGAATATTAGAGCGATGGGTTGAGCACTTTGATGAGCTACTGAACACCCAGAACATCGGCGAGTTGGAGGTCCCGCCAACTGAAGACGACGGACAAATACTGCCACCACCAAGTTTAGGAGAAACAGTCCGTGCAATTCATCGGCTAAAAAATCACAAGTTGCCAGGAGCCGATGGAATTACAGCCGAATTGGTTAAATATGGAGGCGACCAGTTACACCAAGTGGTTCATCAACTTGTGCTCAAGGTGTGGGACAGCGAATCAATGCCTGACGATTGGCAACGAGGCATAATCTGTCTCATACATAAAAAGGGAGATATCACACAGTGCAGCAATTATAGAGGTATCACGTTGCTGAGTACCATCTATAAGATATTCTCCACTATCTTGCTAGGCCGGATAGCCCCATACGCCCAGAACATCATTGGCCCATACCAAAGAGGCTTCACTCCAGGCAAATCAGCAACAGATCAGATTTTCTCTCTGCGGCAGGCGATGGAAAAACTTTTGGAATATGGACAACAGTTGCACCATCTGTTCATCGACTTTAAAGCCGCCTATGATAGCATAGCCAGGGTAAAACTGTACACGGCCATGAGGGAATTCGGTATCCCTACGAAATTAATAAGACTGACTAGGCTGACCCTGACCAATGTGCGAGGCCAGATAAAAGTAGCAGGATCACTCTCAAGACCATTCGACATCAACAACGATCTACGACAAGGGGATGCGCTATCATGCGTCCTCTTTAACCTGGCCCTTAAGAAAGTGATCCGTGATGCTGAGGTGAATGCAAGAGGTACGATCCTCTTCAAGTCCACCCAACTACTGGCCTATGCTGACGATATCGACATCATGGGAAGAACCACCCGAGACGTACAAACTGCCTTCATCCAGATCGAGCAGGCGGTGATGGGCGCGAGATCTTGGGCTGCACATCAATGAAGGCAAAACAAAATATATGGTGGCAACGTCAGCACCGAAGACGAATCAACCAACAACATCAAACCGCAGTGGTCAAACACAAATACGAAGAAGAATAAGGATAGGAGAATACAACTTTGAGATCGTTGACAATTTCTCCTATCTAGGGTCGAAAATCACAACCGATAACAACTACGATGATGAAATCCGCGCACGGTTGTTGTCAGCCAACAGAGCCTATTTCAGCTTACAAAGACTGTTCCGCTCGAAACGTCTCACCATAGGGTCAAAGCTCTTACTGTACAAGACTATGATCTTGCCAGTCCTCATGTATTCCTCGGAAACTTGGGTTCTTAGCAAGAAAAATTGCGAACTCTTGGCCGCGTTCGAGAGAAGAATCCTCCGAAGAATTTTTGGCCCCCTACATGAGGATGGACGACTCCGTAGCCTACACAATGACGAAATCTATGAGCGATACCATGACCGTCCGGTTGTGGATAAAATCCGGCTCAATAGGTTACGGTGGGCGGGTCACTTAATCCGTATGGATGAAGATGATCCCACCCGGAAAGTCTATAAGGGCAATATCTATGGTAGAAAAAGAAGACGAGGCAGACCCTGCCTAAGATGGAGCGATGGCGTGGGCCAGGACGCCAGACAGCTTTTAGGGATATCGAATTGGTGGACCTCGGCGCAAAACCGGGATTTCTGGAGTTCCTTATTAAGGCAGGCCTAGACCGGATACCGGTTGTTACGCCGTTGATGATGATGATGATGAGTGACCCATCCGATGTGCTCCAGTTGCATCACATTCACTAATCCTCTGATACATATCCGTGTCTGGAATACTCCATTAGATGGGGGAATCGTGCACAATGGACCACTAGGGCCTGAATGCTCACAGACTTTGCCTCTCCTCCTCATACACACACAAACACATAAATATTTGGTGTTAAATAAAGCGTTGGGTTTTTAAAAGTCACCTAATATCACATTCATCATTGGAAGTCATCTATAGTGATTCCGCGATTAGATAACCCTTGATAACCTTTATCGACTACGAATTTTGTTGGTTCCCAGAATTTATTTTTGTTTTTGCTTTTTTGATGCACGTCTGAATCCATCAACGTAATTTTAAACCAACGATTATATGTATATAAATTCGACTTATTATATGTATATAAATTCGACTTGAATTGATTGTTCAAGCTATTACAATCAGAATAATATAATAGCAAAAATTGGATTGAAATATTCATCTACGATATAAATATTTGAGAGGTGAAACTAGCTTCTCTCTTCGAAATACACATTTATATCTACGGACAGGCAAATTCGTTATTTGCAACTCCAATAGTTCCAAATGTCACCTGAAACTGAAGCTTCAAGTTTTTTTATTATACATACTATATGTAATTAAAGATGCTACTTGCTTCTGGCAATAAACGTTAAACCTGTACAATTTTTATGTCTGAATCTTATTTAGGCTTACTTGGTCAAGGTGCTATTCACCAAGGGGAACAATTTTATACGATTCTACTAGAAATCCATTTTTAGTGAGCTTTAAACATTGGTTTTGAGTTTTGTAACAGCAATATCTTAATTTGCATAACTTGTATCCGTTAAACTTCAAAACTTGATCTGGTTGGAATGTTTTAGGCGGAAATTTCCTTGCGGATATCTAAAAATATGTTAATGTATTATTATATGCGACATGAAAATGCCAATAATATTCCCAAGAGATTATAATTTTTCTGGTTGCTATCTTAAATCTTTCGTTTCAATCTAGCCTTACATTTCTTTGACCTTTTCTTTGGACCCATCGGTGAATAGTACAGTGAGCACACTTTCACTATCTATGGAATATGTACATATGTAGCGTGTGATGTTGCTTTTTTTCTTCATGTTCATCTTTCTCTAAGATTCATAATTGCTACTGTCGCTGATGTTTCCATTCAGTTCCCAACTGACTGAACTTTCGTATTTAATGAATTATGTTTTCACCAGTTTTGTTTGTATGAAGTTATATTCTAAGGTGAAAATGAAAAGGTGAAAAAATTGCATGTTAGACTGATGACTTCTAATTTTGTAAATGATTTAAATCATGGATTCCACTCAAAATGTTCCGCTTATTTCAATTGTAGAGCGTGAGTATCGTCCAATGTATTTACCTTTCTATACATATATATAATAAAAAATACACCCATATAATTGCCTCGGTAAGAGTATGAAAAAAGGGTGCACATTATATGATGGAGGATACGGGTTTGAGACAGTGTGTTTAATACTTTTCCAATCTTAAATTTTGTACAAGAATGTCTAAATGACAATCCAGGTGGAACACAGTCAGGCTAAGTAACGCAAGCGCAAGGTTTTTTGTACGCTTACTAGCTTCGGATCAACACGATACAGTTGTAAGACCTAGTTTAGCTAGGTTTGCTCGATGTTATCAAAAGCCGTGACATAATCGATTTAGCCACTAAATAGATTTCTTTTGTCTTCCTTCCTTCCCTTGATACAACTTGGTAGCCCTTCTGCTTCGCAGACAGGATCTTGCTGGTCTCTTGAGGTACGCAATGATCCTTGCACTAATAATGGACGTTATGAATTTAAAGAAAGTTGGCAAACAAATAGACCCTCTTGTGTTCGGGGGCTTTCCAGCTTGTCTGTTTTAGGAACAAAGTAGGTAATCCTCTGCTGACTAACGACCTGATTTATGCTATGCTCCAACTAATATGTATAGGTTTTGCAAGTCTGATTAAGAATTTTCCAAATCAAATGCCGAATTTTTCAAACTGATTTCAGAATTTTCCAAGTCAATTTCAGAATTTACCATTTCAAATTCGGAATTTTCCATCCCAAAATCATAATTCCACAATTCCATTTCCAGGATAAGGATGCAGCTTATGAAGTGAGAGAAATCTTAGCTGCCCATTAATTTTCTATCATTGTTTGATTTCATGGTCTGGGAAAAAATGTAATCGAGAGGTCTTACCAAGTATTAAGAAGTTTAAATTGTGGGGTTGCTAATTACTTTCAAACAACAGATAAATACAGATAGTGATAGTGAACGGGTTGACGACTCCAATTAATCTTCAAGGCCTAGGCGATTCCACTATTTACACTGCAGAACTCTCTCATAGAATTCCATCCACATCTACCAACTTTTCCCTTACTTAGAATAAGTGCTTGATAGTAGTTAGCAACCCCACAAAATAAACTTCTTAACACTTCTCAATCAGACTTGTAAAACCTATATACTGCTGAATTTTTGTTTCAATAATTCTGTATCCGATCAAGGCCAAGGCTCCTCTAATGCTTCGAACGGTTTATGTTAATTCTCTTCTTCGGTAACATCCGCAAAATTTATGCCTTTTAGGTTGTGGCGAAATAGCTGGAGCAAACGGAACCATATTGATGGTCGTCGTGGCGCCTAGACGTCGAACCGCCCCGGAATTAACGGTTTCGTTGCGTTAATGTCCATTACAAGAGCCCGACCCAAACACCAAATCACACGACTCCCGCCGGTTGTCTATTCCGAACTTTAAATTTCTCCTTCTCCTCATTTAAGGAATATGCATTTTCTTTCTAGCTGCCGGATAGGATAATAGCTTCCTTAACGAGTAATCTCCGCGACCACAAAGTTCCTGCACTTTCCCCATTTACCCCGTTAGATTTTACGCTGCCCTACAGCAATTCAGACTGAATCTATCCATCCCTCCTCCTTTCACAGCTGAATTTGGGGCTGGCTATGGCGGGTTACTACATACTTTTTAACAGAAACGAAAACGAAGTGTACGCTTGACAATCTCATCTTTTGCTGAATGACAAAGCGACCAACAAGTTGGCAGGTTCCGCTGCCTGTGGTTACTTCGTGAAATAGATTAAAATTCCATTGAAATCGCGAAAACTAACTAGCAACTTTGGTGAATGTAATCCACCATATTACAAAAGGCATAAGATAACACACTCAGTTGAACATAAATTGGGACGACGTACTGCGACGAGCATTCCAGAAACAACGCGAAGAAAGTTGCAATTCACCTAAAAGTCGGTTCAAAAGCGCCACGATATTAGAAGATGTCGTGTGGTAGCAGACGCAAACCTAGAAGCCGGTTTCTGACAGGATTCTGACTGCAATATTCCAGTCTAGGTTAAGGAGCATCACAATAGTACAACGGTATGCACCAATGGAGACTTCCGATATAGTGTTTAGGGATGTTTTCTAAGAAGCAATTACACGCAGGAGAAGCTTCAAAAAGGTGGCATTGTGACCATGAAGAATGATCTGAATGCCGAGGTGGGTTCTGACATATCTTTCCCCGGACATGTAATGGGAAAACACTGTTTTGGCTTTGTCAATTTCTACAGTTTCCATGACCTCGTCGTGGGTGGCACATTGTTCAACTGACTAATAACGTACGAGCAATCAGATTGATCACTTTGCGATCAATGTTAACATGGATTTAGGAGTTGTGTCTTGGGTGTGCGTAAAAAGAGAGGCTCTGACATAGGCCACGATGGTCGCTAACGTTCGCTTGATTGTTGCGTTCCCAATGATGTTGCCTCTATACGGTGTCCAGACTTCAAAATACTCGCCATGTCGATATCTGCTCAAATTAAGTTAATAATAATAAATTGCTTTACTTTTAGGGAAATCGACTAGAAACCCCCTTAAGTTCATTCTAGAGTTAGAAAATGAATGCAATAATATAGATTATAGTATGAAGCATGTTATCCCTAAGTTTGATCAAACTCATACCATTATTAACAAAATTATAGTAGCTCAAAATTTCTTTTCCGTATAAATTTACGTATAAAAGTGCTAAATATCCATCCTTCAGACTAAGATGAGTAGTCTGACATGCTAAATGCATATACATTACGGGCTATATACAAATCGGCTAGTTCTGCATTCAAATATACCCACACCAAAAAAAAACAAAATCTTTTGTACCTGAAGCGCTGAGCTTTCCGTTTCCCGTTTCTGTGAACTTCTTCACATTTGCAAATAATGTTGAACTCCTAGTGTGAAGCGTACGGAAATACTCATAATTGATAGACTACGTTGCAGAGCAAATTATTTGTGTAAATAGCTACTGACAGTTGAATTTTAAATTATTAGGCAAGTTCAACTGCCACGCACTCAAAATTTCCCATATAGGGAATTCAACACCTTTTATATCTGAAGTGTGCAGCCTCCGGTTTCCCAACATGTTTAATTTAAAAAAACTTTATTCTCCTTCGATATCAGCCAAATACCAAGACCAGAAACTGTTATTGTTCGTTTTTCTTAATAAAGATTAACAGTCTCATAATATTGAATAAAAAATCAACTTTTAAATAATATCTAACCTTCCGGTATTCACAATGTCTACTCACAATTCTACACGTAACGACCTCATCGACGTTGCCAGACTTACCCAAAAACGCAGATGTCGTCGAAAGTCAAATATGCGTGGTGCGTGCAATGCATGACAGTGACAAAGACATTTTGACGTTCGGCATGTCAACAAGTAGTGCTCGGTGCTCTTATCAGACGGTCCAATTGTAACACAGTCGATCATTCTGAAGGTCGTGACAAGGCTCTCAACGGTTTTCTATCGACACCAAAAACTATTCACGAAAAGCGCAATGCCCGCTCCTCGGATACTTTTAATTGCTTGCGGCTCATTCAGTCCGCCCACTCCAATGCACCTTCGTATGTTTGGTAAGTCGCAGGCGAAGTGAAAAATCAATTCCAATCATCTTTTATTCATGTGACATGGCGGGATATTCGCAGAAATCGCACGGGACCACTTTCAACAGACTGGGAGCCATGAAGTAATCGGGGGAATAATGTCCCCCGTGCACGACGGGTACGGGAAAAAGGGTTTGGCGGCGGCCAGACATCGCTGTGCCATGGTGAAATTAGCTCTCCAGTCGTCCTCGTGGATCCGTTTGTCTGACTGGGAGGTGAGTCAGGACGACTGGTCGCGGACGATGACGACGTTGAAGTACCACCAGGTAACGAAGGCTTACAAGCATTCGTAAAGGTTTTATCCCAATTGTGTTTTGAAATTCCCCTTCTAATCAGAACTTCGTCAACAATTACCTGAACGACACAAACGGAACTGTTAATGAAATCATTCCCGGGTGGCTTCCAAGCGGAATTCGGTCACGCCGAGACACAATCCAAGTGAAGCTTCTATGCGGTGCGGACTTGTTGGAATCGTTTGCGGTCCCCGGTCTTTGGCAGGAGGAAGATGTAAGTCGATTACACCCTTTTGTCTAGAACAACAATTTGTTTATGCTTTACCATTTTCAGATTGAAGAAATTCTAGAAAACCATGGACTTGTGGTCATCTCGAGGTATGGATCAAACCCCGAGAAGTTCATCTTCGAATCCGATATCTTAACTCAGTACAGGGTAATATGCGTCCGTGGATTTGTTTGAATCTGCAACTCAGTTGGGATTGTTCTATTTCAGAAACACATTCAAATTGTGACGAATTGGGTCCCGAATGAAGTGAGTTCGACGTTGATTCGCCGACTCCTAGGACGCGGTCAGTCTGTGAAATATCTGATTGACGACCTGGTCATCGATTATGTCTTGAAAAATGGACTCTACAATTCCAATGCGCCGTGAGTATTCCCCCAATTGTTCTAGAGTTCTTGAGGTGACTAACAGGTGTTAGATCCGTTGAAGCCTGAGTCCAGGCAAGTTTCGATAACAAACTACTCGGTTGAGTTTACTTCTAAGGGCTCGTAAGATGTTGATATGAAACTAAATTCACATTTAATACCTTTCACGCTGCCACGGATTTCCCAAACGTTTGTAGTAAGTACATTTTGTCGCCGAACCAAAACCAACTGATCGCAAATCAGAATTTCCTGAACGACCAATACGCGACAATGATGACAACGACGCGCTCCACACCGACCAGTGAATGCGAAGTTGACATGGACCAAGGTGAACTCCTTTCGCCCACAAAATCATCCATGACAGTGAAACTCGACAATGACCGCACGAATGTTTTCTGCTGCGGAAATGAAGGAATGAAACTCAAGTCGCTGCTTAGTCGGCCTGGTCAGGCGGTTCAGGTGATCACAACCTCTCCTGAGTCGAGAAGAAATGAAAACGGTGACGAGGTAGGTGCAGGCGAGGAGTGTGTGGGGAAAGCGGTTGCATGGGATGGATTTCGTTACTCTCTTCTATCGAATTGATTTTTCCTTCTTTACGTTTCAGTTACTAATGGTTTTGGACCGCTTTTCTATTTCCATTTTGGATTGTAATAAATTGAGTAGTTTGACACTACAGGATGCTCAAAATTGCATTTTCAGAACAATATATTTTTAATTTTCCTGCAGGCACCAAAATAAGACGTTCATCCTCTCTTATTTTTCCAATTTTGTATAAATTGTAATCCATTTACGATTAATATTTAGAAAATTTTCAGTAATTTCCTAACCGACGAAAATATTTTTATTTTTTTCTTTTATGTGATCCTAATTTAGATTTGTTTATAACACGTATATAATCCAGGAATGACACAATACTTCCTAAATGTTTTCTATGTAGAAAAGTGTATAATCTTGACCCTTTTCTTCCGTTTCAGGTTAAAAGTAAAAAGCTAAAGAAATCGTCTGCTTTCGCCGTATAGGAATGCGTTTGCTCTAATTGATTTTCCAGCTCGCGCTAACGAAGCCATTTAATGGTTCAGCTGCATTCCCTGCTTCCATTTTGTAAGAACAAGCACGCGCTAAGCCATGCATGAACAGTGTAGTAGGAGAAATAAAATTCGACAGAATAATTGGATGCAACCTAATAAAATTCTCAAAAATTTGTGATTTCGTTTTAGCTTATTTTGTGTTTTATCTATAAAAGTAATGACGCGATTCGCTTAATATTTTTAGAAAATTTATTTATGTATTGTAAATAGATTGGCAATAAAAACTAATTTAATAGCATTTGTCTTGATTGGAAATTTGAAATCCGCCTATCAATTGAAGGGGAAATGAGCATGGCAGGCACTGGGTGTTTTCTCCCTAAAATGTCAACTTATGATTCCTTTTATAAAAAAACATGTGTTGCATGAAAGAACTAGCGTCACGCAAGAGAATTATCAAAGAAATGCAAAATTCAACAAGTCGGAAACCTAAAGTTCGTTGCGCCTGGTATAAAAGTCCTAGTTCCATTTATGAATATACCCGATATCCGATTGGATGTGGTGCTCACATTTTTTCTCTTAGGGAGTAGTAATTGACATGAAAGGGGCAAATTTGACTTACCGTAACTTTGTTAGTGATAGTAGAATTTCCATCAAAGTTTCCAGTGTGATGCTTCATATTAAAACGTATATTACAGATCCAGGATGAATTTCATAAGCGAGGTCGCCCCGCCGTGATCGATTGCGCCATTTTGTTCTACTAAAAGTCTGCTCCAGATGCAGTCGCGAGACTCTAATTCCCATGTAGTGTATGAAGCTATCGTTGTTTCGGCCCGCCTTTTAATCGCTTACCATCGACTTCAAGGATCAAACCAATCTTGGCAGGTGAACTCTCGTTAGACGTTCGTTGATAGATCATAAAGAACACCAGTTGTGAAACGCCACTTTATCCAGGCTGCTCTAATGCGTGAAGCAATTTCATAACGTAGTTCTCCATTGGTTGATAACATATTTAAATTACTCAGTTGTGGGCAGGCCACTGACAGCGATAGATTCAATCTGAGACTGTATTGCACAAGGTGATCATTCCATTTTTGGGCAAGTTCTCGATATCATTTTTCCTATGAGACACCAGGAAAATGTCATTTGCATAGAGCAATGTATAGGGCGTTGGAGTTTGGATGTCCCGTGTGATAGAGTCCCTACAATAACAAATAGGAGTGATGAGAGGGTTCCTTAATGAACACCCACACACCGAACTTTACTGTTCGGATCGTGGTAGAGCAAGTGAACCCACTGCACGAGTTCTTCTGACACTAAGTGTTGTCGCAGAGCATAGCAGATGAGCTCGTGTGGTGTGGTGTATGGCGTCAGTAGTGCCGCAGTTCTTGACAAACTTGGTTTGATTCTCGGTTATTTGAACGATTTCGCGAATACAGTTGTCAAGAATACGTTTAAAAATCTCCATGGTATGGGACAGCACTCAGATCGGACGGTAATTTGAACATTCTGCTGGACTACCTTTCCTTTTCCATATTAGAACGGTAACGTTTTCCTGCCACTGAGATGGTAATCTACCTTCCTCAATAATCCGATTGAAGAATTCACTCAACCACAGTATTGGGTCCCACCTCGTCGCTTCCCAGAGTTCAGATGCGATGTCGTGAGGTCGTCTTGCCTTCTCTAATTTTTTTTACTGCTTCCTCGGCAATGCTTGTGGAAATGGAGGATGTACAAAATTTGCCAATTGGCGAGCGTTTTATTGTTAAACAAGTCGGGACACCGGAAGCTAGACGCTTCAGGTATGAAAGGTTTTGTGTATTTCTTTTATAAAGAGATTTGAGTTGTCCCATTAGCATGTAGCACGTAAAATATGCATATATTATGTGAAAATAGCCACTTTCAAGTGATATTGATATTCATAGTCTTGAATTTGCAGAGGAGCGACAGTTTTGACCTAGTATAACTTTGTTAGTAATAGTGCGATTTTCACCAAACTTGGTAAGGTCATGCTCTATACCGTAGCCTACATTGCTGCAAAATTTTGTGATTCTAGGGTGAACTTAAGAGGGATTTTCCTGTCAATTACTAAAATTTATAGTAATATACTATTATTAACTTTATTTGAACAGGTATCGGTATGGAGGGTATTTCGGACCCTAGGCACCATATAGTAGCAGCCCCCTGATTTTTTTCAGATTTTTAGGTTTGGCAGTTCCTGAGAATGGGTTCGTTAAAAAAATGACCACTTTCAACCCCCCGCACTCCCCACCTTTTCAGCAAAATTCAAAACTAAGACCGGCTTCGAAAAGTACTAACCGAGACCTTTAATTTGATACCCCACATGACTATATTTGTTGAAAAAAAAATTTACTCCCCCCTTTTCATGTATGGGGACCCGAGCGTGAGCGTTCACAGTTCCCACCTTTCTACCAAATTTGGTCTCAATCGCTATAACCGTCTCCGAGAAAAATGCGTGTGACGGACAGACATACAGACGAACAGACAGACAGACAGTAAATCGATTTTAATAAGGTTTTGTGTTTACACAAAACCTTAAAAACGTATGGTAAGCTACTTTTTTTCGTGAACAATTATTTGAATTCAAAGCCAAATATCTCGGCTGATGAACAGCTTAGCTGGCTTGGTGACGCCGAAGATTGCATAGGCTGCTTTAACTTGGTTTCACGATTCTTCCACGTTCGGAATAGTGGGTAATCGCATAAGTGAGATCATTTTTCCCATCTTCTCTCGAAATGGCCATAATTTAATACGCGGCGAGTTTTTTATCAGTAGCTTCATTCGCAAGACGGCAATTCGCTTTTAGCACCACACCATAAGGTTTATTGTAGAGTGCAGATATCAATGCGCCTTTTCCGAAGGGTCTTGTGAGTTCCTCGGTCTTTTCATTAAGGGTGTCAATATTTAGCGTGCAAACATGTATTTGTTTTGCTCGGACTACGTCTTGATGCCGTCCAAGCGCCAAGTGTCCTTGCAAATTTCACAAAAGGAGCTGGGCCCGTCCTGCCACGCCGGCTAAGGTGAACGGATTAGCATATCTCCGAGGTTTAGGACTCAACACAATCATTTTGTTTTTAACGCCATTTTCTTGGCCGGTCTATCGCGGGACCTGTCATCAAAAGAGATCAGGCAGGATTTCGCACAGTAAAATAACTCCAGCTATACTTTATTTATCTCTTTCTCTGATCTAAGAATTTTATTTTTGTTTTACTGAATATAAAATATGTATAAATATGTATATAGTATAAAATGCATCAAACCGTCCTCCTTTATCTGGGCTTGGAACCAGCATGCTATGTCAATAACATGATGGAGTTGAATCTCGGATGAATTTAAACATAAATAAAAGTGACCGATATACTTTTATTTGCTTTATTCGAGCTAATATAACGGAGCGTATTTTGGGGCCTAGTTGTGAATGGCTTCAGAATTCACTCTCATCTGATTACAGGGGATATTGTTGGTGTTGTTGCAATTCGGGCCCGCAGCACTATGCCAACGAGATAGTGATCCGAGTCTATATTGGCCCCCCTATATGTTCTGACATTCATCAAGGCTGAGAGGTTGCAGCGTTTAATTAACACGTGGTCAACTTGGTTGAAAGTGGTCCCATCTGGAGAGGCCCACCTATGTTTATGGACCGCTTTCCGCGCAAACCAGGTACTTCCAACAACTACTTCGTGCGATACTGCTAACTGAATAATCCGCAGTCCTTATATAAGCTATGGGAGCCGAGGTATCGCCTGAATACGGGCTCCGTCCCTATTCGACTGGTAATATCTCCAAGTATAATTTTGATATCATACTTGGGGCAGGCTTCGAGGGTCCCAGGGTGCATAGCCTTTCGCTTATAACAGTAACTTACTCTGAGCACATGGTTTATTGGATGGCCACTATAATATACGGTCTAGTGACTCTCCAGGAAACCGGTCCCCGTACAATGTATCTCTTGCAACGCTGTTATATCAGCCTCATACTAGGGCAAGGTATCGGCTAACTGCTGGGCAGCATTCGGTCTATACAAGGAGCGCACGTTTCATGAGAAAATGCGCAAATCGTTGTTCCATTTTCGTTGCCGGGTTCGTCGGAGGATGGATTTTAACATCCTGTCCGAAGCTTCTTCCGTGGCTTCGTAACTTCGGCTTTCCATATAGGGTTGCCAGCCCTACTAAACCCCCAACAATTTGCCCCGTTTTTAGGCACAGGAAACTCGCCTTCACTTTTCTTCATCTGCAGTTTTTTATTAAGATGGAACTCCAACGATCAGCATGTGGAGGTGGAGATAGGGTTTGATATTAGAGCTGTTGGTGTTGGTTCACCAGGGGTTTCCGAGGTTTTATGCCCTATAGTGAGTGCCAATCCATATTTCACCCTGGGACCTATGCTATCCTTTCACTGCTATAATAAATAAATAAACAAAAATAATAACTAAAAAACTTAAAATATGATAATCGCCAAATAAAAATTGAATAATAAATAAAATAAAGAAAAATAAATCAGACAATAAACTGTGCAGGCGAAGTCATCCTTCTGAGAGCTCTAAGGGTAGCCTCATCTCATAATTGTTACAATAGAACGTTTGACGACTCAAATTCTTCGGGATAAAACCTCGCGTGCGCTACTATAAACAAGTTTGGCTTTGGTAGTATGCAGGCCCTTGGGCCCTCCGCCGATGGTGATCAGGATACAAGCACAATGGATGACGCCAGATGCTATTGACATTTTCGAACCAAGACCCATCCTTGGTCGGAAGGACCGAACGGAAGCGGAGGCGAGTGGGTGAACATACGCTTTCGGCCAGGTGTTATATTGGTAGATTGCGCAACGGAGAACACGGCGGACTGGCTTAAGCCTAGAGTCATAAACTGCCAGGATGGAAGGGAAAGGAATTGTCGACATGTGCTGAGGATGCTATACTAGGGGCACACATGATGGCGGTCTCTCTTTCTAAAGTTGCAGCGATTGAGACGGAAAGCTTCTACGCCTTTTCATCACCCAAAACATGGATCTCCACACGCCGTTATGGAGAATTTTTAGAAGCAAGGAGGAGAGCAAAGGAGAACTCCTTACGGTCGGGGTAAACGACCGATCCCTTGAGGCAAGTGAATGTCGGAACTGCCTCATCAAATTCAGATTTGGTAGCATTCCTGTGGACATGCACAGGGAGAAACCAAAGATGAATACTTCGGCGGACACATCAAGTGGTAAGTCTACCGAGGCCCCCAAAGGAATCGCAGAAGCCATAGAGGCTGAAAGAGCAGGACCAAGCCTGCTGCACGCAGAAGAGGAAAAGCTGGACTACCTTGATCTAGACTTTCTAGAGCCCAAGTCGGACAGCGAAACGCAAGGAAGCGACATGTAGGAGAAGGAGGACAACGCTCTAGCATTGAAGAATAGCTCCAAGCACTAACGAAGCCGAAGGCCAGCACTGAAACAGCTCAGGTAAACCTCCACCATGCAAAAGGTGCATTGGCAGTAGTTGCAAAGGCAAAGATAACATTCGAATAGTGCTGGCTCAAGAATCCTCGGTGCAGCGGGGGCAGATGTGCGGTCCGCAAGGAGGAAGTATGCAGGTAATTTGAGGTTCCTCTCGTGAAAAGCTTGCATCATTCTCAAAAGAAACTTAAGATACATATGTTTTTCAGAGTTTCCAACTGGAGACCTTGTGGCAGTCCAAGTCTTATTGGAAGCCGAGAAAAGATCTTGAGAAGTGGCTGTGTTATCAAGATACTTTCCGGATCCCACTGGAATTAGTCAACTGACGAAGTTCCACGAGAGGAAGTCGCTACCACTTCTTCTCGGCTACAATGCCAACACCCACCATGAGTTTTCGGGAAGCAGCGGTATTAATCGCATAGTTGAGTACCTTCTGGAATTTATCCTTGGTAATAAGTTAGAAATACATAATGTAGGGAACACACCAACATTCGTGACCAGCTCTAGACAAGTGGTACTAGACCAAACTCGGTCATTGACGCCAGCTGTCCGGCTAAGACAGTCAAGTTATCAGAGAACGTACCCGGTTAACTGGAACCCAGCCAGAATGAGGAAATACTTGCGAAAACTCTTCAACCAGGCCAAACAAGTGGGGAACTGGCGAAGGTACAAAAAGGTGCTAACGGTGACTTGCAACGCGATCAGGGAGGCAAGACGAAACAGGTTCAGGGAATTCTATGAAAGGATAGAACAAACCACAGAAGCACCTAGGCTATATAAAGCTAGCTAAAGACAAGGCAATATTTTTTGTCTAAAGATGAGACGCTTACGGGAATGAGGAGAACAGCGTACATCTGTTTTTCAAAACTGGTGCACTGACGAATCCTTTACGGCAGAGGGAGCAAGCGCTGGCGCCATTGGTCCAAGGAAAACGCACTTTGAACCAATGGGTAAACATACCAACATACCACCCTCCTTCAACCTCGAAATGAACTATAGGAGCAGGGCACTTAGGTCCAATCAGGTGGACTCTAAACTGGTATGGGAATGCTTTGACAGACTGAACGTAATAAGGCCTTGGTACTCTGGGTACCAGGTCTTGTTGGGTTGGAGGCAATGAGGCAGCAGATGAAGTGGTCAGGAAGAGAGCAGGGACGCCTCTACACGGACCAGAACCTTTTTGTGAATCGGAACTGGGTTCGCGGCCTTGACATTAAAATATGAAGAGGAACGGCTGAGATAACTATAATGGGCGAACTTATCAGAAATGGAGCATTTCAGGGTGCTTATAGGGGATACGAATGCTTAAACCTCACAAAGAAGAAGTTACGGATCACAGTGAGAATACTAACTGGTCACTGCAGGCTAGAGTATCACCTGTGGAAACTAGGGATATCTACGGACACTCCGTGCAGGTACTATGCGGAGTGTGCAGAAACCTCTATACATGTTCTGGGACAGTGTCCGGCACTTGTGTGAAGTAGTGTTAGGCACCTGGACACTTGGAAGTAGGGAGCATCGTAAAGTTTCTGTCGGTTATAGGTTTAAATGGCATACTGTAATTTAACGCCCTAACAAAGGGGCAGAATGGTTCTTTTAGGACGCAGTGCGACATCCCTTGGCCGCGTATTAATAAAGTTCCTCGGATAAAACAATGCCTTTTCTACCTGAAGCGTCCAGCTTCCAGTTTCTTGATTTGGTTTTAAAATTGGAAAACACATGTAAAAGATGCAATAATAAAGAGGTTTGTTTAAAAAAGAATAAAATTGACGGCTCATTCTGCAAATAAACAATATCGTAAAGGCGTTATCTGAATACATTGATGAAGCGATGTATTGGCATAAACCGACTAAATATGATAATTCCTAATTGAAATCTTGAAAAGCCTCAGTATCACTTTGCATGAGGAATTGCTAATGCTCCCCTCAATGATAGTTTATCACAGATGTTCTATTGTAGCAGCGAAAGATAAGAGAACTCGTTTGCGCAATCAATGAACGTGTCACAGCTCATTTGAATGCAGCAATCGCGTGATAAGCAACGTGTACCACTGACTCTGATAAAGATCTCATTAAAAGTAGCGTAAAATTTATTTAATAACGTTCGCTCGATGTATGTACATTAAAGTTAAAACAGCGGCAGACCATGCGATTCTAGATCACTTCTTGCTGCCACTACAGTCGCACCAAGGAGTGGACTTATGGTCGCATTCCAAATGAATATTGAGAACCGTAACCGCAGCACCGTCTATCGTCAGCTGCCGTACGTCGCTAATACGGTATTTAACCGTTTTTAGTCCAGTCTCGCGATCTCTCTTCCTTGTCACTTCCTTCTGATTGTAGCACTTCTCAGTGTCCCGTTTACGATGCTTCCGATCGTGAATGTGACTGAAAGTGTTCTCGGGGCCGGTTGTAATGTTTTCCGGTCGAGAGACTTTCAGCCCCGCGTCCCGAATTCTCACGTAGAACTCGTCGTCTTCGAGACCCCAGCCCCAGTATTTGTTCGACATTCCGTCCATTTTCTCGTAGTGCTCCCGTCGAACTAGCAGGATACCGCCAACGAAGGTATCGTAATGGTACTTTGGGTGGAGCTTGGGTGATGCGATGTGCAGAGGTCCATCCTTGGGGAACGAGTACTTGAGATTGGGATTCATGGGAAGTAAGTCCACGTCATGCATTGCAATGTAGTCGAAGTCCGATTTCACGAAGAGGAAGCCAACGTTTATCAACGACGCGCGGTTGAAACGATATCGGTCAACTTGATTCAATATGAAGATTTTATAGTCGACATCTTGACTGGCTAGAAAACGTTTCATGTGAGGCGCGAACTGCAGTAGTTCCTCAAATCTTTCTCGAAATGGCACCAGAATCGCAAGTCGATGTCCGTCCTTGCTTCGAGGGATGGCGTTACCGTCATCTTTAAACGAGTCCTTGTAGAAAGGACTTCCATGGACATCAGCGCGAAGACAATCGCATTCTTCTGCAAAACCAAACATTATACAGATTCCTTCCTCATTAAATGCAAGGATGCGCGCTTACCGGAGTTCACAGGAAGAAGTCGAACAAGGAATACTGTTACAAAACAAAACGATATACAAACTAGCAAAACCCTTGTCATATTTTGGTTGAATGGCATCATCTAGAACATTTTCGGGTAGTCTATAAAGTCAAATCGAACCGCCAAATAAGCCTGGCAGCGGCAGCTACATCTAAAACGAACTAAGCTATCAATAGGACCATGTTTATCAGAGCTTTGAAATGGTTTTGACACTGACATTTCGGCGAGCTCGATCTTCTCTTCTTTCGGATACAAATGTAATTGGAAAGCAGTATAGGAATCGGCAGCAACAGTTCACAATAGGTTGTTATTTCACTGGTACTTTCTGAACATTTTTCTTCACAACCGTTAAATGAATTTCGTTGGAAATAGGATGCACATTTTTTTTATAAATTTACAAATAAATTTAAAAGCAGTCGGTTGATTTTATGATATAGTTTCTCTGTATTCCTTTAAGTTGATATACAGTGAACCAATTAAATAGTTGGACAGTAACTGCAATACACTTTGAAGTCAAATATATCGCAACTCAGTTTACATTTATAAATAGCTTATTGGAGAAAAAGCAATTCATTGGTATGTGCATTTTCTTCCGTTATTATTATTTAGTTCGTTTTATTTTCAACAGAAAAATAAGGAAAATTTCTTATTTGCCTAGGTAAGCATGATCAAATAGCTCGATGTCCCACGTACAGTCAATTTCGCAACCAATTAATTATTTTTTATACATGATCGTTGTCATTTACTAGAAATGTATTCGAATACGTATTCGCCATTTTTAGCTTACTTTTACTATGGATTAAAGATAATAAAATCAAAATCAAACTAACTTCATATGAAATTGTCTGAGCAACAGATCGTAATCCACCTAGTAAAGCATAATTTGAATTTGACGACCACCCAGCAATTATTACAGGAGTCCTTTTGATATTGTAGAGGACCCATTCCTTAAAAATCTTGGGTGTGTGTTTTGAATCATTGTCATGATCTAACATTATATTAAATGACAAACCCAATGTATAGTAGCTGGTATGTATTGACTTAGTATGTCGAGTTAACCTATTTTAGTGACGTTATCTTGAATTATACGCAGCATTCCTGGTCCTTTAAATGTCACCGCATCATGTGTGTGTGTTCAATTGTTGGCTTAATATTACGATCTTCTTAGGCGGTGACCCTCCTCCATACCAATTGTAGGCCATCAATATCATCATCAACAGTGCCACAACCGCTACCCAATCTAGGGTTGCCTTAATAAGAATGTCCAGACATCCCGGTTTTGCGCTAAGTTCGACCAATTCCATATAACTAAAAGCTGCTGGCGTCCTGGTCTACAGCATCATCGTCGGTCATGGAATCGCTCAAAGATTTCGTCGGCTACGAAATCTTCCTTCCTCATATAGGGAGCCAAAAATTCTTCGGAGGATCGTTCTCTCGAACATGGCCAAGAGTTTGCAACTTTTGTTGCTAAGAACATACATATGTCTCTGAAGAATACATGAGGACTGGCAAGATCATTGTCTTGTACAATAAGAGCGGAACAATGTTTGTAAATTTAAATAGGCTCTGTTGGTTACCAACCGTGCGCAGATTTCATTGTCGTAGCTGTTATCGTTTGTGATTTTCAACCCTCGATAGGAGAAATTGTCAACTGTCTCAAAGTTGTAGTCTCCTATCTTTATTCCTCCCGTTTGACGAGTGCGGTTTGATGTTGTTGGTTGGTGGGTTTTGGTGCTGACTTTGCCACCATACATTTTGTCTTGCCTTCATTGCTGCGCATCCGGTCGCCGCCTCTTCGATCTGGATGAAGGCAGTTTGTACATCTTGGGTCGTTCTTCCCATGATGTCGATGTCGTCAGCATAGGCCAGAAGTTGGGTGGACTTAAAAAGAATCGTGCCCTTCGCATTTACCTCAGCATCACGGATCACTTTCTGGAGGGCCAAGTTAAAGAGGACGCATTATAGGGCATCCCCTTGTCCTAGACCGTTGTTGATGTCGAATGGTCTTGAGAATGATCCTGCTTCTTTTATTTGGCCTCGCACATTGGTCAGGGTCAGCCTAGTCAGTCTTATCAATTTCGTCGGGATACCGAATGCTCTCATGGCCGTCTACAGTTTTACACTGACTATGCTATCATAGGCGGCTTTAAAGTTGATGAAGAGATGATGCAACTAATGTCCATACTCCAACAGTTTATCCATCGCTTGCCGCAGAGAGAAAATCTGATCTGTTGCTGATTTGCCTGAAGTGAAGCCCCTTTGATATGGGCCAATGATGTTCTGGGCGTATGGGGCTATTCGGCCTAGCAAGATAGCGGAGATATCTTTTAGACGGTTCTCAGCAACGTGATACGTGATTTTAATGGCAGTATTTGTTCGTTGTCTTCAGTTGGCGGGACCTCAAATTTGCCGATGTTCTGGTTGTTCAGCAGTTCATCAAAGTACTCAATCCATCGCTCCAATATGCCCATAATGTTGGAAATAAGATTTCCCTCTTTGTCTTGGTAGGATGACCATCGAGGTGCGTAAAGCTTCATCCTGATGACTTGTTGGTAAAACTTGCGGGCCTGTTGCGGTTGCTCCCTGTACTTTTCGCGTTCACAGATCTGTTGGTTCACCCAGGCTTCCTTTTTCCATGTGTGAAGTCGCTTCTGCGCTTGCCAGAGTTCGTAATAAGTCTCCGGGCTCGCCCTCGTCCTTTGAGAATGCTGTGTGAATCCGACTCCTTTTGCGGCTGTGGCCAAATATGTTTCTGGTCGTATTTATGACAACCTTCTTCAGGTGATTGTGAAGATCATTTGTTGATGCTTCATCCCCAGGATCTCTGTTAACTGCGGTTATTGCGACATCTATTTCGACTTTATAGGTGTTGCGGAGGGCTGTGTTGTGGATGGCTTCAGTGTTAACTCTCACCTGATTGTCAGAGGGGATTCTGGGCGGTGTTGTTATTTGATCTCGGAACACCATGCCATGAGCACGAGATAGTGATCCGAGTCTATATTGGGCCGCCTATATGTTCTGACATTCATCAAGGCTGACATGTGGCGACGTTCGACTAGCACGTGGTCAATTTGGTTGAAAGTGGTCCCGTCTGGAAAGGGCCACGTTTGTTTCTGGACCGCTTTCCGTGCAAACCAGTTACTTCCAGCAACCATTTCGTATGACTCTGCTAATTAAATAATCCGCATTCCGTTATCATTTGCATTTTGATGTAAGCTATGGAAGCCGATAACAGCAGGTTTCATTTTTTGGCTGACTAAGAAACCTACTCCGAGCACATAGTTTACTGGATGGCCACAATAATATATTGTGTAGTGACTCTTCTTCAGGAAACCGTTTCCTGTCCAACGCATCTCCTGCAACGCTGTTACATCAGCCCTATATTGGGACACAGTATTGGCTAGCTGCTTGGCCGCTCCATCTCTGTACAGGGAGCGCACGTTCCATGAGAACATACGCAAATCGTTATTCCGTCTTCGTTTCCGGTCGTTGTGTATTCAATCCATTCCGAGGTTCCTTTTGCGGCTTCGTAACAGGTTGTTTCCCATGTAGGGTTGTCAGCCCTACCCAACCCCCAGCTTGGAAGACCAGTTGGCACAATTTGACCCGTTTGTAGACGCGGGAGACTTGCCTTCATCCTTCTTCGTCTGTAGTTTTTCGTTAAGAAAGAGTTAGCAGCGGTCACCACGTGGAGGTGGAGATAGGGTTTGGTATTAGAGCTGTTGGCATTGGTTCAGCAGACGTTTCCCAGGTTTTATGCTCCATCGTGGGTAGAAATCTAGGTAAGCATATTCAACTCGTTTTTTCGTTTGGGAAAGCAATGGCTTCTTCTTCGAAGTAAAGGCCCTTAATCCCTCTCTGCGCAGAAAAATGCGAATGGTTTTAGGATGACCCGTTACTATACCTTTGTGCCATAATTCTTTGAAATAGATACTGCAGTTGTTTCTATTGTTTCACAAAATCTGTCGTTTCGTTTGCTCCGAAAAGTTTTGTGATTTTCTGAAAAACTGTGCCAAATTAAGGGGGAAATCACTCTCACTTTTTTCATTTAAACATGGAGCTTTGGCAGGAATTAAGGAGGCCAACATACAGGAGCTTATATTCGCCAAAAGCAATTCACAGGTGAAGTGTATACATTTTCTTTTACTGAATGTCATGCTCGATTTATTACACAATCTGCAACTTATCAGAGGAAAGACGATGTTTTTAAATAGGTAGACGTTTCGATTTGAATCCACTAGACCACTTCCAGCAAGGGCAGTTGAAAGAAATGGTGGCCAAGGTCCTTAAAAGAAATTCCTAAAATAAATAATACTACTGTAAATATATCATGCATAATATTATCAAAAGCAATATGTAATTTTTGGTTACTTCGAACATTTCCTCATTTATGCGACCAATTGTCTAAGGAAAATGAAATAATGCTAACAAAATTTTATCACGGTGAAAGAAAGATTAATTTTTTTGGGGAAAAATTAGTACATTCAAATTCAAGAAATAATTGGTTTAAGCAGCAAAATTTCCGGGAAAAGCAACACAATTTTTGCATTTGGGAAGATATTACTTTTTTACAGCTTATTCTTCTTTTCTTTTAGCCTTTGTCTCTTTCACATGGTCAGCCTTTTGGTCGCCTACCTTTGGCTTCGATGTTCAGATCAATCTTTGCAAGTGAATTCTCTTTAGCATCAATTACGTGCCCAGTCCATCGAAATGCTGCACTCGCTTTCCATGATCTTCATTTCGGATGTCATCAAGGCGTGTTAAGCAACTAGTCCAACGTAACATCTTCATCTCTATTACTGCAAGACGGCGTTCATTGCCGTTTATAGCAGCAGCACTCAGAAGCATGTAAGGCGACAGGGTGGACGACATTGTAGTAAAATTTACATTTGAGACGTCGATCACAAAGAACATTAGTTGTGGAATGCCAATTCATCGAGGTTGCGCTAATGCGTGAAGCAATTTCATAACACAGTTCTCTCTCGTTTTATTCAAATTCAATCCGTTCCGTTTCCGTTTTTAGGCAAATTATTCGATATCATTTTTGCAATTAAACGCTAGCAGTGTATAGGGCGTACATTGGATGTCCCGTATGACAGTGTCCATAGCTAGGGCAAAAAGAGTGGTGAGCAGGCGCTCCGTTGATGACACCCGCCACACTTTCAACTTGGGTTTTCGGATCGTTGTAGAGCGATTTAACCCAGTGTACGAGTTTCTCTGGTACTAGGTGTTGTCGTAGAGCATACCAGGTGAGTTCATGTGGCACACGATCAAAAGTTTCCTCCAGATCCAGAAATGAGGCCGATGTTTTTCATGGTGTGTATTGCATCAGTAGTACCGCAATTCGGCTTGATTCACGGTTATTTGAATGATTTCACGAATACGGTTTCAAGAATGTGTTAAAAAATCTACAGCAACCGGATAAGACGATAATTTGAACATTCTGCTGGACTACCTTCCTTTTTCCATATTGGAACTAAAGTACTTTCTTACCAGTCAGATGACGTTCCACCTTCCTAAATAACCCGATTGAAGAATTCACTGAACCACAATGTTGGGTCCCAATTCTTCCCTTTCTCTCGCCATTCTGAGTGTCCAGCTCATCGTAAAGATCTTTGTAATGAATCGCATAGGTGACACCCATCGCTTCTTTGCTCATCGGTTGGCATTCTTGTAAATTGTCCAATTGGTCAACGTTTTATTGTCGGGAACTTGGTTCCACGATTTTTTCACACTTGTAATGTTTGGTAATCGCGTTTGATCATTTTTCCTTTCTTCACCCGAAATCGTCATCGGCGGCTGAATGCGTGCTTCACCCTGTTTTATCGGTGCTTTGATTGGCAAGACGGCAATCAACGGTATTGTGGTGCGATGTTCTTATGGGGAACGGTTTTGCAGTCAGCAACGGTGGTTAAACTTTGGCGTCTTACGAGAATATAGTCGATTTGCGTTCTACTATTCCCACTATAAAATGTAGGAAGAGATAGATAATCGTTTGATGAACGATATACTCATAAGTACAAGGTCATTATAATAATAATAATCGTTGACGCTACAAACCAATTGGATCAGGACCTTGAAATGAGTTAGAGAACTTCATTCAAGATCGTAACGGTGCGCCAGAGGATTACAGTACCCTGCAGGAGGCAATGTGGTCAGCATTGCGCTCGCCCGAGATTATTACCACGATTTGACTCAGGTACTCATTCACACCTGAGTCGACTGGTATCCGACGTCAAATCACGATACAAGTTCCACTACATCAGTGAGATTTGAACCGCGACCTTCCGTACGATAGCCTTGTGCTCTAACCACTTAGATATCCGGAAACACAAAGTCGTTGGTGTCAGTGAAATCAACTATACGCTCGTCACCCTCCTTGCGCACTCCAAACTTTTTCCCATATGGCACCCGTCGCCGTCTGCCTTTTCCCGTACATGACCATTAGGTAAAAGTATTCTTACTTTGGAATTTAGGGATATAACCACGAACAAGATGTAATAACTTTTTGCAAATTGGCGATGGTGAAGAGAATATCCTGATCCGAGAAAAACCCAGAAAAAAGAAAGCTGGTGAAACTCACTTCTAAAGTGAACCTACTGGGGTACTGATGAGCTTCAAAAGGTACTAAATTCGGTACCTTTTTTACTTAAAAGCAAAACTACTCTCCTCTCTCGGTCATCCCCGGCCACTTAGGATGTCTGATGATCTTGGAGCAAGTCTTTTGTTTATTGAATTTGGGCAGTGGTAGTGGCGGTGTGTATCAAAAGCCAGCCTCGTTGGAATTCTAGTTGAGAAGGATGCATTAAGCGGGTATTAGTATGGGGCAGCACCGCAAGCGAACGGGGATTCGTCCGTGAATTACGGGATCAGCTAATTGCATGTGGATCACACCTCAGGGAAATAGGGTTGAGGCTTCTTCCCGAGAGAATACTCATTTCTGGTTATTGCGAAATAGAACAGAAAACAGAGGCTTGCGGCATGATTGTTGAATTAGGTCCAAGGGCAGATGACAGGGATACGTTCAATTGACTACTATAAGAGAACGCCCTGGTTTATAGCATTATATCTGGCATATGCTTACTGAAAATTCGAGGCTTTTGACTGTTAAAAAAACAGGAACAGCAACACCTTAACTGAGTGGCAAGTCCCTTTGGAAAGTGAGTTGAGTGATAAATGGGCTGCGTGGCCTGCGACTGGATAAACAATATGGTGAGATTGATTATTCCCTTTTCCAGATTCTAAGATTCGAAAATTGCAGTATTAACTGCACAATCCTTTTGCTGTGTGTTTTACAATGGGTGGGTGGACGACGATTAGCGTATCCTTTACCCACGGAGGGTGGGATGGGATTCATTTCCCACTCTATGAAGACACAGGACAGCTCTTTCCGGACCATGGAGTTATGTTGCACATTACTTTTGGATTCTTCTTATGGTGAAGGAGGCTGAACTCGATTGGCGGAGGGATCGGATGATAGATGATTTCTTAAAGTAACAACTTTCCTGCCCCCTCTCCCGTTCTTGTCAATGAAGTAATTCTCTGGCTTGAAGGTTGAACGGTGCCAGGTTAGTCCTCTGATGACCGCGAGATGTTGAGTTGGTGGTCCAACGGTATACCGCCGTGGGAGACCAATGATCAGTGCGTAAACGCATCCACCCTCCCGAAACGAAAAGGAGCAGCTGCATTATCGTTCGTGTTATCGTTCGTGACGATAAAGGAAGTTTGAACTCAAATTGTTTCGCACTTTTTCACAACTGTTAGTCGAGAAGAATTTGATTTATGAAGTTCAAGCTGAATCTATTTGGAGACTGTCATTTTAGAGCCTTCAATAGATTCTTTGATTTATAAACAATTCTCAATATCGAAGATGCTAAAGCCACATCAATACTAATCTCATTTCAAGAAAAGGTAAAGGAACGCTGAGGTTGTCCTTTGAGGACTTTTTCTCTTCGTCAAAACCAAAGCTTTATGACTTAAGATCATTTTCATACGCCTTTGACGCCTGTTTAAACATCAATTTAAAATATATTTATACGAAATATACACATCTCAGTCCTAATCTCCAAAATTTTATGATCATATTTGAGTAATCCAGTTATCCCAATTAATATGAAAGACAAGAACTTGAATTTGGATGGGAAACTATTACAGATTCGCCATTGAAATATCTCTTGCTTGGTCCACCGCCTGTCAGTTGACAGCATAGATTTTCGATCCTCTCACTTTTCAATTTTAAAAAGTTTTCTAAATGTGTTACCTGCAAAAACGATATTTAGTAAAAAATATGGCGTGGGGTTGAAGGTTCAAACTTTCTGTGAAAGCAACGCTATGGTACGATCCTTTTCAGCAATTTCATCCTGAGCTTGCTCGTACATCGAATATAGAATCATTTTCTGTGGTACTTGAACTAGTGCATCTCCAACTTTTTTGCTAACGTTCACTATCATTATATCTGAAATACAATGACGTATGGACAGTATTCGCGTGGTGACTATTTAAGAAACTCTCACTTTCATCATCATCAATATTGTTATCATTCGTCGGTATCTTATTCCGCTGCAAGTCCATATTTGACTGTATCATAATCTGGTATAACAAATGTTCTATGGCACCAGGTACACCCTTTGCTAGACGATCCAACGATTCATTGGATTGTGATAGTCCTAATTTCTGCAGGACCTTTCGATTTAAGGTTTGCCAATTATCCAACTTGAGGGCTGTTGAATTTCTCGGCGGATAATTATGAATATCCACAAACTTGGGATATAACTGCTTCAAAATTTGTGCAAGAAGCACTGGGAAAATTGTTATGTGAAGGCATTATTTATTAGCTCTTCGTAACCCATATTGGACTAGGGGCTACTCACCACAGTCGGAAAAATTTCGATTAACATTTCTATTTATCTGCGGCATTTCGAATTTCTCCAGCCAAACGTATAAATCTTCAAGCTGCTCTTTTTTCAACTCTTTCATGTTTGCACACTCAATTATAACGGGAGAAAAATTAATGGTATTATTTATTTAAAAATGTCGTCTAAATAATTTGCAACAATCACTGTCAAATATTTAGATAAATATGTCTCTGATTACTTAGTTAAGTTCCATGTTAAATGAAGTACTCGTAATTGAAGTGCGTTTATAGTGTGACAATTGAGTACATAACTATTAATGCGAATGAAATGAACTGAGGATATGAATCTCTTTATAATCCCTCTTATTAGGAAATAACAACGGCGGGAGAGGTACAACATCTGTTCGCCTCTTGTTGCAGAGAGAATTTCCCGCAATACGCACATCATAGCGGAAACTGGTGACCAAGAGTCGATGGGGTCAGTCTCCGTTGAGGCTCGGCACAAATTCCAAATGGTTTGTCCCCCAATAAATTTTGGCGGCCATGACCCGGAATCTCCCAATTGCCGTGTCTGCAACTAGATTGTTACGAATTCCGGGAATGGATCCTTTGCATTGACCAGGTACTCCAGGCTCTAAACATCTTCAGCAACTCCAAGAATTCTATCTCAAATCAATGATGAAATTCAATCTCGGCTGTGTGTTGATATGATGCTCCTGTAATCACAATCATTTGTGTATTGTGGTGCAGTTGCGGTTGTCAGATTGTACGGTCACAAGATTCGCTTCGCGTTATTGGTTTGAGTGACGGAAGAGATCCACCAAGGAAAATCCATCTGGAGTGTCGGCGCGACTCCCTACAGCGGGACATTGCTAGGCTGATTTAAATTAGCACTGGCAGTGCCAGTAGAAGGATGAAAAATAAAGTGCAGAGAGTTTACCGGAACCAAGCCATCTCCGGCGAAAGATCCGTAGTTGAAATTATAGACGCATTAAAGCAGAAACTTTCAGTCGTATGCAGTCAGTTTCAACGGTATGGTGAAAGTCACTGCAGACGTGTTCAAAGCACGCGAGGAACTAGCGGAGTTATTTCAG
Source organism: Hermetia illucens (assembly GCF_905115235.1). Classification (NCBI taxonomy): domain Eukaryota; kingdom Metazoa; phylum Arthropoda; class Insecta; order Diptera; family Stratiomyidae; genus Hermetia; species Hermetia illucens. The sequence goes on from NC_051851.1 coordinate 58,284,208, forward strand.
ATCACTCAACGAATTCCAACAGAGCGTCCAGACAGTACAATTTTCGGCAACGGGAGCAAAAGAGTATTGAGATGGAATTTGGGGGTTAACCGCGCAGCATGCTGAGCTCTGAGGGGCCCTGGTCTGGGTCGGATGCAGAATTTTTGGTATAAAAAATTTACCAATGTATATGGTCGGTTGGCACAGCATAAACCAGACCATTAATGGGCCGGAGGAATGTCCATCCTACCTCACTGCGAGAATTACCTACTTTCTCCCTAAAAAGGACACGGTAGAGGACCCCGCAGACACAAGACCGATTACTTGCTTACCTATCCTCTACAAGTTCATAACGTCCGTTATTAGTGAAAGGCTCATGCGCACCTCGAGACCAATAACATTCTGTCTGGAGAGCAGAAGTGCTGCTGAGTTGGATTCAGGGGTTGCAAAGAACAACTCATTATTGACTCGGTAGTTGCAGGACAGGCAATTAGAGGCCAAAGAAATCTCTTTTGTTACTACATCGATTACGTCAAGGCTTTTGACAGCGTCACGCACACCTGGCTAATCGATGTCCTACATCTGAACCGCATTGATCCGAAGCTAATAAAGTGGTCAAAGAGTAGTAGAGGTCCCAGCGCGAAAGGTGGATTGATATCCACGATGGAGCATAAAACCTGGGAAATGCCTGCGCTGAACCAATATCAGCAGGTCTACTACCAAACCCTTTCTTTATGAAAAACTGGACACGGAGAAGGATGAAGGCGTGTCTCCCGCGCCTAAAAACGGGACCAAATGTACCAACTGGTAAGTGGATATTAAAATCATACTTAGGGATTTTAACAGTCAAGTAGGGTCGGAGCCAGTATTCAGGCGATACGTTGGCTCCCATAGCTTACATAGCGATACCAAAGATAACGGATTGCGCATTATCCAGTTAGCAGCATCACACGAAATGGTTGTTGGAAGTACCTGGTTTGCGCGGAAAGCGGTTCACAAACATACGTGGGCCTCTCCAGACGGGACCACTTTCAACCAAATTGACCACGTGCTGATTGAACGCCGCCACCTCTCAGCCTTGATGAATGTCAGAATATATAGGGGGATATATATAGACTCTGACCACTATCTCGTTGGGATGGTGCTCCGAGCTCGATTACGACACCACCTACAATCCCTTCTGACAATCAGGTGAGAGTGAATACTGAAGCCATCCACAACACAGCCCTCCGCGACACCTATAAGAGGGAAATGGATGCCGCAACAACCGCAGTCAACAGAGGACCTGGAGATGAAGCATCAAACAAATGATCTTCAGAACCACCTGAAGAACGTTATCATTGATACGGCAACAAAGATACTTGGCCCCAGCCGCAAAAAAAATTGACGATGAATCTAAGTTAGCAACGGAACGGAAGAATGCTGCATACCGAGTAATGTTGCATTCTCAAAGAACGCGGGCACGCGCAGAGACTTATCACGAACTCCGTCGAGCGGAGAAGCGATTTCATAGATGGAAAAAGGAAGTCTGGGAGAACCAACAAGTCTGTGAACTCGTAAAGTCCAGGGTGCAACCTCACCAGGCGCGGAAGTTTTACCAACAAGTCAGCAGAATGAAGCCTTGTACAACACGATGCTCATTCTGCCGAGACAAAGAGAGAAATCTGATTTCCGACAGAATGAGCATATTGGAGCGATGGGTTGAGTACTTTGATGGGCTACTGAACAACGAGAACATAGGCGAGTTGGAGGTCCGCCAACTGAAGACGACGGACAAATACTGCCACCATCAAGTATAGGAGAAACAGTCCGTGCAATTCATCGGCTTAAAAATCATAAGTCGCCAGGATCCGATGGAATTACACCCGAATTAGTTAAATATGGAGGCGACCAATTACACCAAGTGGTTCATCAACTTATGCGCAAGGTATAGGATAGCGAATCAATGCCTGACGATTGGCAACGAGGCAGTACCTGTCTCATACATAAAAAGGGAGATATCACACAATGCAGCAATTAGAGAGGTATCACGTTGCTGAATACCATCTATAAGATATTCTCCGCTATCTTGCTAGGCCGGATGTATACGCCCAGAACATCATTGGCCCATACCAAAGAGGCTTCACTCCAGACAAATCAGCAACAGATCAGATTTTCTCTCTGCGGCAAGCGATGGAAAAACTGTTGGAATATGGACAACAGTTGCATCATCTATTCATCTACTTTAAAGCCGCCTATGATAGCCATAGCCAAGGTAAAACTGTATACGGCCATGAGAGAATTCGGTATCCCGACGAAATTGATAAGACTGACTAGGCTGACCCTGACCAATGTGCGAGGCCAGATAAAAGCAGAAGAATCACTCTCAAGACCATTCGTTGATGTCGAATGGTCTTGAGAGTGGTCTAGGACAAGGGGATGCCCTATAATGCGTCCTCTCTAACCTGGCCCTCGAGAAAGTGATCCGTGATGCTGAGGTAAACGCAAGAGGTACGATCCTCTTCAAGTCCACCCAACTACTGGCCTATGCTGACGATATCGACATCATGGGAAGAACCAGTCAAGACGTACAAACTGCCTTCATCCAGATCGAGCAGGCGGCGCGAGATCTTAGGCTGCACATCAATGAAGGCAAGACAAAATATATGGTGGCAACGTCAGCACCGAAAACGAATCAACCAACAACATCAAACCGCACTGGGTAAACACGAAGCAGAATAAGGATAGGAGAATACAACTTTGAGACCGTTGACAATTTCTCCTATCTAGGGTCGAAAATCACAACCGATAACAACTACGATGATGAAATCCGCGCACGGTTGTTGTCAGCCAACAGAGCCTATTTCAGCTTACAAAAACTGTTCCGCTCGAAACGTCTCACCATAGGGTCAAAGCTTTTACTGTACAAGACTATGATCTTGCCAGTCCTCATGTATTCCTCGGAAACTTCTTAGCAAGAAAAATTGCGAACTCTTGGCCGCGTTCGAGAGAAGAATCCTCCGAAGAATTTTTGGCGCCCTACATGAGGATGGACGGTTCCGTAGCCTATACAATAACGAAATCTATGAGCGATACCATGACCGTCAGGTTGTGGATAAAATCCGGCTCAATAGGCTACGGTGGGCGGGTCACTTAATCCGTATGGATGAGGATGATCCCACCCGGAAAGTCTATAAGGGCAATATCTATGGTAGAAAAAGAGGACGCGGCAGACCCTGCCTAAGATGGAGCGATGGCGTAGGTCAGGATGCCAGAGAGCTTTTAGGGATATCGAATTGGCAAAATCGGCGCAAAATCGGGATGTCTGGAGTTCCTTATTAAGGCAGGCCTAGACCGGATACCGGTTGTTGCGCCGTTGATAATGATGATGATGATGATAATAAAGTTGTTGTCGACATTCATAGAGAGGTGGCACACCACTTTGTCAGTGCATTCATCTGTGGGTACATACACCTCAGAGCCCATCTGTATAAGAAGAGGCATCTTGCAAGGGGAGTCGTTGAGTCCTTTTTGGTTCTGTATAGTACTGATCCCCGTGTCATGGCTACTGAATTTTCCTAGAAAGCATGGTTTCGTAATGAACTATGTCCTACGTGCTAAGTGCGAGCTGACACACTTGATGAACATAAATGACATCAAATTGTATCATAAAGTTGTTGCCCACAGTAATCATCTTTGCCCGTCATATTCGGATGGAATTCGGATTAGACAAGCAAAGGTGACCAAGAGCCACATGCAGGACATAGCACATCCATGGTATGACCGACACAGACTTCTACAAATACCTAGCAATTCTGCAAGGAATCCATGCTGGAGTTGGTGATCTGAAGAATGCTCTGCTGTCCGAATTCCTCAGCTTATAAAAACCTGATAATGAGAGAGCTGGCGGAGAACAACTAGTGCAGAATGTGTGGTTTTCATTTCTAGGTTCACTTACACACCTTATATACAAGGGTGAGCTAATCATGGGATCATGTCCGGTTTACCGGTATGAGCTATAAGCAGTATTCGATAGTTCTTCTTATGGTATTTATTGCGACTAGCAATTTCTAACTGATTGCCATATAGTGCACAAAAAGCCTGACGGTTCGATCCGTATATATAATTGTTGTTGATCCATAAGATTCTCCAATGAACAGGCCGGTCACGAGCGGAGATACCCCCGAGGATTATTTGTTTTCGGGAGTCTTGAATAGAGTAACATGTGGTTCTTCCTTACGACACTGCCGACAAAACAGAGATGTAGATAGCGGAGGATCAAATTTAATAAATAACCTAGCCGTTTACGTGAGCTAGGCGGAGGGGCAGGCGACACCTTGTTATGCTAAAAGGGAACTTCCAATGAGCGTCGAAGGGATTTTATGTAAAACTTTTTTTCATTTCATTAATTTATTACAATCAAATTGAATTGAGTCTATTTCAGCTATCTTATAAATAGGGCATTGATTGGTAGACAGGTGGCCATGTTAAGGTGGTGAAATATTTCTGTCCGTTGGTGTATGTTATGTTTTTGTACTACAAATTCATCATTTTGGTACATGGTCTGTAGAATATCATATATTCGAACCTGTTACGATATTGTCCTAGTTAGAAGCAAAGGAGGGATGTAGGGCTATCATGCGCAGTTGTGCTATAGCTGATTTCGGTGAAGAGATGTTGGAGTCCTCCCTATTTGCATCCCCTTACTGTATAGAAAAATGAACTTCCAAAAGTTCATTCATTCCAGAGATAGTAGCCATTTTTTCAACTGAATCTTCATTCATTCAGTTTCGTTATATCTTCGATCGATCCAAGTCGCGGGTGCTTTGCCCTTCGTGGTATATTTCCGGTATCAAGGTATAATTAAAGTGTCTGGGATATCCCCTTCCGAATTAAAGCTGTACTGCAAGAAATTAAATAGATTTCATGTTAAAGTAGTTCCTTCTTCTTCTTGTCTCACCTACTTGGGCGAGGGACATTGCGCAAGGAAGCATTTATTCAGTAACGAGAGTAGTGAAACATTGTGAACGTTTGCACCAGATGGGTGCAGGTGATTGCCGAGGTGTACATCGTCCTTGTTTGCATATACACAGTCTGGTGTGAATAAAAGCGCACATACTCATAAATTTATCCAACTTGCGGAGTAAGTCTGTTATAATAACTCTCTACTTAGAAGTGGTGGTGGAAATGAAAGAAATTTTACACACAACAAGGACTACTCGAAGGATTAATGATGTCGAGGTGAGTTTGTAGATAGCAAACGAGTGACTGTGTTTCCTTTTCGTTTTCCAAGTTCTTTTGACTCCTTTCAATTTGCCGAGTTGGTTGGTTACATTCTTTTTGTCGTTTTTCTTTGAAATTTCTTGGAGAGTTTCTAATATTTCAAAAAGTTATAATTTAATAGAATATTTAGTCATTCAGTTAGCTGTCATCTGTTGTTAAAAGAAGCAATTGGGGGAGGAAAGCAGATATTTAAAACTCCAAGCGGATTTCAAAAGCCAATGGGTCTTCCTGTTGTGGGTGGTAATGGTAGGTTCCATGGGGTTTATGGCACTAAATACCATACGTTGTTACTCGAATATGGTGTGACATGCATATACAGATGTGTATGTTAGTGATAACTCAAATTGCTCCTTGGTACTATCAATCGGAATAATGGTCTTCAAGATAAATTATATGAAGGTGAATCAATTATAAAGCAGAGATTGATAGGGTCACACAGAACATTATAATGAATTTGATTTGTGTGAAGTGTTTTTGGAGTGGCAAGAGTTTGAATTATTGAGGTTTTCCTAGTGTTCAGTCACTATTGTATGGTAGAAGGAAGGATACAAACAGGTTTGTTTGGCATTTAAAGTTTGATATCATTTTCGGGAATTATCAGGTGAGATTGATGGTTGAAGTTGAATGAAAGCCGTGCTTATATATTTAATTTGTTTATTTGATTGGAATACCGGTCTTGCTTCTCATTGTGATGTTCAGAAAGAGAGAGCTGTAAGTAGACTGTCCCTTCCAGTGACTAGTCTGCTTAATATTCTAGCAATTAGCTAACTTTTAGGGTTAGATGACTTCGGTAGAAAAGAAAGGTAATTAAGAGTTCTAATTCCATGCAATCGTCTGAAAGTAATTAGCACTGCAACAGCACTCCTCCGCCAGTGATTCAGCGCAAGGAAATTGCGATAATTCTGTTGGCCGTGTCGTGACGTCAGCTGAGGCTTTGGGGTCGTGTTACTGATGGTGGTGTACGGAATTACTGAAGTCCTGCTTGGTAACAGTCACCAAATCTAACTCGTCTGTTGGATTTCGCTGGATTTGCCACTCCAGGTTGTTGAACGGAAGTTTGGCTGGTTTTCGAGATGTCTCTCCCGGGAGCGTGTATTGTCACGATGGTTTTCTGGTGTTGGCTCGAGATCGGGTCTCCTTTGATGTTGTTAGCCATCGCGCAAGAAGGGACGTGTCGATCGATGTTGTGTGTGTGTGTGTGTATGGTGCGGGCCAAACTACAGCTTCTGAGCCCTCAGGCCGTGTTGGCCCATTGTCCTCGCCACCCCCATCTAACGGAATATTCCGGATTCGTTAACGTATCGCAGGATTTCCGTTAGTGGATGTTATGCTACCCGTCGCAATTGGAGAGCATCGGCACCAAAAATCTGATGCCTGGTGCGTCCATAGGCGGGGCATTCACATAGGAAATGCTCCGTGGATTCCGCTTCCTCTTTGCAGGGGGACACGTATCATCTTGAGTAATTCCTATTCTATTAGTGAATTATGGCCTGTCAGAATTCCCAGAATACACCTACAAGTCCTCCTGCTTTTCGACAGAATAAACTTTGCGGTACGTATGTTCGGTTCTGGCAGGAAAAGTTTGGTGTGCCGAGCAGCATTTAGGCTCTGCCACCTATCATTATGGGAAGCTTGTTCCCAGTTTTTGAAAACAGACTTAGCCAATGCTACTGATACTCCAATTGCTGGCTCCGGTCCTGACATAGGGGAGATTGACCCCTCTTTCGCTAAAGCGTCCGAGATTTCATTTCCCTCTAAGCCACAGTGACCAGGTACCCAGAGTAGTTCCACCGTATTGAATCTAGACATAGAGTTCAAACGGTTTCTGCATCCCTGAACGATTTTCGAGGTGAGCAAAGGACTGCTAAATGCACTCAGCTTGGCTGTCACTGCAGATTGCGACGCGCCTGCCTTTCAACCGCTCGTCAATCACCCAGTTGGCCGCCCTTAGGATCGCATAAACTTCGGCTTGAAAGCCGTTGCATATTGTCCCAAAGGAAAAGCCCACTTCTCGTTTTTATTCGAGAGGTAGACTCCGGCTCCAGAATCCTGTTCTGTTTTTGAGCCATCGGTGTAGAAGACTTCCGTATATCCCGCCACGCATTCCTGTGGGTCTTCCCAGTCCTCTCTACGCTTCAGGGTTACTTCATATCTTCTACGAATCAGATGTATGGGGACACGAGAATCGGAAGGCATTTTAAAAACTGGATTCAGTCCTCCCAGTAACTCTTCTAATGCTCTGTGCCCCCCACATCCGTTGTTCCACCATAAATTTAATCGAATTAGTCTATGAGCTTCTCTCACTGCAGTGCTTTGAATAAATATATCCAGGGGCTGCAAATTGTGTAGTGCATTCAGAGCTGCGTCGGATGTCATGCTCATGGCACCAGTGATACCCAGACACACAGTTCTTTGCAGTGCGGCTAGTTTACGGTGAAAACCTTTTTGCCTTACCTTAACCCACCACACTACGGATGCATATACGGACATCGGTCTAATGATGGCAACGTATATCCACATTACCACATGAAGCCTGAGTCCCCATGTCGAGGTAAAGGTCCGTCTGCACAGCCCATAAGCTGTGAGAGCTCGTTTCATCTTTACCTGTACATGTTTGTTCCAAAGAAGTTTTTTATCTAGAGGGACTCCCAGATATTCCACTTCTTCGGAGAGTTGAAGGGTAGAAACCCTCATCTCAGGGAGGCAAAGTCCATCCAGTTTTCTCCTTTTTGTGAATAAAACCATTGTGGTTTTATTTGGATTAACTGACAGACCATGTCTGAGGCACCAGCTGTCTATCAAATCAACGGCACGTTGTATATTCTTACACACCGTTCCAGGATCCCGATCAACAGCAAGCACAGCCAAGTCATCAGTATAAGCTTGAGCGTGTATTGGTAAATTTTGCAGTTCGCGAGTCGATCTGCATACTCCACAGAAGTGGCTAAAACGCACCTTTTTGGGGGCAACCCTTCGTTGCTTCTGCAGTCAGGTAGCGATCGACACCCACCTCAGCGCACAGCAATCTCCGCGTTACCATAGCATGGATCCACTTAATTAAAGCATCATCAACACCATGCGCTCTGGCGGCATCACAAATTTTTGAAAAGGCGCACAGTCAAAAGCCCCTTCAATGTCCACGAACACCCCCATCGCCTACTCACCATTCAAAGTTGCATCCTTGCATCTTTGTGACCAAACAATGAAGAGCAGACTCATAGGACTTTCCATGTTGGTAAGCATGTTGGTTTTCACTAAGTCGGTGTAACCTAAGTACGTTTCCACGAATGTGACGCTCCACCAGTCTCTCCAAACCTTTCAGCAAGAATGAAGTCAAGCTGATCTGTCTGAAGTTCTTTGGATTAGAATAGTCATCTTTCCCAGATTTCGGTATAAAGACTACCTTAACCTGTTGCCAAGAGGAAGGCACGTAGCCCAGAGCAAGACATCCTCGAAAAATATTTCTTAGAGGTCGCTCTAAATGCTCCATACCTTCCTTTAGCATTGCCGGATAGATGCCATCCATGCCAGGTGCCTTGAAATGTTCAAAGGATAGTATGGTGGCTCCCACCTTTTCATGGGTGCGTCAAGGAACCGTTTTACCGCTTTGGCCTCGGGAAATAGGACAAGCCTCTTCATAGCCCTCTAAAAGTGTGCAGTTCAGAGTTTTCAATTCATCTTCCAGCGCCAAAGGAGCCCTTAGTTCCTAGGCGAACTGTATTTATTGCCAAGAAGTTCATTGAACTTTGCCCAATCCGTTTTCCTAGGGTTTCGCATTTGTACTGTAGATTGTTCGCCCGCAATAGTCAGATTGAATTCTAGATATCGGTGATCTGACAGTGAGACCTTGTCTAGCACTCGTCAGTGTGTAATCAACCCTAATAGTTTCGAGGTACAGATTGTTAGGTCAATTACTTCGCTTCTTCTCGGTCCCACGAACGTAGGGGCGCACCCTACGTTTGCAGTTATAAGACCAGCTGAAGTGATGAAATCAAATAGCTTCTCCCCTCTTGGATTGCATTTGCTATTGCCCCAACAAATATGTTGAGCTCGAGACCACTTGATTCTGTATACGTCACCAGATCCCTAAGCTCTTGCGTTGGTGGAGGATACAAAGAATCATAAGTGGAGGCAATTATGATGTTTTTCCTCTCGCCCTTTATCTGGTATTGTATGATGACCGTAGCTAAATCCTGGGAACAATACTGTCTCAGCATAGTTGCCTCTAACCATCTTGACATCAGGACGCAAGCTCTTGGTCTTATGGATCTTTCGTCGTAGAAGATCCTAGCCCCCTTTACTGATCCAATGCCACAGATTCTGTTAAATCGAACCCACGGTTCTTGCACCAGAAAGATGATCGATGTTACTATTAGACTCGCTGGTCATGGAGCACTGTCTAACAAACTCAAGATAGCAGCACTGTATATAGATTCATTTTGCAATGTGTTGTGTAGAATCGTTTGTTGAAATATTGATGTCACTGATCGTTGCGGAATTTGCGGTTGCTGATGCTGTAGGCAACTGTGTTTCCGTATATCGGACAATTATCGGCAGTCGTCGTAAAAGAGATGAAACGGAAGTCCAATTACATGTTTTGCGCATTTGCTGGTCTCGGAATTAAACCTCCAGTGGTACTAACATATATCTTTGGGGCGAAGGTTTGACCTCACCGGCGAACGCTAAGATGTCCTGTCCGTTTGACCGCGTATCTCTAATCGCAGCTCTGCGAGCTGACTTAATAATTATTGGACTAACTAACTTAATAATTGTTGGACGATGCTGAAGGAGAGGATGTTTGCATGGCTGATGTTGCTTCCGCGATGCTTGGTATCGAATTACGGCGTTGACTTTGCCAGCTATCTTGGCTGCAGTTAGTAGTGCTTGATCATTTATCGTCGTTATAAGCGGATGAAGGGCAGATGGTAAACGTCTTACCCATAGATTTAGCGGATCTGGAACTGCGGTATGGCCACGACACTGCAGGCGGCGCAGGAACTGGAACGGTTTCTCGTCACTCATGAAAGTTTTCTCCTCATAGCTGGCCCTTAACCGCTATATCAATTGTTCGCGTAAGCGGCTATATGAGTTATCTGTCAACGAATCGGTGGTAGCACTGCTATGACTTGGAAATATTGCTGTTGAGGGTCTGTTATGTTATACCTCACCATGCTTGCCTCCACTGTTTGGGACCAAATTTCTGGGGCCTTTGGACTGATGTCCGAACATTTTGGAACACAGTTTGACGCGATTCGGAAAAAGTTCATTCGGAACTTTTTTTTAAAGTGGAGTTTTTTTGCAGATCACGCATGATTCATGTTAAATTGTCATGTCAGTTTTATTTAGAATTATTTGGCAAATACTTACCACGGATACACTCATGAGCAGATTTACAACAAGATATTTGTGTTCAACACAAAAATCTATTTAGTTCATAAACATGAGTTGAAATTTTTTTTAAATCCTTGCTTTTGGCATTTCTGTATTAATGCTCTATTCAATAATACAGATAGGGAGAAGACTCGTTAGACTGGGAACCTTGGTTTTTTTGTATTTATCTTCAGTTCAACGCTACTTCCCTCTAACTCCAAATTCAGGGCCACCGGACTCCGTATTGGACCTGAAAATCCTCTGAGATTTTACCTCGGTGCAGTACGTGACATTTTGCGTCATCAAATATTGCTCTGATAGTTTTTTCGGAATGCCCCTCCTGGACCAGATACACTCCCCTGTTCACACTATCGAAAGCTTTCTCGAAATCGACGAAGAGCAGGTGAAGCGAAGGTCTAAACTCCGCGTGCTGTTTCAAAATGATCCCATTCGGAGCGAAAATTAGCCTGTCCACTGTCAATCTAGCTTCTGAGATATTCTTTAATGCGTTCCAGGATTATTTTAGCTATTATCTTTGGGATCGCAGAGAGCATGCAGAAACCACCCAATAGTCACATTTAAAACGGGTGCCCTTCTTTAGAATCTTAACGATTATCTCCTTCTTCCCATCTCTGGGAAAGGTCTCAGATTCCCAAGATTTCCGTATGAGTGGAAGCGGCGGATCTGCAGTAACTGCAAGTGCAGCGATGAATAACTATGTGGGGAGACCATCAAGGTCAGCGGTTTCACTCCTTTTAAGTGCTTTGATGGCGCAGATGATTTCTCTTTTGCTTAGAGGAACAGGCCATACCCGCATGTTTCGGCAGCTAGCCCTTACATCCACAAGAGACGGAACCTTACCGGATGTGATACGGTTAAGAACCGTGATGAAGTATTTTTTCTAACTCTTTAGTTGCTCATCATCGTGGATAAGAAGTTGACATTTAACATTCTTCCCAGGACCATCGAAAGTTTTTTAACCACATGGAAGTAGTTTGATGATGCGATATATATTTCTGAAATCATTGCATACTGCGACGTCTTCTCTGGCCAGCGTAATACTAAATTCCCTTTCGCCGCGGTGCACACTACTCTGGACTTCCCGGGATCTCGCTTTGCATCGTAGTTAGAGCGCGTCATGCCCACCATTACTCGCAGCGGTCAATCGAGCCTTTAACTCCTTCCATTCATCGATCTGTTTCCACGATTCCGCAGTCACCCAGGTCTTATGACGCCCCTTTGGGACGTGGCCGACGACCTGCGTACCAGCCGAGAAAAGAGCATTTTTGATGGCAGTTCAATGGTGATCAATATTCTCAGTGGGTTACTCAGTGTATCTGCTGTCCGATCAGCAAGATAGCTCCCCCACTGTTGTGCGACAGCTGGATCACACATGCTGTCGATTTTGAAATTGGGGGGTCGCGACTCTCTAACCCTATGAGAAGTGGCGGACGCAATGACAGCGTCTCTCTTGTTACGTGCATCCGTGAGACAACTCATAAATTTACTGTTGACTGCAAAGTGGTCAATCTGATTGCTCATGTGATGCCTTGCGGTAATGGAGACAAAGATGTTGCGTTGGACTAGTGGCGTGACACGGTTCGATCACATCCGAAATGAAGATATCGGCGATCGTTATGGGTTTGTAACGATCGTGGAAAAATTGCAAGAGAGGCGTCTTCGATGGTATGGTCATGTAATTAGTGCTAACGAGAATTCACTTGCCAAGATTGGTCTGAATATCGAAGTCGATGGTAAACGACCAAAAGGCAGGCCGAAACAACGGTGGCTTGATACGCTGGATGGGGAATTAAAAGCCTTGAGATTGCACCGAGATCAGGCATTTGATAGAGCTAAACATCTCACCATAGGGTCAAAGTTCTTACTGTACAAGACAATGATCTTGCCAGTCCTCATGTATTCCTCAGAGACTTGGGTTCTTAACAAGAAGAATTGCGAACACTTGACCGCGTTTGAGAGAAGAATCCTCCGAAGAATTTTTGGCCCCCTACATGAGGATGGACGATTCCGTAGCCTACATAACGACGAAATCTATGAGGGATACCATGGCCGTCAGGTTGTGGATAAAATCCGGCTCGATAGGTTACGGTGGGCGGGTCACTTAATCCGTATGGATGAGGATGATCCCACTCGGAAAGTCTATAAGGACAACATCTATGGTAGAAAAAGGAGGCCAGGTAGACCCTGCCGAAGATGGAGCAATGGCGTAGGTCAGGACGCTAGACAGCTTTTAGGGATATCGAATTGGTGGACTTCTGCGCAAAACCGGGGTGTCTGGAGTTCCTTATTAAGGCAGGCCTAGACCGGATACCGGTTGTTGCGCCGTTGATGATGATGAAATGGTGAAACCGATCACCACGAGCCGACCACCTAGTTGAAGTTGAGACTATTCCATGCTAGTGTTCTTTCTTTATTGGTATGTAGGAGCAGCACATGAAAAGCGAGACCCATTATACTGAAAGTCTCGAAGCTTTCTGTATCATATAATCGGAGTACGTTAGTTTGATGCTATTATAAATGAAGAACTTGGTTGGCGCACAGACTTGGGAGCCCTATAAAATGGAAGGCCGAAGCGGAAGCGGATAGTTTACACATTAAGGATTGGTGGCAATTTCATTGCTGGCTATGCCATGCAGTGGAATCCACTCTCTCACAATTGCCGACGGTTGGGTCGCCCTAAGAGCTCTTGATGCAGAACAGTGGAAGAGGAGTGCGGGCTTCTTAGGAAGCCGTGGCGGAACTGAATCGCATTTCAGGTAACCGCTAACGATGGCGCAGATGTGCTTGGCGGGCTATACCACACTGAGAGGTGAATGGCAATCATGCACCCCTCATATTACTAAATATATTATTGGCCTGGTTCAACTGTAGTTTATTTTTGTATGTACGCAATACGCAGAGTGAAAGAGTTTCGGATGTATGTAATTACACTTGAAAGATTTACCATAATTAAACTGAAAATGGGGCTTGCTTAAAGTTTTGTTTGTGGAGTAAGTCTGCTATCTTGCCGCAGTAAACAGATGAAACCTTAATAACAATGTGCATTGTTTCAAAATTGATTTGGATCCTGACTGTTGCTTGTCTTCGTCTCCTCCTTCTTTGGTTCAAGTTTGTTCTTCTTAGAGAATTTAACCTTGTAGGCTGGTCTTTGCTTTTTTCCTTTTCTTCGACTTTGTTGCTGTTGGTCTAGATCTATTTTAAACCTTCTTGGTGGCTCCCTCCGATTCCAGGCCTTCTTTCATTTGGGTCTTGCGTCACTGTGGTCACTTTTGTTTCTGACGTCTGGTATGCCAACCTCAGATGTATTCTCGCCGGTCTTTGACTTTTCATCCTGGGTCTTTGTTTTTTGTTGTTTTTGGACCTCGATAATACTGCGCTTTGCTTCCTCAGTCGGCCTTACCAGCATCTCTCTTCTTAGGTAATTGTTATCTGGTTACTAGTTTGACGTCATTTTTCGCATAACACTCTGGATTGCATGCCTGCTGTTCACTCATGTTGTGGAGAATGGGGCATCGACACAGTTTGTTTGTTATTATTGTTTCTTTCCCAGTTTTATTTTCAGTGGGATTGTACTTTAGTTTCATTAACATTACATTTAATGGTGTGCAAGTGACAAGCTTATAGCAGAAGAGAACGCCGTTGATTGGGGAGGTATTTTTCATTTCTCCAGTTTAGATTTGTAGCGTTTGCTAATAATAGGGTCACCTGATAGAAGTGTGGATAGACTAGAGTCTTGGCTTCCAGAGGGCTATGTATTAAATAAATTGATTGTCAAAGAGCTATATTTCACGTCATTCTACCTTATAGGTTGATTGTTAACTGTGGATTTGGCCAATCATTTTGCAACCAGCAAAAAATGCCATTTGTATTTTCATATAGTAGTTAGATAGATCTACATACCTTCCCTTTAGTGATATTTTCAGGACAAAATTTGGTTAATGTCTTTTAATTCAATAATTCACTTGCGGTACTGATAAGATCACCCACAAACCTCAAAAATGAAAACCCCATTCTAACATGAGTTTCCCCAGTGAATTTACATGAAGAACATTTATATTTTCACTCCATTCTGTACTCCTTCCATTTCATTTGCTTATTTACGTATTTATATTGAAGATACTCGCATCCTTTCACTTCAGTCTACCTTGAGCTGGAAGGGCAAAGTTCAGCTTTAAACATTTCAAGGATGAGTTAGTTATGTATGCATTCGAATGTACATATATACACGTAAAAGTTGTGTCTGGCGTGTTTATGTTCTGGGAAATTTATAAATTTCACCAGAGGCCAAGGAATGAGACTAGAGAAATATAGACAGTGTAGCTGTTACTTGAATTTTAGGGGTTCCTTATTTTCGATTTTTGAATTATTCGATTGAAAAGCTGTCAAGGATTTCTGGAATTCAAAGTAAACAGTATTATAATATTACCGGGACACGTGCGAAAATAAAAGCTGTTTTGTTGCTTCTTAAGGATGTTTGAATCCTCTGTGTATTTCCTAGAATTTGTGTTTCTTGACACATAACTTGGAAACTAAGATGTTTAATGTTAAGTTTTTCTCAACGCTTCTCTTAACTTCTGATTTGAAAACGTAATTTCAAATTAGTTAGGGGTGTTTCTGGGTGACCTATTAGCAAGTTTGTTTAGATAATTACTTCATATTTAGGTGTATCTATTTTAAGATGACCAACGAATTGTCATTAAGGTTGAGCGCAAATTGAGATACAGCTTGAGAAGGTGACGTGGCGTGATTCGCCGTGACTCTTTGTGAAACAAGGAAATGAATTCAACAGCACGCAGGGTGATGTGACGTGAGAGCGCCCGTGATGTGCAAAGGTTTGTATTCACGCGGCAGTTTTCATTAGTGAGTTACCAACTAGTACCTCCTTGAGGAGTTCTTTTAATTTAAAACATTGTTCATGGATTCATCATCATCATCAACGGCGCAACTACCAGTATCCGGTCTAGGCCAGCCTTAATAAGGAACTCCAGACATTCCGGTTTTGCGCCGAGGTCCACCAATTCGATATCCCCAAAAGCTACCTGGTGTCCTGGCCTACGTCATCGCTCCATTTTAGGCAGGGTCTGCCTTGTCTTCTTTTCCTACCATAGATATTGCCCTTATAGACTTTCCGGGCTGGATCATCCTCATCCATACGGATTAAGTGACCCGCCCACCGTAATCTATTGAGCCGGATTTATCCACAACCTGACGGTCATGGTATCGCTCATAGATTTCGTCGATAAGTAGGCCACGGAATCGTCCATTCTCACGTAGGCCAAGAGTTCGCAATTCTTCTTGCTAAGAACCCAAGTCTCTGAGGAATACATGAAGGACTGGCAAGAGCATTGTCTTGTACAGTAAGAGCTTTGACCCTATGGTGAGACGTTTCATGTTCATGGATTGCTTTGATAATTTTTATATTTTTCATTAGAAAATTCGTCCTTGACGATAAATTTACTGTTATTATTTTTGAATAATTGCTTTTCGAAAAGCTTCTAGAGATGTTGTATTTTGTATTAGGAATCATATTTTGAACGCCACTCTGCGTCTCAACTTGCGCCCCCGTCTAATTGTCAAACAAATTGGAAAACCGGAAGCTGGCGCTTCGGGTATAAAGGTTTTGTGTTCATCTTATGTAAGACACCTCAACGAACATTTTTCTATCCCTATATAGCTACAAATCCAACATAATCCTTCATATTTTTCCAAACTACAAGACATACGTACACCCTTATCCCCATAACTCTTTTGTACCTCTAGGATGAACATAAGGGGGGTTGCCCGGTAAATTTCTAAAATGTTGAAATATATTATTATCAACTTTATTTGTGCAGATATCGGAACCGGATGTATTTTGAGGCCTAGATTTCGTAGAGATGCACCACTGTGATGTTTTTCAGATTTTTCGGTTGGATAGGTTCTGAGAATAAGACCTGTTACACTTTTTGGTGGTCATATTTTGAGCCCTCTTTCTGCTATATTTCACCCGATATCAAATATGACACCAGTTTCGAAAAGTACTAATTGAGCCCTTTCATTTGATACCCCAGATGGCCACATTTTATGATAAAAAATTTTGCACCCTCCATTCACATGTATGGGGAGCTCCCCCTTAAACTTAACACAAAATGGAGTCGCCGGCTGTATGTAAAGGGAACAACAGATCACATGCTTCCACCAAGTTTCGTGACAATCGGTCCAGCCGTTTCCGAATAAATCGGCTGTGACAAACAGGCAGACCGATAGACAGACGGACAGACAGACATCGACTCAGGTGAGAAAAGCTGAAAGGGACAGATCCATAAGCAGTTGGCTAACAGCGATGGGACCAGTCAGAAAAGGGTCGTTGGACTTACAGGTTGATCCCTTCCATCGGGGAATGGCTGGAGAGAACGCATGGGGAGGTCAATTATAATCTCACCCAGTTTCTCACCGGCCATGCAGGATACCGTCAATACCTGTACAGGTTTAAATTGGACACCTTGAAGAAAAATAGCTCCGTTATATATGAGACTTTAGAATTTCACTCGTATGTCAGCTATGACGTTAGCATCTTGTTTTTATGGCTTAAGGGGTTATTACTCTTTGTAAATTTTTTTCCCAGGTTTGCTGATTGGCCAACCAATAACGCCCTTGTACATAAATTAACTTTGAAATTAGTTTCTCTGGAGTATCTTCTGAGAAGAGAATCGCATTCAAGCCGCTAAACACATTTGTGGTAAATTTAAACATTCATAGTCTTGAATTTGCAGAGGAGCGACAGTTTTGACCTAGTATAACTTTGTTAGTGATAGTGCGATTTTCACCAATTTTGGCAGGGTCATGCTCTATGCTGTAGCCTACATTACTGCAAAAATTTTTGATTCTAGGGTGATTACTAAAAATTATAGTAATGTACTATTATTAACTTTATTTGAACAGGTATCGGTATGGAGGGTATTTCGGAGCCTAGGCACCATATAGTGGCAGCCCCCTGATTTTTTTCAGATTTTTCGGTTGAGAAGTTTCTGAGAATGGGTTCGTTAAAAAAATTATCACTTTCAACCCCCGCACTCCCCACCTTTTCAACAAATGTGAAAACTAAGATCGGCTTCGGAAAGTACTAACCGAGACCTTTAATTTGATATCCTACATGACTATATTTGATGAAAAAAAAAATTTACATCCCCCTTTTGCATGTATGAGGAACCCCTTAAATTCAATGTAAAAGGATGTAACTCACCATATGCGTGAGCGTTCATAGTTTCCACCTTTCTACCAAATTTGGTGCCAATCGCTATAACTGCCTCCGAGAGAAATGAGTGTGACGAACAGACATACAGACAGTAAACCGATTTTAATAAGGTTTTGTGTTTACACAAAACCTTAAAAAGATGGTAATATGCTATTATTAAGTCTATTTCTGCGATGACAGAGAGAACTGCTAGTTGGGGTGTAAATACTCTTAAAGGGATAGAAACGTCAACAGCGTCTCGGATAGAGATTGACCTTCGGCCGAAGACCTTTGGCGGTCAAAAGCGGACTATTATTGCTTTCTGGAATGTGCGCACAGTCCTTGATAACAATATCCAGGGTCCCCTACAATGTCTCCTTTTTCAACTTGAGTAAGAATTCAAACCAAAACAGCCAGGTGGTAGAAGACGCGAATCCGGTGTCGGTTTGTTTCTGACGGCTACCACAATCCTTCCTTGCTCTGGGACTCGGTTCTTGACAGGATTCTGACCACAGGTTAAAGAGCATTACAACTGTACAGTTCTATGCACCAACAGAGACCCTCGAAATAATGGAAAAGGACGCTTCCACTGCCTCGTCATTGGTGCTATATTGTTCGTTGGGTTTCAACTCACCAACACCTCACGAGCAATCAGATCAAACACATGCGGATGGCGGCCAGCTAGTTAAGTTCCGTAATCATTGATACAATGACTCTTCGTCCCTTATTTCTATTAGTTTAATTTATGCTAGATTCTTGGGTAATCTGGACCGGCTGGTACTTGTTCGTTGGCGATAAATGACTAACAGGAGTATCACCACTCTTGCGATGATCATAGTGTGCAGTAGATGAACTCAGCCTTTTGAACAAAATTACCGAGGAATCTAAGGAAATGGAGTTACACGAGATTGAACAATTTTACGATTACTATCCTTGGTCTGATGTGGAATCCAACGAAAGATAACTTCCGGATAAAAATGGTGACGAACTATCCATCAAATAACATGAATTAAACTGATAAAGAGATGCTTCGTATCAAATATTGCCGGGATTTTCGATAATGAAAAGCGGTTAGAGGTAGAGCTACCAACTTTGAATCCATCCGACTTTCCTTGATGGATACATTACACCGGGGAATGCCGAAGCGAGCTCCACGGATTTTGTGAAACTTCAGAATCCGCCTATGTGGCTGCGGTGTATTATAGGGTTATCGATTTTATTGGGAAACCGACCATATCCTTGGTCTGTACCAAGACCGGAGTGAACCCAGTAAAAGCTAATGTGAGCTTACCGAAGCTAGAAATGAATCCGTGCCTTCCTGCTTGCTGAGCTGATGCATTTTGTGAGGTTAACGTTACAACTAAACGAGACTACTGGAAGTTAGCCGTGAAATAAGCAAAACACCACTCGAAATGCATCTTCGATGAAACAAAGATTTCTCAAACCTTCGAAGAATTCCCGACTGTACTATGCCAGATCAATGCATGCCTTAACTCTCTCTTTCCACTCTCCAGCAATCCAGAAGACGTTCAGGCTTTGACTCTTGACCTTCCCGGAAGCCAATTGTACTTAACGTGGTCTTTATGAACGATGGCAATAAGCTTAAGGCCATTTACCTAAACGTTTTGAAATAGTTAGTCATAGGGTTTGGATTAAATAGGGCAAGGAAAACCCAAGTATAAGTCCAGCACTTATTAGAATAAGAGGGACACGATTGATGAAATGGCCTCAGGTGCGTATTTGTGCCATACATTCAGGAGACTACAGAATAGTCTGAATGGCAACGTTTGACTATCATGATCCTTGAGAAAACAAGTTGAAACGGTGAACCTGTGTCCCCTACCGGTTCAGGTAACAAACGAACAAACGGTGGGATATTCCTGGAACGAACTTTCCCGTACCCCGTGAAATGAAAAACTCACAGCAATTTGATGGTTTTCAGTGCGAATTGTGGAACGATGAAGCGCCAAAAGCCTTTGCTAACTTCAACAATGTTTGCGCTGAAACATTATTCCGAAGGATAACATTAGTATTGTCAGGTTTGGAAGGCACGTGTCCGGAAACACGGGGCCTATCGCCTTTTAGCGCGTCGTCGTTCCACAATTCAGACCGCTGTGAATTTTTCATTTCACAGATTTAACAAATGTGGTCGCAAACTGTTCGACAGTCATCCACGATGACGAGCAACTGAAAAGGTGGAACGAACATTTCACTAAGGTTTTTAACTTTATCATACCGGGTCAAGTTCCGTCTCCTGTGGATGATGCCACTCTGGTGTGGATATCATCGTAACATGAGGATATGGAAATGGTTTCCGCCCCGGATTCTTGTGCACTGACCACATCAACACCCTGCGGATCATTTTGGATCAGTTCGTTCAGTTTAGATGTTCGTACCACCTGCTCTTCATTGATTTCTAGAAAGCTTTTGACAGAGTGAACAGTTATCTAACACCAAGGTCAAGTTGAGGCTGTTCTGTGCTAGTGTCCCTTCTGTGTTGCTGTATATGAGTAGCACATGGAAAGTGAATAACGTCAGTCAAAAGCTCCAAGCCTTCGTTCATACATGTCTGTGACATATCATTCGAGTATGCTGGCCTGATATTATTTTCAAGGAAGAGTTTGGTCGCGGCACAGGCCTGTTATCCGTAAACGATGTGATCAGATGGCGGAAGTGGCAATGTATAGGTCACACATTAAGGTCGGGTCACAATTGTAGTGTTGATTACGTCATGCGGTGGAACCTTTGGGGCAGCTCGGGAATTTGTGGGGGGAGTTGAAGCGCATTATAGTGTACCTCGAACGATGGCGCGTAGTTTGGTTGACACGCTATACCACTCAACTATATATATGTAAATTGATGTGGGTATGTCCTTCGAAAGCTAGATTTCATATAATAGTAGTTTCCGAAAATGAGTTCTGTGCCACTTTAAATTTGCCTATTTTCTCCGATTAACCGGTTACTTTGCAGCTTACGTCGAAACTAAAATCTGTCAAAGTACTAATTAAGACCTTTTAATTGATGCCCCAGGAGTGGACGTACGGTGAGTTCTCCTTTAAACATCACCTCAATTTACTGTCACTCAATGTGCATGGGATTTCATAGTTCCAATGTGTCCATGAAGTTTGATTTGAATCGGTTTGGGCGTTTTAAGGTTAACACAAAGCCTGAAAAATGACTCATTTCTCATTTATCACAAAAAAAATATATATCATACAAATATAATACCCGCAGTTCGCAATTGGTGTTATTCTACTTTTATATCTATTTATACATAGGAGTGCTTTCCTATGTTCGGGGTTATTTTCGTTTTGTAGTTGAGAAACTGAACAGCTCCGAAGAGTCCTACCTTTAAAACCACATCTGACGTCAAGAAAGCTATTAATTATCGAACTTTTGCTCTGAGCTCGAATTATCTATTAGACGATAAGACATTTATCTCTCCTGTTGTATAACAATAGATAAGCAACCAGAAAAATGTAACTGTTAGTCTATATATACATACGTATGCGAGTGATAAATTCTCTGTCAGAAATCCCCGAAATAATTTCATGAAATTTCCATCCTTAAAGATGTTTTCGTGCAGATTGTCTCCTTGTACAGCATTATGTCGGTATTCTGCTATTATATAAGAAAAGGGAATGACGAAGGACCAGAGGAGAGGCGCAAGAGGTTTTACTCTGTATTCATTTGTAATGCTTTGGAAAAGTTTGGCAATTTTTTGAGATCATTTAAGATTAATATTCTAAACGAAACCCAAGTAGCATTGCCTAAACGATGACTGCCTCCACCTTCCACATCAATGAATCTGAAATCGTCAAAAATCAGCAACCGAGCATAAAGTGAAGAATGGAAACGGAAATTACGTTCCGCTGTTTTTGCTTGAGCTAAATTTTCGCCATTTTTCAGCGAGTGCTCGGTTAAATATCAGCAATACGGGGAGGTTTTTTTAGCGAAGTTGTTGCACTGATTTATGGAAAAATCTTGATTGATGAATAAAAGGTATGTTCTATTTTTAACAAAAAGTAGCAATATCTTTGCCATCGGCTATGTAGTGATGTATGTAGCAAAGGTTTTAATCAAATTCTGAGTAAAGGTTGAGTAAAATTTCCGTATCTACTTGTGTACGATTTTGTTGAGAAAGGACTGGGTAATAATGCTCCGTTCTATCCTATGCTATAAATATCTTCAATTTCACATGCCTTTTCTTTATCACAAATTGCAAGTTTTGAAAATTTTTCCACGATTTCATATTCTGAAAAACATTTGAGTGAACCCTTTCCATAATAAATTCAGTATGGCGGCCGTTTTCTGTTGTTTTTTTTCTACAATTTTTAGGGGGAATGGTTTGCAGTGATTCATTTTATCTTAATTCCAGCTTTTCAAATATAATTAAAATGTAATTTAAAAAATTGAAATTACAGAGGAAGTATCCATTGTACAGTTCCACAAAAATGTTTGCTCGTTCATTTCTTGAGTGCTTTGGGCAAAATATTCAAGAATTTAATTCTATTTGGTCGCTATAAATGGAATTGCTATGTTAAGAACAAAGGGGAGTATTCCTCTAATTTCGTTGAGTGAAAGATAATTACATAAAATTTTGAAAAGGGTTAAGTGAAATTCCACTTGGAGTTCTGTTTATACTTATACAATATGATAAAGCAGACTGTTACGTAGTCTAGCTTCTAATTTTGTTGAGAATGGTTTGTCTGAGTTAAACTTTTGGTCTCGAATAGTTAATAAAGCAAATACTATTTCAGTTCGTTTATAAATATTTTAGGGTAGATGTGAACCACAATATTCATCTGGTTATTTAGAATTTAAATG
Organism: Hermetia illucens; assembly: GCF_905115235.1. Classification (NCBI taxonomy): domain Eukaryota; kingdom Metazoa; phylum Arthropoda; class Insecta; order Diptera; family Stratiomyidae; genus Hermetia; species Hermetia illucens. The sequence continues at coordinate 58,306,880 of NC_051851.1, forward strand.
GATTTGCATCCCACGTGAATACAGTGAATTTAATCCTTATGCACGTATGCTGTAATTATAATCAAAAATGGTTCGTAGTGATTCAGCTACACCTAAGTATTCAGCGCGTTTAATGGTTGCGAAATTCAACTTGTTAATCTGGTTGCTAACGATTTGTCCTACTTCTGCATCACCCCAATTGGGCTAATAATAGAAAAGATACTATCGACGATAAAAGTTATAGTAATGTCCTGTTTGGGATAAAGTTTAGTAGAGTATTACTTTGGGATATATTTGTGGCTTTCATGTTAATTCAGTAAATGAAATGTTGATGTTATGATAATTTTAAGATTGATTGGTTTTAAATACTAAATTTGAAAGTGCAATTAAATACATCATTTGTAGATGAATTTTGAGAGTTTTGTGGCATCATCAGTGGTAGAGCTAAGAATCTTCCTCCCATGGGGCAGTACTGTCAAATGTCAGCGTTTTGCCTGCAATAGCCTTTGTCTTTAACTTTTCGTGTGTGGCTAGCATTATCGACTCTCCTAATTCAACTACATATATCGGGATTTACTTTCAATTTTCAGTTCGATACACACTTGGGGATTCTTCTGTTGACTATTTGCCATAAGGAAGAAATAAAAGATGTATTTCTGTTCTGGTTCTGGTTTTATCCGCTTAATTATTATTAGTGTTTAGTTCGGTAATAATTTTATCACATCAGTCTAGAACTATCATCATCAACGGCGCAACAACCGTTATCCGGTTTAGGCCTGCTTAATAAGGAACTCCAGACACCCTGGTTTAGCGCCGAGGTCCACCGATTCGATACCCCTAAAAGCTGTCTATCGTTCTGATCTACGCCATCGCTCCATCTCAGGCTGGGTCTGCCTCGTCTTCTTTTCCTACCATATATATTGCCCTTATAGACTTTCCGAGCTGGATCATCCTCATTCATATGGATTAAGTGACCCGCCCACTGCAACCTGTTGAGCCGAATTTTATCCATTACCAGACGGTCATGGTATCGCTCATAGATTTCGTCGTTATGTAGGCTACGGAATCGAAATCGTCCATCCTCATGTAGGGGGTCAAACATTTTTGGGAGGATTCTTCTCTCGAACGCGGTCAAGGGTTTGCAGTTCCTTTTTGCTAAGAACCCAAGTCTCCGAGGAATACATAAGGACCGACAAGATCATAGTTTTGTACAGTAAGACCTTCGACCGTATGGTGAGACGTTTTGAGCGGAACGGTTTTTGTAAGAAATTAGATATTGTTTTCTCTTTGTAGTTAAGTCTAAAATTGATAGACCATTAGCGTCCTCCAAACTGCAATTTTATTTTATAGTGTATATATATTTCCGGAGCAACTTACCCCCTTTATCTGTACAAAGCTACTGAAATCAATTGCAATTATACGGTTCTATTTATGCTTAAACACTAATTACCTAATTACTAATTACCCGTTAATTACCACGGCAAGTCTTATTCATTTTGAGGGGCAATTACCGGAATCTGTGTTTAATAACCGCATCACCTCTTCTCTCAAAATTTCTAAACTTTCTTGACTTGCCTCTGCCCTGGTAAGAAACCGTAAAGCCTTCATCGCTTGACATTTTTTAAAATTTGGGTGCTAAGCTCTAAACTAGGGGTCCCTGGACCAAAAAAAGAGGGAGTAAGTTGGTCCGGTCCGGCATTAAGTTGATGCGGACTTAGGGCCCCACAAGTCTCAAAAAAAAATACTTAAAAATGATGCGCTGAGCAAGAAAAAAAACTAATAACAGTGGTTTTCCCAGTCAAAAAGCAGAATGTCTGCGTTTCAGGTGAGTATATTTCTTATATAAGCATATTTGAGTTTATTTCCCATTTACACTCTGCTTATAATGTTTGTATATTTAAGAATGTCCGACTATGCACTTTACCATGATACTAACATTCAAAGTTGTAGATTGTAGTAAATTTGCACAAAAGATGATATATCATCTTCTATACTATATTATAGCCTACATAATGCATTGGTGATCCTAGACAGAATTTGAGCGGGGTTTCCAGTCCATTGCTACAAAATAAGGTAGTATAGAGGATATTTTGCGGCCAAGACACGGGTTTGGAGTTTCCGAGAACGGGTGCGTGAAAGAAGTTATCACTTTCTAGTTCCTGCACTCCCCTCGTTTGCAACACGTGGAAGAACTTGCATGTAGCTATCATAAGAAGTAAGAGTGAACACTTTAAGCCACACTTTAACCTGCTTAATGAAGTAGTGACGAATCTTTTCCCACTGTTGAAATAGGCATCGCCGAAGTTCCCATGATAAGTAAGGAGAAGGTCCTAGAAGCTGTGAAGAAGATACCTGGAAATAAAGTACTGGGCTTGGATAGCATATCCAACAAAATTCTTAAGGCAGCAGTCAAAATAGTGCCAAATATGTTTGTTGAGGCATTTCCCGCATATCTCAACTCCCAAGACAAACTATTTGTTGGGTGAATCTTGGTACTACAGGCCGAGATATCTATAATCTTTATCTCTAACTGACTATTTCCGGTTGCCGAGATTAGAGTTAGACTGGTGGTTAAAATAGCTTAAGCGGCACTTGGCAAGGAGAAATGTTGTGCAACAATAGCTATTGGGCGAGATGGGGGAAAATACTTGAGTTCCAACCGAGACAGATAGACTTTTGTGTTTCCAGTCAAATATTGAACTGAAATCATATTGACATGGGTCCGCCTAGGTCCACTCTCGTGAATAATTGTTTATAACGGAATACTAATAATTGATCTCCCTACTGGTGTGGCCCCTATTTGTTTCGCGGAAGACATTGGAGTGATGGTTGTTGCACGTCTCCTCGAAGAAGTCGTACTTCATGGCAAGCAGTTTATGACACTAAACTTTGATTGGAGAACGTTGGTCTATCGCTCGTAGAACATAAGGCGGAAGTAGTACTTACCGCTAAGCGGAAAAAGTTCACGCCTAAAAAGATCAAAGTTGGAAAATAAACAATATATTCCCAGCCTGCCCTCAAACATTTATGCGTAGTTATCGACCAGAAGCCAAACTTTAGAATGCTACCAAATATAGATGGCCGGTCCATGGACTCCTCATTTCAAGGGTGGTCGGCACAATCCTACTATATGCATAACCAGTGTGGGCAAACGCACTGGAAAATAAAGCAAATAAAAGTCAACACGGGGCTGTATATCGAATAAGTGCACTCAGAACATTTTCTGCTTACAGAACAATATACGACGAAACAGCTGCGTAAATGATCCCGATTGATATTCTGATGAGAGAAGGACGACGTCTTTACGATCGAGCGTATCTCACCGGAGAATCTCCTGCCCATCGGAGGCAGTTCGTACGAAGTGAAACTAGAACGTTATGCTGTAAGAAGTGGAACCAGTCACAAAAAGGCCGCTGAAACCATTGATTCACGTGGGATATTCGATGATGGATTGAGCGGCCTTACGAGGAAGTAAGTTTCGACCTAACACAACTTTTGAGCGGACATGTCATTTGTGGAGCATATCCTTATCGATTTGGGCATGATGATTCGCCATATTGCCTTAAGAGGTCGAATATTAACGACTAATTAGAATAATGGTGTTACAATGTTGACACCAATCCATATCTGTCTCTACCGATTGCTTCAAATATATTTTCTATTTTACAAATGTGAAAAGTTAAGTTCTACAAAGTGCTTACCAAGATACGCTTCCTTGGCAATTTTATAACTGCTCGTCGAATTTTCCCAGAGTGACTCGTTTTGAGGCCTTGGAAGTGCGATCTAATAAGAAATGCATGCAATTCTCTAGATCTTCCTTCAAGTTTATGAAATGTTAGCTCACATTGAAATTATCTTTACAACAATATAAACTTGACTGCAAAAAAACGCGGGTGGTGGAGATCAATTTCTTATTAACATTTTCTGTCGGGATAGATAAAAAGGCTTTCAGCATCGGTTTTAATGATTCGTTTGTGGAACAAAATCAATGTTTGTCTATCAGCCGATTGGGACTACACATACATACAGTGAGTAATATCTTTCTACGTTGTGGTTAAGGGGGGGGGGGGGGGGCGGGGGGGCGGTCCTAAGGCCAAAGGGGATGTTTTTTGACCGAATATAGTCCATGTTGGGATTGGTTAGTATCTTTTTATGCCAATCTTAGTTTTGACATTTGTTGGAAGGGTTGGGAGTGCGGGGTGAAAGTGAAGATTTCTTTAACGAACCCATTCTCAGAAACTATCCAGCCGAAAAATCTGAAAAAATCCTAAAGCTACCTCCATACGGTGTTCAGGCCTAAAAATACTCTCCATATCGATATCTGCTCAAATTAAGTTAATAATAGTAATTACTGTATTTTTGAGGAATTGACTGTATGAGGCATATTATCCGCAAGTCTGATCAAAATCATCCTATAAGTAACAAAGTTACTATAGCTTAAAGTTGTGTTTATCGTGTAAATTTACTGCAACCCAAAGTACTAATAGCAATATCACACTAAAGTGGGTAGTCTGACATATTATTATTATATTCATTAGGGGGTATGTACAAATGGGATAGTTCTGCATTCAAATATAATCGAGAAAGAAACAAACTCTTTCATAACTGAACCGCTGAGCTTTTGGTTTCTCCGACTTCTTCTGGAATTATTTGTGCAGGAAGGCGCGAAACACCGTTTTCAAGCCGTTCTCCACATTTCACGGTCGAAATTAATTTTGATACTTTGATGTTCTGATGAGCAACTGTCAGTTTTTTTCAAAAACGTCTTTGAAAGTTTTGTTAGATTGCACTATATTGCCGTTGGTGAAAATAAGGCAGGGACTCTATTACATTTTGACTGCTTATTTATTTCTTTCACAATTAGGGCGTTGTTTAGTGCAATTTTGTTAAACACCGTTCTAATGAGCTCTAACTCAATTGCTAAATTTCTATTGTTTTCAGTTTTTAGACAGGATCACAAAGTCTTGAGTGGATGTGACATATATGTGGACTGTTCAATTGCAAGGTCCTCTATGTGTTTGCATTTTCTCTATCTTGTATTGCAACGAGGAAACCAGCTAATTGAAATTATATACCATAATATTTCGCGATTTGCTGCAGAAGTAGGAAATTTTTTGATAAGACGTATGTGTAGTCACAGTTTCAGATTTTTTATGTATTATATAATGTATGTAATAGTAAGATATGTAACTTTGATGCAACATATGTAATAATATTGTATTTTCATTTTCCCGAACATGTACACTATATGTACATATGTCAAGATTTAAATAAAATATGTAGGTAAAAAACCCAAAAATTTATTCAAACGACAACGCGGCTGGCTACAAGACACAGGTAAGTTATTTATTTCAATACAGCGGGTGAGATTGGGGATCAACTTTTTGATGATTCCTCGAAAAAGTTTCTCACCAGCTCCTCCAATTACTTCTCCGCCTCCCTCTTCACTTCTTCCATCGTTCGAAACCTTTTTCCATCCACCGAAGAGAACAGATAGAGAAGGGAACAGATAGGAATCTAGTAATGTGAAGACGTCAAGTTCGGGGCGGGTTTTAAAACCTCCCGTCTAAAAGAGTCAAACAGACTTCCTTTATAAGCATTGCCCGTTTATTCTGAACTGTCTTTTCCAATTTTTCTAAAATCTCGCAGTATTACCTTGTTGATGGTGTTCGCCGAGGTCCACTAATTCGATATCTCTAAAAGCTTTCTAGCGCCCTGACCTACGCCATCGCTCCATCTCAGACAGGGTCTGCCTCGTCGCCTTTTTCTACCATAGATATTGCCCTTATAGACTTTCCGGGTTGGATCATCCTCATCCATATGGATTAAGTGACCACCCCCACCCCGGTTGTGATTTTCGACCCTATATTTTCAACAGTCTCAAAGTTGTAGTCGCCTATCTTCATTGTTTTCGTTTGACCAGTGCGATTCGATGTTGGTCGTTCGTTCTGTTTTGGTGCTGATGTTCCCACCATATACTTTGTCTTGCCTTCATTGATGTGCAGCCCAGAATCTCGCGCCGCCTGTTCGATCTGGATGAAGGTAGACTGTAAATCTCGGGTTGTTCTTCCCATGATGTCAATATCGTCAGCGTGGGCCAGTAGTTTGATGGGCTTGAAGAGGATGGTGCCTCTCGCATTTACATCGGCATCGCGAATCACTTTCTCCAGGGCCAGGTTAAAGAGGACGCATGGTAGGTCTTATACCGTTGTCAATGTTGAATGGTCTTGAGAATGATCCTGCTATTTTTATCTGGCCTGGCACATTGGTCAGTCTAGTCAGTCTTATCAATTTCGTCAGGATACCGAGTTCCCTCATGGCCGTGTACAATTTTACCCTGGCTGTCATAGGCGAGCTTGAAGTCGGTGAATAGATGGTGCAACTGTTTTCCATATTCCAACAGTTTTCCATCGCTTGCCGCAAAGAGAAAATCTGCCTCTTTGGTATGGGCCAATGATGTTCTGGGCGTATGGAGCTATCTGGCCTAGCAAGATAGAGGAGAATATCTTATAGATGGTGCTTAGTAAACTGGTACCTCTATAATTGCTGCACTGCGTTAAGTGCGGGGCAGATAATGACCCGTTGCCAGTCGTCAGGCATTGATTCGCTGTCCCACACTTTGAGCATTAGTTGATGAACCACTAGGTGTAATTGGTCGCCTTCATATTTACCCAATTGGGCTGTAAATCCATCAGTTCCTGGCGACTTATGGTTTTTGAGCCGATGAATTGCATGGACTGTTTCGTATATGCCTGGTGATGGCAGCATTCGTCCGTCGTCTTCAGTTGGCGGGATCTGCAACCCGCCGATATTTTAGTTGTTGAGCAGTTTATCAAAATACTCAACCCATCGCTCCAATATGCCCATTTTGCGGGAAATCAGATTTCCCTCTTTGTCTCGACACGATGAGCATTGAAGTTTATGGGGCTTCATCTTGCTGACTTGTTGGTAAAATTTCCGCGCTGTTGCGGTTTTCCTCTGGAATTTTTTAAATCAAATTCGCAGTCCGTTATCACTGGTATCTCTATATAAGCTATGAGAGCCAACGTATCGCCTGATTACGGGCTTCGTCCCTATTTGACTGTTGAAATCTCCAAGTATGATTTTGATGTCATACTTGGGGCAGGTTTCGACGGGCCGCTCAACTGCCTCGTAGAAGGTATACTCTCCGACTTTTGCAGTCTCCTCTGTCCTCTGTCATGTGGGGTATTAAATGTAGGGGCGCGAACGTTTATGAGGATTATATTTCTAAATTTGCCTCCCAAACGCAGAGTGCAAAGCCTTTCGCTTATATTTTCAAAGCCGATAAGAGCAGGTTTCATTTTTTGGCTAACTAAGAAACCTACTCCGAGCACTTGGTTTACTGGATGGCCACTATAACATATGGTGTAGCGGCTCTTCTCCAGGCAACCGGTCCCTGTCCATCGTATCTCTTGCAACGCTGTTACATCAGACTGATATTGGGACAGGGTATCGGCTAGCTGCTGAGCAGGATTCGGCCTGTGCAGGGAGCGCACATTCCATGAGAAAATGCGCAAATCGTTATTCCGTTGTCGTTGCCGCGCTCGTCGTTTTGAAATTCATCCTGTCTGAGGCTCCTTCCGTGGCTTCGTAACTTTGGTTTTCCGTGTAGGGTTGTCAGCCCTATCCAATATCCAACCTGGAGGACCAGCTGGTACATTTTGTCCCGTTTTTAAGCACGAGAGACTCGCCTTCTTCCTTCTTCGTCTGTGGCATTTTCACAAAGAAAGAATTCCCAGCGATCACCACGTGGAGGTGGAGATCCCATTGCTGCGCGTTCGCCATCTAATCAGCCTTTTTTAAGGTTTCGTGTAAAACAAAGTCTTATTAAAATCGAATTCATTATATTTTTGTCTGTCTGTCAGTCTGTCACATGCACTTTTCTTCAAAACGGCTAAACCAATCCGAACGAAATTTGATGGTCAGGTGGGAACTATGAAATCCCATGTATACAGTGAGAGACATAAATTTAGATGCAGTTTAAAGGGTGGGCTCTCCATACATGTAAAAGGGGGATTTTACATTTTTTTGCCGGATACAGTTGCGTGGGGTATCAAATGAAAGGTTTCAATTAGTACCTTCTGAATCTGATATTAGTTTTCACGTGAATTGTAAAGTGCACCAGCAAGGAGTCAAAATGTACACATTTAAAGTGAGAGAGGACTCATTTTCGGAAACCACCAAACTCGAAAATTCGAAACAAATCAGGAAGGTGCGCTTATATGAAATCAAGACCTCAAAATATGTCCCATTCCGATATCTGCTCAAATAAACTTACTATTAGTATATTACCAAATTTTAGAAATTGACTGGAAAACGCCCCCTTAATGCATCGTCGTAGGAGAAATCGTCTCGCACACGCATGTCAAGTTTCACGCAAATCTGCCTATTAGCGCCAAAGTACAGCAGTTCAAACTTATCAATTTTGCGCAGATTTACTGAATCTGAAGTCATGCAAAATAGTTGTTGACGTCGTAATTAACGAGAATAATTGACATTCGAATGAAATATTAAAATTTCTTTCATGAAGAATCTATTTCTCATCATCATCATCAACGGCTCAACAACCGGTATCCGGTCTAGGCCTGCTCTTATTAAGGAACTCCAGATATCCCGGTTTTGCGCCGATGTCCACCAATTCGATATCCCTAAAAGCTGTCTGGCGTCCTGACCTATGCCATTGCTCCATCTTAGGCAGGGTCTGCCTCGTCTTCTTTTTCTACCATAGATATTGCCCTTATAGACTTTCCGGGTGGGATCATCCTCATCCATACGGATTAAGTGATCCGCCCACCGTAACCTATTGAGGCGGATTTTATCCACAATCGGACGGTCATGGTATCGCTCATAGATTTGGTATCGTCCATCCTCATGTAGGGGGCCAAAAATTCTTCGAAGGATTTTTCTCTCGAACACGGCCAAGAGTTCGCAATTTTTCTTGCTAAGAACCCAAGTTTCCGAGGAATACATGAGGACTGGCAAGATCATAGTCTTGTACAGTAAGAGCTTTGACCCCATGGTAAGACGTTTCGAGGAGAACTTTCCGAAGCCGGTCTTAGTTTGACATTTGCTGGGGTGGAGGGTGCGAGGGGTCGAAAGGGATCATTTTTTTAACGGACCCATTCTCAGAAACTACGCAACCGAAAAATTTGAAAAAATCAAGAGACTGCCACTATATGGCACTTAGGCTAAATAAAAATAAATAACCTCCTCGGTATCCTTTCAAATAAAGTTAATATTAGTGTATTACTATAATTTTTATTAGTTGGGCACAAGTTCATCCCAGCACCTTCAAATCCAGTGATGTAGGCTATGATATAGAGCATGATCCCACTAAGTTTCGTGAAAATCCCACTACAACTAGCAAAATATATGCACATATTACGTGCTACGTATTTTTAAGAACTTTTATAATTCTTTATTCATTACTTTTATTAAAAGTCGTAGACCGAACTTCAATTATTATTTTTCTTTTTGTTAAATTAGATAATTAATAAATCTGATTCAATTTCTTTCCTTTGACGACTCACGGACGACTCTCTATTCTTTTCTTTTTTCTTACGTCATGCCATTTAGTCATGTCAAATAAATTAAATAAATAATAACCAATTATGAAAAGTGTTAACTAATTATGCTTTTCGGACGCTAAATACTTTTATCTTTTTTTTAAGTCACAACAATAACGGCTCTTGATATTTCAAGCTTTTTTTTTTAAACAAAACAATATTTTCTGTTTGCACATTTAGGTATACAATTTACGACGTTAGGCCGATATCAAGAAAGCAGGCATACTATTTTTTGTATTAGTTTTCTTTGACATATATGCCAGTCCCTTCATGGCACTCTGCTCTTCACTCCTGTGGCGAGGCCTAAACTGAGTGGAGAGCTCCGGTGACGTCATCGGTCCGCTGGTATTCGCAACATTCGAAATAAATTTCGAATGCCGCGGATCCTGCCGCGCCACATACTATTGGGACATATGCACACTCACAAAACCTTTCATATATGAAGCATTCAGCTTCCGGTTTCCCGACTTGTTATAAAATTGGAAACGGGCTTAGCTCATGTATTAGTCGATTATAGTAATTTAGTGGACCCTTACGACAATCATCAGTAAAATCTAATTTATTTCAAATATTTTCAGTGTGCATTTGGTAAACGAAACTTTCTCCTGACTTCTTAAAAGTTGCGTGTCTAACAAGAAGACTTAATTTGATTAAAAGCATACTTGGTACAAATCAAAGAAGTCTTAAAGTCTAGTATTTAGTGTTGAAATTCCTCTCTAAATTCTGGAAACTTCAATTACCTTCATTGTTAGCATCTCGAACTAACATTTTGTAGTAATTCATTTGACGTTCAATATTCAATCAGTTTTCCAGGATTCTTAGTGCTAATTTCCTATTCCATGTATGCCCAAACGGTTCGAAAATGCTTTTGAAGGAATCCTTACATCATTTCTTATTCTCTTGAACCTGTATTCCTGAAAGTTCTTCAATTCCTAGCATTTTCCCATTTCTGGTTTTAATCACGACATTGCATTGACATTAGATATGCTGAAGCTTCCTGGCATGAAATTTCCTGCTTAAGAAGAGAAGTTCAGAAATTATAAGAGGATCTGGAGGAGTGATTTCTTATTAATTTGAGCAGATTATTTACTCTAATAGAGCTGCAATGTGAAAGCAATCATGTGATAATGCAACGTATGTATGTATGTGTGTAAGTTATCACCATCTCAAGCTACCTAGGATGATGCACTTACAAGAACCTAATAAAACCAATTGAGCAATTAAGGGGCAATACTATTCATGAATGCGGGTGTGTTCTAATTTTAGGTACTAGTAGATAAGCATAAAATTCATTTGATAGAATATAACAGGATATAAAATTTAAATGTGATAATCAACAGTAAAATTTTAACTCACCATTAATCTGCTATACCTGGTTCATAGAGAACACCCTCCGTTTCTTCAAAAAGTCTTGTAAGCCCGATTGTTGCTCTCTGGTTTCAATTCTGGCTCTTTTAGCGAGGTCAGTCGATCGTCGTTCGGACCGCCAAATTCGAGCTTCATTACGGCGGTCGATATAAACCTGACATATGTGACCAACTTGACATCCCATTGTCACTAGGATTTTGAGAATGCCATTAAATCTTTCATTGAAAATAATTACAGCCTGAAAAGTGGCTATTTCTACGACTTTAGCCCCAGAATGAAGGTGTTTAGGAGCGAAAGTCCAGATCAATGCATTTAACGACTCATGGTTATTTTGGGTCTCTGCTCTTGAACATCTGTTCAAAAGATCATCTCGTGACAAATCTTCGTAGATTGGTTTGATGACTGTTTGAACTTCTTCAGTCAAAGGTGCCTTTTCGTGGTGGAAACTATCCAGTTCTCCTTTAGCTTCTGTTTTGCGCCATTTGCACCAACCGTCCTCGCCTGCTGGACAATTTTGATACTGAGGATTTTCGTCTGTAGAACATTTATGGAAGAGAGTTGCTCAAATTACTTGCTTCATTCCTTCTATCGAATTTGCGTGTCGACGAATAGCTAGTCCAAAAAATGTAGTGAGGTCGTTAGTAACCTTATCAGTAAGTTTTCCGGTCCCTTTTCCACCAATGCCTTTGTTATTTTTCTTTGCATTTCTAAGCCGCGTTCCCATTCTTTTCTCGACATGCCCTACGCATTCCTTTTTCACTACTACGTATATTTTATTATTTGCAGAAATTTGCAGAAATACCGGAGAAAACTCCAGCAAAATTCAATATACGATATACAAAACTTGTCGCAATTGGAACCATGTTCATGCTTGCTAAAAGTTTCTTTGCTGATGTTGATGCGAAGTCCTTCTTCTTCTCTGATAAGTATCGATTCCCATGAAATACTCGGTTTTTTAGTGCGAACATGACGTTGAACGCGGTTTTCCCTTCGTACGATCCATTTAAAAAAATCACTGAACACACAAACAGCACAATACAACAAAATATAACTGAGTGTAGCTTGAAAGCTTTTCAGTGGCCACTCTGGACTGGACTTATCCTTTTTATTCCAAACACCAAATAATTTTAGCCAATTGGTTGGTTTTCCATCTTTTTATATTTATACCTGTGTTCGAATTTATAAGGCTAAAAAACTAACAGGTAAAAAAAGATTCGATGCTCTTTCTCATCGAGTACTCTAGTCCGCGGCTGCAAACTCCTTACCTGTTTAACACAGTAATTTCTGAACGACTCGGAATATCAGGAAAATTCCTTCGCCCACATATTTTCCACTATATATAGATACAATTCATGCAAAAAAAAATCGATTTCTCCAACCCGACACACGGAATGACCCCCTTAAGTGGTAGAGATTCAGAGAGTGGACTCAGAGAGGATAGTCCACAAGAAGGCAAATCTCTTTAGAGAAAAGGGGTGGGTTGAAATTGCAGTGGGCTTTTTCTATGGCAAGAAAATCACAGTTGCGGGAAGCGGATCAGATGATGAAGCAATGCTAAAGGTTCACGTATATTTCCCATTTCAGGCATCAATATGCCGAGTCTGGTTTGCGGCTGTCCGACATTGCGTCCAGCAACAAAGATTTTCGCTGCTTTTGCTCTTCATCGATTTCGAGGAAGCTTGAACAGGGAGTGCATCTGGAGAAACTAATAGTTTTTATTAGAGCGACAAATGATTGCGCAATGTGCCATGTGCTGCACCGTGGTAAAATCTCGGAGGATTTTGAGGTCTAAAGCGGAGTCCGACAGGGTTGCATCCTGTCACCGATATTATTTCTTCTTGTTATCGGTGACGTTCTTCATGCTACCTTGTCCGGAGGACGTGGAGGAATTCAATAGACGATGACATCTTTTCTCAAACACCGCTGACTATGCTGATGATATCTGTCTGCTCTCACCGGGTCATGGAAGAGAGAGTTCGGAAAGTTCAAAGTTGGGCTGAAGATAAACACTAACAAAACCAAGGTTCTTAGTCGGACGGGTCATCGTACTTCCCTGTCTGCATTAATAGGCAGAGCATCAAATGCATCGATGAATTTGTATACCTAGGAACCGATCTTTTTGCCGATAGCGGCACCGAACTAGTTGTTACCCGACGTATTAACAGCGCTAGATCCGCTTTCGCTGTTCTATCTTATACCTGGAAATGCAGGTATTTCAACAGTAAGATCAAGTTGAGGCTGTTCTGTGCTAGTGTTCTTTCTGTGTTGTTATATGGGAGTAGCATATGGAAAGTGATGTGTCCGGATAGATGAGTGGTTAGAGCACAATGCTGTCATATGGAAGGTCGCGGTTCGAATCTCACTGGTGGCAGTGGAATTTGTATCGTGATTTGACGTCGGATACCAGTCGACTCAGCTGTGAATGAGCACCTGAGTCAAATCAGGGTAATAATCTCGGGCGAGCGCAATTTTGTGTGCGTCGTATCATCAGAGTACCCTGTGCTGATACTATTTCCAACGAAGAACTTGGTCGGCACGCAGGCTTGGCTCCCGTATGCGATATGATAGGAAGTCGGAACTGGCAATGGATAGGTTATACATTAAGGGGGGGCCACAATTGCATTGCGGGCTATGCCATGCAGTGGAATCCTCTCTCCCAAGATGGCGGACGAGTGGGTCGCCCCAAAGAACACTTGGCGCAGAACAGTAGAAGATGAGTGCGAGCGTCTCGGGAAGTTGTGGGGGGAACTGAATTGCGTTTTAAACGTTGTAACTCACTTAAGTGACAAAGTTGTCCGGAATTCTTGCAAAAGGCAAAAATCATAAGGTCTATTTTAACTGTTAGTTAAAGGGTTTGTTATTACATCATGAGACCTTTCCCCCTAAAAAAATGTAGGTGTAGGCAAAATCATTGGGGCTTAATGTAGCTACTTTGTTATGGTATTATATAAGTAGTGTTTTACAATTTAGTTTATTTTTCTTAATCTGTTTTTGTAGTGTTTTTGCCACTATCTTCTATTATGCAATTAATTTTATCTATTGAAGTAATCTTAAATGGTCCAGAAAAAAGTAATACTAATTTTCTTTCATTTTCTATGGGTAGTAGCAATAATTTATTGCCTACATTTAAATCTATAGGATTAGCTTTTAAATCTTTATTCGCTTTAGGTTTCTTTTTTGCTATTTCTAAATATTGTTCTGCTTGTTCGATTGATCTCTGCAATCAGTATTTCATTTCGTTATTATACAGGTCATAATTATAGATAGGGTCTGGTTTGACACTTTTTAATTCAGAGGGTAAGTTCGTTTTTCTCCGAATATTAATAATGGGTATAATTCGGTGTTGTGTTATAACAGAACGTGTAGTACTGTTACCAGTCGTCCCAATCGTTCATATCGCATTAACAAATTATCTGAGGTACTCATTTACGTATAGACATTTGTGATTCCTTTCCAATGCTCCGCGAAAAGATTATCAATCTGCAGTATTTTGCATATTTCTGCAAGGGCTTGGCTTTTGTATTCATTTCCGAAATCGGTTTGTTTTACACAAAACCTTATTAAAATCGGTTTACCGTCTGTCTGCCTGTTTGTCCGTCTGTTTGTCTATCCGTCACATGCGTTTTTCTCGGAAATGAATTAACACCAAATTCGGTGGAACTGTGAACGCTCACGCATATAGTGAGTTACATCTTTCCACGTTGGATGTAAAGGGGGGTCCCCATAATGCAAAAGGGGGTGTAAATATCTTTTCAACAATTATAGTTATCTGGGATGAAAAATAAAGGTTTCGGTTGGTACTTTCCGAAGCCGATATTGGTTGGAAAAAATTGATCATTTCTTTCACGAACTCATTCTCAGAAATTATCCAACCGAGAAATCTGAAAAAAAAAATCACGAGACTGCCTCTATATGGTGCCTAGGATCCGAAATACCCTCCATACCGATATCTGTTTAAATAAAGTTAATAATAGTATATAATTATAATTTTTAGTAATTGACTGTAAAACCCCCCTTAGCATAGAGCAGGATCCTACCAAGTTTGATGGAAATCGCATTATTATTACCAAAGTTATAATAGGTCAACGTGGTCGCAAATTCAAGACATCGAATGTCAGGATCACCCGAAAGTGGATATTCTCACATAAGCGTCACTAACCACTTCATTCCTGGAAAGCCTTGATAACTAAGTTTTTTCCCTACTTTTTGTGATATTTTAGCAGTAAATGATGCCAAAACTCAAATAAAAATATTAAAAAATATTCCAAATGTAAAAGCGTGACTGAAAGAGTTGAATCTAATCTTATGTTTTTTCTTATATTTTTCTTGTTCCTTGTTTTGGATTTATTTGCTTATATATTTTTTAAAGAAATTATTAGTTTTAATTAGGTTCCTTTTGTTTATGCATGCAGCGGTGCCATTTCCTTTTTTACAAAGGGTCTTTTCACTTAAAGCATTAACATATTCTGCTTCGGGTTTAGCGCCTTCTCTGCAATACACTGATTGATCTTCCGATCTAATTCAAAATTTAGTTAATAGTTCTTTCACCATTCTATCATTATGGAATCTTGCTCAGTGCGCGAAGATGCTACATTTTCCTCTAATTTCTTTGAGTTATAGGCCTTTGTGTTTCTTCACCACTCCAATAAGCAGATAAACTTCACTGATCAGAAGTAAGGTTGCTCGCTTGCACCCTCTTCTTTGCCGCTTTTGCTTTATTGTTCCTACGGTATGACATTCAAATCAATCTCACGGCTACATTTCCATTGATCCATCACTTCAAGGCATGTTGTCTAGTTCAATTATTTTAAAGATAACTTTTCAATGAATTTACTTTTTAATCATCTTCGCTGTTTGAATTTGGTCCCTGTTCTGAAAGTCCGATTTTTTATTTTCTAGTAAATCTACAAATATCAAAAGTTTTGAATTGTCACTTTATGGATGATTTTGTAAGATAATGATGTCTGTTCTCTATCATTACGTTTACCTTCCATATCTATACCAGAAGTAAAATTTAGCTTGCATCATGCACTTTTACTTAATGCCGTCATTATATTTAAATAAGGAATAGTCTTCCTCTTAGAGAAATCATCCTGTTCTTTCAGCGGAAACCAAAATGATGCAAGCTATCATTTTCCTCCCTGGAAAGAGACTTCAGCTGTCGTCAGCCTTTCCTACCCATTTTTGAACGATACCGAAATCATTTTCCGTTCAGCATCCTATCGATTTCCTTTATTTACGTAATTGCATAATTTCCAGTCCGGTCCATTGTTTCACACGATCTAGATGTTGATGCTCGTTGAGCCGCCATCTCCTTAATTTCGTTTCCTGCATAATGCTTTGTACGTGTCGAACATTCTATAAATAGGAATTGAGTTTCTCAAAAATGAAGAGAAATTGGACTTGGCTATGGTATATTTGCAGAGGATGGGATAATATCGGGAGCTGGGGATATTTTAGAAAACGTCTTCATTGTTATTTTTGCCTACACAAGTGTTTCAAGTTATTCTTGGCGATGAGGGAGAAGATAATGAGATTGGTCAGAATAACGTAATAGATTTTATGGAAACAGTTTCAGTTCCTTACACACGAAAAGATGGAGGTTCATTTTGGACTAAAATAAGAAATCTGTTTTGCCCTTGCTTATTTTTTGAAATAATTGAGCGAAAAATATAAAGTTTCACCGGAAACATAATAATTTTCTGCCACATCGCAGAAGAAAGTGGAAAAGTGATCCGAAAGTTAGCGGTTGATCAGTAAGCTCACTAACTAGTTTTTGTATTGAAGATTGCTAAGTATAGCTTCTGGAAGAAGTTAGAAAGAAGAAATTAAGTTGTCTGGTACCGAAAACTAGAGGCATTCTGGAATACCCTCGTATAACATTCTATATTGAGAGTAAGTTTATTATTCTACATAAAGGCTAAACCACCTTAGGTTACTATGATTACTCATTATAAAAAATACAACTTGATCCTAGGCCTAAAACGAATTTTGGGATTATCAGTAGGCGACCAATATAAGTTACCAGAGAATACAAGCCATGGAAAAGAAAAAGCCACCAAAGGTCGTTCCGGTTTGTAATCCTTCTGCTTTTTACAACGAGCGCCCAGCTTGAGGCAGGCGAACAGACACTTTGCTACTTTGCTTCATTCTTATCCCATCTGGGATAGTATTGTTTCCTACACTTTCGTTCGTATCTTCACATGTTGAAGATGTTGATCAGAAGGCAAAAGTGACTAGATCACACATTGGAAAATTGTGAATTGCGTTAAAAAATTGCTTCACATATCAGTGCAACTTGAATAAAGTGGCGTTCCGCCGTGTTATTCGCCCTATTGCTCTCTATGGTACTCAGAATTGACTATAAAAGGCAATGAACAGCGCCCCGCGGCAAGCGAAACGTAAATCTTGCACTGGGCCAGTAGCGTAAGATGTTACGATCACATTCCAAATGAAGTCATCCGGACCGGAGATGACCACTGTGTAGGTGTAGTGGGTTTGGTGAAAAGTCTTATTGTAATTGGCATGTCATCGACGTCAAGCAGAATATTATATTGTGATGAAAATCACTTTGGAAAATTATGTATGACGTCAATTTAAATCGTAGTTATGACAATTAGCCAGGACATCAAAATTTTATAACAGTAGGGTTTAGTTTAGTTTGGATAACTTATAACAGATTGCTCTAATGTCGGCACAGAGACGGGAAATAAAGCGGAGGCGACTTCGCGAAGCTTTCGAGTCGCGAGGTGTTAACGTCGACAAACGTGAATTCCAGTGTGTGCCTACACTGTCTACGGAGGGTCGCGAGAAAGCAGCTGGAACATCCACGGTAAAGAACAAAGACATAGCAGCTATAATCTAAGCTATATATAGAATGGAAGAATCTAGGAAAGCAACAAGACCAAAGAAAGGCAAAATTTATAGAAAAATCTAGAAAGCAAAAAGAAGAATAAAGAAAGCAACATAACGAAAGGCTAGCCAAAATTACGGAAGTAGTAAACGTCCAGACTGAAGGTATAAAGAAAACCGTGGGAACCCTCCAGACATATTCTCATATGCTGAACGGTGGGGAAAGAGTTCAAATGGATTAAAGGAAAAGATGAAGAAATTTACGAGAAAGTTGGAAGTGAAAGTAGAACAAAAGGGCCTTCTAGAAGTAGCAGAGCAGCAAACAGAAGGTTCAGTGTGTTTGGAGGATGGCCTCAGGAAAGGTATGGTAAGGCAACAGGTAGCTGTAGGGCAGCAGGATGAAAAGCCCGATGTATCGAGAAGTGAGTACACACAAGGAAGTTATACAGCATGAGATTCGAAAGCCGATGGAAGAGATGGTGCAAAATGTGGCAAAACGACGGAAAGAAGTTGACAAGTTGCAAAATCACAAGAAGTGATAAGTCAGGAGGTGACTAAAGAGGAGGAGCGAAACTGCCGAGAAGCTGTAGACCATGGAGAGGCCTAAGTGAAGGTGTAAATGGCAGGAAGAGGTCACGAGAGAAGGTACGAAACAGGAGGAGTAATTTGAAACTCGCTTAGTGACTTGAAGGGAATGGTTCGCCAAGTTTGATGAGCGTGGCACTTATGCGCATTTTTAGAAGTAAGTGCCATTATTGGAGTAGGGGAAAGTGCGTAACACGGAATTATAAGAAGCGTCGTAGGAAGTAGAACGGATCAGAAGTGATGGATACATGGACACGGAAAAAGCAAGAGTTTTGGAATAAATACAGTTAAGAAAACGAAGTGATAGATAGGAGGAAAATTAAAAAGTAAGGAGGATACACCAGTGAGTATTGTAGAGCGACCTAGTAGTGTTTAGCGTTTGAGTGCTACGGCAGACAAAAAGCTGGCTTTTGAGTAAGTATGGTAAGACTCTGGAAAAATGGTAAAAGTAAAGGAAACAATTAATCTGGAGGAGCAGAACCAACGAGGAAACTGGGATGATTTAACGGCCAAAATTTGCATAGCTAAAATTTATGCGGCACAACGGCAGAATCATCAGTAAGTATATAGATACATGTTCAACTTTTCGGACAATGAAGGTGGTAGAGTCGTACAAATGTTGATGGTTACGTTACGAGTAACAAAACGGGGCATCATTTTGGACATCATGAAGAAGCAAGCAGCAAGAATTTGGATGTCAATGAAACAATAGTGAAGAACGAGCGCCATTTTTATTGGGCTACATGTTTAGGATAACATTGCATAAGATTATGTGATCAATATGAGTTTGCAAAAACGTCGAAGATGCGAAGACGAAGATACATAGATGCTGATGAGCTTGGAACTACATTCGAATGGGATTTCATAATTGAAGCGAAGCCGTTATCAGCTTGCAGCTCTTTCGGGGACCAACTATTGTTCCAGAGTTTACAGCCTAAGAAGGAAGATAAACGTAAGTCGTAATCGGAATTGGAAGTACCTCGTTGGGAAACTACGGAATTTAGTTATGACATTAATTAGACGAAGTAGATAAAGCCGGGAATTGCAGTACCTGGAGAAATCGGCACGGTTCGGACCACCAAGCAGATAACGATGATTCTTGTTCGGGACGAATAAGTTTAGGTGGTGGACAGTGTGATGAAAATCACTTTGAAAAATTATCTGTGACATCAAGTTAAATCGTAGTTATGATAATTAGCTAATTAGGACACCAAAATTATATGACAGTAGGGCGAATATTTAGTTAGGATAATTGTTAACAAATGACTATAAAGTCGGTAAGAAGATCTTGTCAAAGGCGTAAAGTACTTTTCTAATTAAAGTGCTTGCATGCCTTTCTGGAATATTCCGCAGGCTATAAAAGGGCCGGAAGTCCACTCAGAAAGTCAATCTAGTTCTAGCGTTAGATCAGATCGCGTCGGTTATGAATACACCTCGAATTGTACCAGTTAAGGGATTGTTATATGTATAATTAATTGTGTAGTACAGTACAGTACGAATAGCGAAGAACGCAACAATTGGTGACATGGGTGGGATTACGTAAAAGTGAAATTTGTAACAATATCCTTTCGATAATGAAAAGCAATTGTGTGTGTGTGTATGTATGGTGGGGGAGAAGCTACAGCTTCTGAGCACTCAGGCCGTGTTGGCCCATTGTACTCGCCTCCCCCGTCTAACGGAATATTCCGGATTCGTTAACGTATCGCAGGATTTCCGTTAGTGGATGTGATGCTACCCGTGGCAATTGGAGGACATCGGCACCAAAGATCTGATGCCTGATGCGTCCATAGGCGGGGCACTCACATAGGAAATGCTCCGTGGATTCCGCTTCCTCATTACAGGAGGGACACGTATCATCTTCGGTAATTCCAATTCTGACCATATGCCCAGCTAGTGAATTATGGCCTGTCAGAATGCCCACAATACACCTGCAAGTCCTCCTGCTTTTTCGACAGGATAAACTTTGCGGTACGTATGTTGGGTTCTGGCAGGAAAAGTTTGGTGTGTCAAGAAAAGCAATTAGTATCGGTAACAAAATGCGACCTACTGGACTTTACACTGGAGTGAACATTTCGCTGAGAAATTATTGTACATTGCGCTGTCTGATATCACTTTGATAATTGTTGCCATTTTTAAACTTTTCTTTGCAAAACGAAACCTTATTAAAATCGGTTCAATGTATGTCTGTTCGTCTGTTTGTTTGTCTGTCTGTCCTGTCTGTCACAGGCACTTTTCTCAGAGACGGCTTTATCGATTGACACGAAATTTGGTGAGAAAGTGGGACCTGTGGACCCCCAGACATGCAGTGAGTGATATCCTTCTACGTTGAGATTTAAGGGGGGTCCCCATACATGTAAAAGGGGGTGTAACATTTTTTTTTCCACCGAATGTAGTCATGTGGTGTATCAAATGAAAGGTCTCGATTAGTACTTTCCGAAGCCGGTCTTAGTTTTGAGATTTATTAAAAAGGCGGGGAGTGGGAGGAAAGTGATGATTTTTTTAACGGACCGATTCTCAGAAACTACCCAACCGAAAAATCCCAGCCCAGCCCAGGCCTCAAAATACTCCACATCGATATCTATTCAAATTAAGTCAATAATAGTATATTACTGTGGCGCGGCAGGATTCGCGGCATTCGAAATTTATTTCGAATGTTGCGAGTGCCAACGAATAGATGGCGCGGATCTATCCGCTTTGCGGAGCACGACACGGGAGTGGAGGACCTGCGAGTGTGCCATGAGTTAGGGGCAGAAAAGAAACAAATGAAGTGAGACGTCTTTTCTGCCTCTAACGTTTGAGAAGCAACAATACAAGTTCAGTTTTTCTTGTGAATATTTAAACTATACGGCAAATGAATAAAAGCGCCTTATAAATGTTTATTATAATATATGTATTTATTATTGGATAAATACTTAATTGGTGACCCCGGAACTCGCACCAACAGCATCAACAACTAAGATCCCGAATTCCCAGAACCTGCAAAATTGAAAAACTCAACAAAAAGGACAATGAACAGCAGTAGCGGTGCTTCGCAGCAAGCTGCATTGCAGCTCGAATTTGTTTAAGCCAATGTCAACGACCGTTAAAATTCCACCCAACTGTACAAGCACATCATCATCCCCATCAACAAATCGCAGTCTGCGCAAGCACAATCGCCCAGCAGGCAGCCGCAACAACCGCTTGGAGATAAGTAAGAGTTCCGCAGCCGCAGCCGCCATCGCCGCCGCACTCAACTCCACCATCGCCGCAGAGGTCGAAGCCGCCGCCGTCACCGCCGTAGCCGCTACCGTCGCAGCCGACACCAATATCACCGCCGCAACCATCGCTATCGCAGCAGGAGCCGAAGGCTCCGCCACCATCGCCGCCTCCTCAGCAGGTGCCGCCGTTTTAGTTGTTATAAGTTAATTGTATTTCACTCTAAGTCAATAAAAAAGGTGATAAATTGTCCACCATCGCCGACATTGGTGAAGTTCTATTAACGACAAAAATTCGTCCGAGCAACACGGCAGAAATAGAACTTCCAAAGACTGAGAAATCCATCCAAAACATCAGTAGACCGTACCGCAAGCGATTTTCACGCGTTCGCATCTACAGTTGAGTGTGGAGTGCCGTTGTAAACATCACGAAAACGTGTCGCATCTCCACATCCCGAGTCGGAGCAGAGGCAAGAAAGAAAAACGCGAGAAAACCTTCTCTACACAGTGTACTGCGCGACACACGTCGGACCCTCACCAGAAGTAGATTTTCACGCGACTTCCCGTACGCACGCCCTCCTGCACAACACCTTTCACGCACCGGACTAGTCATCATTGCCACAACGATCAACAACAGCAACAAACGGACGTCCCCAGCACCGCCAACGCCGCAGCTACAGCCGACAAGTTCGACCAGCGCCGCCGTCGAGGAGTTATACTTAAGTGAAATTATTATTCATTTATATATAATATTTATTTATTTATTCAGTTAAAAAAAATAGTAATAAAAAATTGAAATCGCTGCAAGAGACGGCGTGCAGGTGTTTAGCATCGCGAGTTCTCCATTGTCATTGGTGGTGTTTTTGGTCTGCGCTGGATAGCGTCCGCTTCGTTTTTTCTCGTTTCGTGCGTGCATTTGTGGGTGTGGCCTGCCGTGTCGGTGTAAAGTTCACCGCGTTTCAGTATAAACTCACCGCGTTTGCATCTCAATCTCGTACTTTTCGGTAAGAAAAATGTCTTTTGACAATAAAGACGCGGCAGGCCCATCGGACCTGCAAGTGACCGCCCTCGCCGTACGCGTTCCTCCGTTTTGGCGGCGGAACCCCGAGCTGTGGTTCGTGCATTTGGAAGCACAATTCCAAATGTCCGGCATCACATCGGACGCGACCCGTTTCAACTACGCGGTGGTCGGCCTGGACGAAGAGTCCATACTTCTGGTGTCCGACGTGGTGAAGTCGACATCGTACGTGCAGCTCAAGAGCGAGTTGATCAGGCGCCTGTCGGCAAGCGAGTCGGCAAAATTAGACCACTTGCTGGCAGGTTTAACGTTGGGTGATCGAACTCCCAGCCAATTGCTTCGTGAAATGAGGCAATTGGGTGGGAGCAAGATCGGCGACGACCTGATCAAGTCGCTCTGGCTGCGTCGGCTCCCGGAGGGCACCCAGGCGATCCTCGCTTGCGTCTCCGGTTCCTTGGAGGAACTGGCAGCGACGGCCGACCAGGTCCAGGAGGTGTACGTACGCCCAACCTTGGCGGCCGTTCAACCACCGTCGGATGAGGTGGGTGAATTGAGGCGCGAGATTGCTGCTTTAACAGCCAGTATGGCCGAGATGCGGGCGACGTTGGACGCTCAGCGTTCGGGCGCCAGATCGCGAGCACGCTCACGGTCTGCCATCCGAAAAGGGCGATCAGGTAGCAGGTCGTCAGGACAGTCCACGGACCCAGGGA
Source organism: Hermetia illucens (assembly GCF_905115235.1). Lineage (NCBI taxonomy): Eukaryota > Metazoa > Arthropoda > Insecta > Diptera > Stratiomyidae > Hermetia > Hermetia illucens. Next base: position 58,330,173 of record NC_051851.1, read on the forward strand.
TTTGCTGGTACCACCGCAGATTCGGGGATAAAGCGACAAGATGTACGCTACCGTGTAGATTCTCTTCTACCGCAAAAAACTAGGTCCGCGGGGGGTCTTGGCGGCGGCCACCCAGAACGCAGCACCACGTCGCCTAACTATTTTCGACCCCCTCAGCAGGCGCAACTACCTCGTCGACACGGGTGCGGAGGTTTTGGTTCTTCCCGTACCCCAGCATCATCAACTTTTCCCTCAACCGCTCAAACTTGCGGCAGCAAATTCCTCCCGCATAAACACGTACGGGTATAGGCAAGTGGACGTGAGTCTTGGCTTGCGTAGGACGTTTTCGTGGCGTTTCATCCTGGCGGATGTCAGCTTCCCCATACTAGGCGCAGACTTCCTGTGTCACTATGGATTGCTGGTGGACTTGCAAAACAAGTCTCTTATAGATTCCACGACCAAACTTAATTCGTCGGGACATATGGTATCTCACCCAGGCAATAATCTTTCCGTTCTTTTAGAAGACATTACCGACTCTCGTGTTCGGGCACTTCTCCAAAAGTTCAGCCAGATTACTACCAACTGTAGTCTCTCCAAACCAGTGAAGCACAATGTGCAGCACCACATTATCACTACTGGTTCCCCGATCTTCTCGAAGGTGCGTCCTCTACCATCTCAGAAACTGGCAATTGCACGGAAAGAGTTTGAACAACTCGTTCAACAGGGTATCTGCAGGCCCTCAAACAGCTGTTGGTCTTCCCCACTGCATATGGTCCCTAAGCCAAACGGCGAATGGCGCCCATGTGGGGATTACAGAAGGCTAAATGCACAGACTGTTCCTGACCGATATCCAATTCCACTCATCCACGACTTTGCGCATCACCTCGCAAATTGCCGCATCTTTTCAACCTTGGACTTAACTAAGGCTTATCACCAAATTCCAGTAGCTCCTGAAGACATTCCAAAGACGGCAATATGCACACCCTTTGGACTCTTCGAGTTCACCCGAATGACTTTCGGATTGTGCAATGCGGCGCAAACCTTTCAAAGGTTCATTCACTCAGTCCTGCGAAACCTCGAGTTCTGTTTCGTATATTTGGATGATGTTTTGGTCGCTTCTTCCACTGAGTCTGAGCACTTAGCCCATCTCGAGTGCATTTTTCAACGTCTCCTTGAGGCCGGTTTAGTCCTAAACGTTGAGAAATGCAAATTCCTTCAACAACAGGTGAGATTCCTCGGCCATTTCATTTCCCCTGAAGGAATACAGCCCGACCCAGACAAGGTGCAAGCGATAACAAGCTTCCCGCGTCCAAAGACAGTGAGGGAGTTGAGGAGGTTCTTGGGCATGCTGAACTTCTACCGTCGTTTCCTGCCCAAGGCCGCCCATCTCCAGTCCATTTTGAACGCGTACTTGTCTGGCCCCAAAACTAAGGACACACGAGAGATCGTGTGGTCTGAAGAGGCTATCTGCGCGTTTGACAAATCCCGTCAACAACTGGCTGACGCTACACTCTTGGCATTCCCTCTTCAAGATGCACCCCTAACCGTTTTTGTTGATGCCTCTGACATCGCAGTAGGTGCTGCCCTTCACCAAAAGGTGGACCAAGTTTGGCAGCCGTTGAGCTTCTTCTCGAAGCAGTTGAATCTCGCTCAACGGAACTACAGCACCTACGATCGCGAACTGCTCGCCGCATACCTGTCCATCAAATACTTCCGTTTCTCCCTAGAAGGCAGGCCGTTCACAGTGTTCACGGACCATAAGCCTCTCACGTTCGCTTTGAAACAGAAGCCCGACAAAGCGTCCCCTCGTCAGCTTCGACACCTGAGCTTCATAAGCCAGTTTACGTCGGACATCCAGCACGTGTCCGGGAAGGACAACATTGTTGCTGACGCTTTGTCTCGTGTCTCCGAAGTTAACATCCCCGCCTCACTCGATTTCTCGGCTATTGCCAAGGCGCAAGTGGATGACGCAGCACTTCAGAGCCTCAAGTCCAACCCCAAATACAAATTTCGGGAGTTGCCCATCTTCGGCTCAAACCTCTCTCTCTGCTGCGAAGACTCGGAAAAGGGACCTCGGCCATACATTCCGGCCACATTTCGCAAGGAAGTGTTCCACGCAGTTCACGACTTGGCGCACCCCGGCATCAGGACAACAAACCGGTTAGTCACCGGAAAATACTTCTGGCCCTCCATGAACAAGGATATCAATTCCTGGGCCAGAGAGTGCATCGCATGCCAAAAGTGTAAAGTCTCCAGGCATGTAAGGAAAGAAGTGGGCTCATTCCCCCGCACTACCAAGCGTTTCCACACCATACACCTCGACATAATAGGGCCTTTGCGAGACTCGCACGGTTATAAGTATTGCCTCACAATCATCGACAGGTTCACGCGGTGGCCTGAGGCAATACCTCTGAAAGACATTACGGCGCAATCATGTGCTGAAGCCCTCTGTCGAGAGTGGATACCTCGCTTTGGCGTCCCTGCAGTGGTCATCACTGACCAGGGAATGCAATTTGAGTCCACCCTTTTCTCCGAGTTAGGCAAACTCCTTGGTTTTAAACGCCAGCGGACTACGGCATACCACCCACAATCCAATGGGATGTTGGAACGTTGGCACCGGACGCTGAAAGCCGCCATTATGGCACGCGACGACCCGTCCTGGACGCAAGTCTTGCCTCTCGTCCTACTCGGCCTTCGTACAACCCGCCGAGAGGAATTTGCTGCCAGCCCCGCGGAGCTGGTTTACGGGGAGAACCCAAGACTCCCAAGCGATCCGGTCTTCGACAAGAGATCGGGTCTCACGGAGTCGGGGTTGGTGCGTCTGCTGAGGGACAATCTCCGACGCATCAAAGCGCCACCACCCTCTCGACACTCGTCCATACCTGCTTGTTCGCCCAAGGAACTGGACACATGCACGCATGTGCTGATCAGAACGGATGCCGTCCGGAAGCCGCTGCAGCCTCCATATGAGGGCCCGTACCGCGTTCTCGAGCGGGGAGAACATTTCTTCCAGCTCGAGATCGGTGGTCACAAAAAGGCGGTCTCTTTGTCCAGGCTGAAACCCGTGTGCGCCCCGAAGCAACGTCGTGTCCGCTTTGTGGATTAACGGCGAACGAAGTTCGGGGATCAGTCGCCGAAACCCCTAGGTTTCAACTGGGGGCGGAGTGATGTGGCGCGGCAGGATTCGCGGCATTCGAAATTTATTTCGAATGTTGCGAGTGCCAACGAATAGATGGCGCGGATCTATCCACTTTGCGGAGCACGACACGGGAGTGGAGGACCTGCGAGTGTGCCATGAGTTAGGGGCAGAAAAGAAACAAATGAAGTGAGACGTCTTTTCTGCCTCTAACGTTTGAGAAGCAACAATACAAGTTCAGTTTTTCTTGTGAATATTTAAACTATACAGCAAATGAATAAAAGCGCCTTATAAATGTTTATTATAATATATGTATTTATTATTGGATAAATACTTAATTACCATATTTTTGGGAAAATTGAGTAAAACCCCCCTTAAGTTTACCTCAGAGTTATAAAAGTTGGTAGTAGTATAAAATATAATATGAAGCATATTATCAAATCATAGTATCAAAGCTACAGTAGCTCAAAGTTGTCTTTACCGTGTAAATTTACAACCCGAAGCACTAAATCTGACATGCTAAATGTATATTCTTAACGGGCTCCGTACAAATGGGATATTTATATCCTCAAATATACTCACACAAGACTGCAAACAAAACCTTTCATACCTGAAGCGCCCAGCTTCCGGTTTTTCCGACTTGTTTTCTCCCTAAGAATGATGCTCCAAACACACTTATGTTACGTTATCAAAAGGTTGAACATACCCAAAAAGAATTAGGAAATGCGAGGAGCTATTTCTGTGTATAATTTGATAGCTGCCTGAAGGGAGTTGCTGCGGTTAGCGATGGAGAATCCAGGGTGAACATCCCGTTGCTAATCCCTCATTGGGGTGTTATTCCAGATAGTGAGATCTTACATAAGTTCACTGGGGTTTGAAGAGTACTATATGCTCCAGGTTAGGTTTTTAAAGATGGCACTGTACCTCCAGTACGTGGAACTGTATGTAATTGAAACCATTCACGCCTTCAAAGCATGGTTACAAATGGTGAAACTGGAGCTGGCTGGACGATAAGACCGAGGCAGTCTTTATTTCCAATCGCAGAAAAAACAATGCTGTCAAAATACGGGTTGGTAATTACGAGGTCGCTTCAAAATTGATCATTAGATGCCTGGGGGTCGATGCCAAGTTGAGCTTCAAGGGTTTCTGGACTGTGCCCGCGAAAAGGTAGTAAAGGCTAGCTTATCTCTAGTGAGGCTGGTACTTAATATTGGAATGGAAGACTCTAGGGGGCGATAAAATCCATGGGTCCAGCAAAATCACGGAGCATTGAATTACCATCTAAAACAGTTCCTTACGGGGCACGGTGGATACTGAAAATACTAGCATCGCTTCGAATTTGGTGATTCCCTAGCGTACACCGAATACACCGTCACATTCGAGGACATGTTGCATGTTGTACACTATACTATTGTCTTGCAACCCGAAAAAAAGCTCGAATTGGATTACAAATAGAACGACGACTAAGGTGACGAAAAGAAGCTAGTTTGGAGCCTGCCTTCGCTGTTCATAACTTCCCTGGAGAAGCAGAAAGTATGTAAATGGGAGGAAACAGTGGAAAAGGCAACTTGCCTATTAGTCAGAATCGCTAGGCAGCACGCTAGCTCATGTGTTATTGGGAAAGTGATATGTGGTGATTACAGCAGGTGAGATTGGACGCCCGATTTCACCATTCCAGATATATTTTTGCCAGTTGTGCAATATGTGGATGAAGGTTGTTCATGACTCACAAAATACCTTTTTCAATTTCAGTTATATTTCAATCTTTCGTTTTTGTATTTCCGCTATTTCTATCCATCCTTGATACTAATGAAATCAATGGAATACTAAAGCTTATTATTTGAAGTTTACAGGTAACATTACTGGAATTTATGGAAGGAATTAATTTTTAGTAATTTATGGCCTGCAGATAAGGAGCATTTCAAATTTTTCCAAAAAAAACGAGCTTCTATGTTTTTGTGAACTAATGACTGTTTGTATTTTGTGACATGCTCTCTTTATGGAGGTATCGATTTTTTCATTCACTGTTGGTAGTGCAGTGCACGAGACGGTTGACCGTCAGGCTCTCGTCTCATAAGTTTGAACCCCAGACTGCAATCCTGTTCGTGGGTTCCCTTTGTGATTGTTCTACGGCTGTAGGCTTTCCACTTGCAAAAATTAAGTCAAGTGATTATGCAACTAAGGGTATTCTCATTAAAAATTGAAAAGAGAAGAAAACAATATGAAAGGTAATACTATTCGGATGCTCTTGACTTTATAAAGGACGGGATGGAAAACTTTTGAACTCAAACTTTATCATTTTTAGCTATAATAAACATCTTTCTCGAAAAGTTATGATTGTGACGCTGATGGTTCGCAAGCGAAACTTGCAGTTTTTCCTTTTCATTAATTTTATCTCCACTTTTGACCTACTTAGCCATTTTGTCACCGGTTATGATTTTAGTCTTTCTCTTGCTGTTATAAGATTCGACTTTTTCTTAGAATAGAGATAATTGAGGCATTTTCTGCATAGCGTTCATGACACGTCGGTTTGCAAGGAGTTTGTCTTTCTTACCCCAGATATTTTTTCTTTCAATTATTTCTGCTGCTATCATTGTCCTTTTTGTAAGGTTGGGAAGATATGTTTCTATGAATTATTTTCGACATTACACTGCTGACTGCTGACCTTTTAATTTCTTTGATTATTCAGCACATCAACAATCGTAATGAAAGTCCAAAGGATAGCTAAGTAGTATCCTTTTATTATCATTTGAATAATTTAATCCTATTAGTTCTAACTATTTTTAGTTTCATTATAAAGCTGTTGTTTTCTTCCAATTCGTGAGCATTCTTCTTCTGAACTGAAATAGGGAGTGAAAGTTTCTGTCGATAAATCTTAGAACCCTGCTCTGTTAACAGTACGTAAGGGAATTTCAAAGAAAAACTTTCTAAGTGAATTTGAACTTATTTGTGAAGGATGAAGGAGGTCCGATCGAAGTTGAAACAGTTTATTCCCATTGCTATAGCATAATGAATACGTGTGCTAACTGGAAAAGAAACCGAACAACTAAAAAGATAGGAAATTATGTTTAGGGATGTTTCATGCACAAATCCAGTATGTTTGCCGAGGATGCGAAGTATCCTTTTCAATTTTAGTTTCCTGAGTTTTTGGAAAACTGGATTGAAATAAAAGTTTGGAACTTGACTCCACCTGCTGCGTGTTTTCTGTTTTTCTATTTGTAGGGGTGTCGGTTTGGACTAAAGCAGTGTTATCAAGTGCAGATATTTCTTTATGTAATTCCTCATCTGTCGTGTAAGTGAAAATAGGAAGAAACGAAAATCCGTTCATGATAGTTTCTGAAAATTCTCGTTCGTCTCTTAATCTGAAAATAGCAAAACAAACTCCCAAGCCTGAACACTACCCAGTGATACGGATAATCACAAGCAACAATCATTGCATTTTAATTAATATTAGAACTTCCTAAGAGGATTATGTCCCCTTTCAACTATTTTGTATTTGTTTAACTCTCCGGCTTTCCTTTTTAAACAAGACTTGCGGCAATCTATGTATGTAATTGTTACTGTGAAATTACGTGATAATAATGTAAACATCTGTTTAGTAATGGTATTTTCCCTTATTTTTCATTTAAACTTGACGGCACTTGAAAGGATTCAGGCTACTTAGTTTTATTTCTTCAAATAGAGCGTATTGTAATTTCCTTAGATTCACGTGAAGCCAGAAAGGGTATTAGTTTCGCAAGCTAGGTAATGATACGGTTACCCTGGTAAAGTAACAAAATTTAATGAATATTAATATCATCAATCTCTTATTAACTTTTCCGCAAGAGAATAATTTGGCCCTATGGTTTTATATGGATTTTTTTACGCTATCTAAAACTCAATACATGGAAGCTAACGCCGTGCTTTTAATTTTACAGATTATTTTCCTTAGATTGAGGTTAAATGTTACAAGTGGTAACGTAATAGGCAACAACGAAAGTTCTAGATCGAGAATACAAACGCTAATATCCACATAGATAACTCGAATAAAACAAAAGGAGCCGATTATTGTGATCATTGGTTGGAGACGGTCTCAAAAAGTATAGTAGAGTCTTGGGCTGAAAGTAGTGAAGGAATTTATGAAAATATGAAAATTTGGTGACCGATATTTGATTAAAGAGGTTGGAATTTTAATGTGTTACTGGTTATTTACGCTTCAGGACCTAGTAAATTCATATGAAAAGTGCAGTAAATGTTTTTAACTTTGACCTAACATAATTTTGTCAGTAATAATAGGATTTTCACTAAACTACATAAGGTCGTTACTATCCTTCATTATACTTTGCATTATAGAGCCGATATTAATGCAAAATTGTGGTTCTAGGATGAACGTAAGGGTAGTTTTCACCTGATTTCCTGAATTATCGAATTTGTGGATGCCCGCGCAAAACCAGGATGTATGGAATTCCTTACTAAGCCAGGCCTAGACCGGATCCCGGTTGTTGCGATGTTGATAATAATGACGTGAAGAAGGACTTTAACGGAAGGACGACTTCTCATCAATGACAGCGAACAACTTAAGGGTAGAAAAAGACAGTACACCACGATGAAATGGCTGGGGTTGGGCTTGAAGGTCTCCCCCTGAGTTATTTATCGCTGCACCTGTAGTTACTTGCTTTCATTCGTACGGAACATATGGTATCCGAGACCTTTCCCAGAAAGTGAAAGAAGGGGACGATCGTTAAGATTTCAAACGAGGAGCAGGAAACCGGTAGGTGGACTCTTCGTTTGCCATTTGGCTTCATCAAATGCCTGATCTGGATACAATCTCGAGGCTTTTGAATCCCCTTCCAGCGTATCAAGCTACCGTTGTTTCGGCCTGCCTCTAGGTCGCTTACCATCGACTTCGATATTCAGACCAATCTTGGCAAGTGAATTCTCGTTAGCGCGAACATAGTGACCATACCATCGAAGACCCCTCAGTCGCAATTTTTCCACGATTGGTGCAACCCCATATCGATCGCGGATATCCTCATTTCGGATGTGATCAAAACGTGTCACATCACTAGTCTAACGCAACATCTTCATCTCCATTATCGCAAGACGGCGTTCATTGTCGTTTATAGTCGGCCAACACTCGAACCATAGAGCTACAAGACGAACGACATTGCGGTAAATTTTAGATTTGAGACGTTCGTTAAAACGTCCATCACAAATAATTAGTTGTAGAACGCCACTTCATCCAGGTTGCGTTAATGCGTGAAGCAATCTCATAACGCAGTTCTCCATTGGCTAATAGCATTGAGCCGAGATATTTAAATCGCTCAGTTCAGGGCAGGTCACTGCCGCTGACAATGATTGTGCATGTTTCATGGGAATCGGTCGTCAAAAATTTAGTTTTATTCTGATTTAATCTGAGACCGTGTTGCATGAGGTGATCATTCCATTTTTGGACAAGTTGCTCGAGATCATTTTTGCTATTAGATGCTAGGAAAACATCATCTGCATAAAACAGTGTATAGGGCGCTGGACTTTGAATGTACCATGTAACAGTGTCCATAACAAGAAGAAAGAGGAATGGTAAGAGGACTTTTCCTTGATGAACACTAACAGACACAAAGAGGTTTTGATACACCCGTCACACTTCCAACTTTACTTTTCGAATCGTGGTAGAGCAATTTAACCCAGTGTACTACTGGTACTAAGTGTTGTTCTAAGGCATATCAGATGAGTTCGTGTGACACACGGTCAAACGCTTTCTCTAGATCCAGGAATGCAATGTAAAGAGGGCGGTGCTTCTGATGGTCTTTCTCCATGAGTAACCGCACAGTGTTTATTGCGTCCCTAGTTCCGCAGTTTTTGACAAATACGTCTTGATTCACGGTTATTTCAACGATTTCGCGAATACGCTTTTCAAGAATGCGTTCCAAATCTCCATGGTATGGGAAAGTGATCGGATCAAAGGGTAATTTGAACATTCTGCTGGACTTCCTTTCTGTTTCCATATTGGAACTATAATACTTTCTTGCCAGTCAAATGGTGTTCTACCTTCCTGAATACTTCGATTAAAAAATTCACTGAGCCACAGTGTTGAATCCCAGCTCTTCGCTTTCCAGAGCTCAGATGCAATGTCGTCAAATACTGTGGTTTTCCCCGATTTCATTTGTTTTATTGCCGCCTCGATTTCACTTGCACTGACAGGTGGAACTGCTCCAAATATCGGCAATGATTGTGGAAGTGGAGGATGAGCGAATTCTTCAGTTGAAATCTGTTCGATGTATTCTCGTCATCTATCCGTCGCGGCTCGACGGTTGGTAAGCAAAGTACCGTTCTTATCATTAACGCAACAGAAGTACTCAATATTCTGTATGATTTCGTGCCGTCTTTAGACAAGTTGGTATAGATCTCTCTCGCCATCCCGAGTGTCCAGTTTATCGTAAAGATTTTTGTAATAGTCCGCTCGGGTGAAAGCGACCGCTTTCTTTGTGTCCCGGTTGGCATTTTTATAAATTAGCCGATTGGCAAGCGATTTATCGTCAAGAAACTTCGCAGAAATTTATTGTAATATACCATTATTAGCTTGATTTGAGCAGATATCGGTATGGGAGGTATTTTGGTGCCTAGCCACAATTTATTGTTCGGTTGAGTAGGTTCTGGGAAAGAGTCCGTGAAAGGGACGATTTTCCAACTTCTGCCCTCCCCACTTTTGCCTTTGTCAGAACTGCGGCTAGAGTTGACTCTACGCTCCCGTGGACACACCTTGGTTTTGCTGATCTCCTTCACAAGTTTAACTAGCAATATTCTTAATTTTGAGAAGAAATACAGCAAGGTACTCACCTCTTTGATTGGTGTCGCCGCTTCCCCAGACTTCATGATGTACATCGGTGCCGCAATCCAGGAGAATTGGTAACGTCCTCTTCTCACTGTACTTCACCAGTTTAGCGACTTGTTCCGGTGGAACTCGGCTGTCGTCTCCTGGGAACTATCCCGATTCCATGACTGCCTTTCGAATGGTCCTCCTGGCTTCCAATGAGACTTGGATACCCACAAGGGTCAGGAACTCTGAAAGACATATATATTTTTAATTACGTTTAAGATTTATGCAAGCTCTTGGTTTTTCATAAGAGGAGTCCCAAATTTCCTGTATGCTTCTCCCTTACAGACCGCGAATCTGCTCCCGGTACAACCAGGGCTCCTAAGCCAGCACTATTCCAATGCAATTACCGCAGATGTAGTTTTCACATATTGGAGGTTTATCTGGGGTATCTCAGTGTTCGGATAGCTGAGCGATTAGAGCACAACGCTGTAATACGGAAGGTCGCGGCTCAAATCTCACTGGCAGCAGTGGGATTTGTATCGTGATTTGACGTCGGATACCAGTCGACTTAGCTTTGAATGGGTACCTAAGTCAAATCAGGGTAATAATCTTGGGCCAGCGCAATGAAGGAAGTGCTTTAACACACTTCAAGGCTCTGATCCAATATGGATTGTTGCGATAACGATTATTATAATTGGCTTCGTGCTGGCCATTGGCTCCGTTATTGTTTGGAGCTCTTCTCCACTACCGGAATATCACCCTCCTCCTCCGACATGACGTTCTCCTGCGTGTCGCTGTCCACCCTGAGTCTTAGAAATCCTAGGTCTAGATAGTGCAGCTTCTGCTATTCGTCGGAGAGCAAGAAAAATTGCGAACTCTTTGCCGCGTTTGAGAGAAGAATCCTCCGAAGAATTTTTGACCCTCTACTTGAGGATGGACGATTCCGTAGCATACATAACAACGAAATCTACAAGCGACAACCATGACCGTCAGGTTGTGGAAAAAATCCGGCTCAATAGGTTACGGTGGGCGGGTCACTTAATCCGTATGGATGAGGAGGATCCCACCCAGAAAGTCTATAAGGGCAATATCTATCGTAGAAAAAGAAGACGAGGTACACCCTGCCTAAGATGGAGCGGTGGTCTGGACTTGGTACTCGAAAGTTGGGCTAACCAACAAAAGATGAAACTTCACCAATGTAATAGAATGAGATAGCCTTAACGATAATCATCATCCTGCTTATTCCAATTAAAAGTCTTTAATTATAATAGAAGGGAATAGAAAAAAAAAAGATAAGGATTTTATAATTATTTTGCTCCAGAATAGCTTGTTGTTTGAAATTATAAGATAATTTAATTAATTGCCCAAAAGAACTTTCAAATCCGAACTTAAAAGTTACCCAAATTAGTAGGCATAAAAATGAAATTTGGACTATTTAAGGATAGCCAACGTCCGTAGAGAGGCATTCGCTTGAATTTACGATTACAAGATCATCCAGTTTAATATTCGAGACTACTTGAGAACTGAAGAAATTAAAATGGCTAAGATAACTTCTCATGGAAAGACAGCAATTCAAACTTTAGTGCATACATTGAATTACACCGTAGAGAATTTTACGCATCAATGCCGTTTTCCACACCATGAGCACTTTTTCGTTCAAGGCGGATTCGAATTCAATGGAATGGAGGGATTCATTAGATTCTATCCAAGAGGGTATTCGAATGATGATGAGAATTGGTTAACCCTTTACATTGGTCTAGAGTCTCAATCCGATGTTGAAATATACATGAACTTCGAGGTTAACATTATCAAGTTGGTGGAGAATCATGAAGTTAGGCGTGCTCTTCAGCCAGTTCCAACTGTTATTCACCCCGGGCTTTATGTGGAATGCAGTGAAAGTTGTACCAACCAAGGCGATTTTGAAGAGGATGTTATTGCCTGACGGAGGGCTCAAAGTAAGATTTGTCCTCAACACGCACATACACGAAATTGACAGGAGACTATCAAGCAAATTCGAGTCAATCTGGCATAGAATTAGGGAGATGCTTCAGCAAGATCCGCGCAAACAAAGATTTGATGTTGCCTTCATTACTAGACAACCGTTTCTTCTTTGCTCACAAACGCATCCTGTTTTACAGTTTCGCCTTCAGAGCTATACTGAGCGAGTGGAGTGACCACGATGAGCCTCTCATACAACTGCCATGCGTCAGAACGGAAGTTTTTGAAGAAATGCTGATCGATTGCTACGTCAAGTCCAACCGTTTTTGCAAGAAATGCTTTTGCGTTCGCAACTCAAAAGATGCAATTTGCTGTGAGATTGTCAGCTGGAGACGTTAATAGTAGAAAGTTTTTTTCTTCTCAAAATTAAGAAGGAGATGTGAAGGAGATGGTTTGTTTTGTAAATGATTTGATGAATAAATTGTGAAATTGGTAAATAATGTTTTCATTATTAAGACTTCTAATCTGTCTTCCATACAAGGGAGAATCATCCAGCCTGAATTGGTGCAGGTACTTCCTGTAACCACCATGTCCTGACAGGAATTGCGTCAGATGGTAGTTAATCTCACCGTTTCGTCGCTGGATCCACTCTTCAATACGGGGAATCAAAGTGTGGGTCCAGCGACCCCTCTGCGAGCCACCCCACCGTTTCTGCCACTTCTCCAACGACTCCCGCCTTTCGGCATTCTGCATCCTTTTCAAGAGGATTCATTTTCCTTGTCTCGTACAGGCAGCGTGCCTCACTTGCCAGAATGTCTATCGGGATCATTTTTGATGTCCAACGTCACTATGGTACAGCATTTTTTAGACGACATCGCGTCTCGAGCTGATAAACCAGTCGGGTCTGGTCTTAACAGCGAGTTTAAGGGCTCTATTGGGAACAGCATCCAGACCGGGTGCTGTTATCAGTTCTCCGGCAAATTTGCGTAAGTTCCTCCTCAGTTAGATACCAGCTATTTTTGCCCTGACGAATCCAACTTCTGGAAACTCCATCACTTCTTGAATGGCCACACTCCCATATTGCCGCCTTGCCAGTTTCATCTGCAGTTCAGGCACCGCTCTTATTGTTGCGATAGGGCTCGCTGATTATGGCAGCTTCGATTCCCTTCTCATAGATGGTCTGCGAGAGAAGGTCTTGCGCTGCCTCGCAGTGGTTGAGGTTGATTTGTATCAACCTTGATTTGTATCTTCTCCTAAGGACTTCTCCACCTTGCCGAGGAACTTTTCCACCGTTTTGCCCGGAGACTTCTTCAGCTCCAGCATCAAGTCTCCTTTCTGGGAGCGTCTGATTCGGCTGACGTTTTCTCCAAGGTCCATCAGCTCAGGATTGGATTTGACTTTCTTAAGGATATCGGCGTAAGTCATATCCCCTTTTTTGGAGATGATGATTAATTCGGGCCGTAATCTTCTTTTCTGCGTCGTATTTTTCCTTCCGCCATCCTTGGTCCATGCTTCCTTGGTCCCTTTTGAAGGCTTTGCCTCCCTTGGGTCAATTGGAGCCGGCGCCGCAGTTTCCACGACGTTGGTAACTTTGTTTCCCTTGCCTTTTGTCGGTGAGAGGCCTTTATGCCCTTTCGTGTCCTGTGAGGATCCGAAAGAATCGTTCGCGCACTCTCTACTCCTCTTTTCAAGTTTACCGCCTTTTGGATTTTGAGGGGGTGTCACTTGTGTTGCCTGGGTGAGGCTTGATTTCTTCGAGGCGTTTTTTTCTTCCTTGGCACCATTGTATAGTACCCGAATGGTACGGACCTTAATAAATTCAGACAACTCTACTATTTTACCTCCGAGTAGGGCAAACGATGATTCTTCCGGACTCTGACATAGCTCCTCCGCTTGGTTTTCACATTGGGCGCTTACGTACTTATTAGCCTTCCGAGAGCTTCCCTGATTTCCTTCCTTCATCAAGGTTGATTTCGGAGGAGATCGCGCTATCGTCGAGCTTCTCTTAAATGGATCAACCACTAAGTCCTGCAACATGTTTCGACCAGGTGTAGTTACCCCGCTATGGGCTAATAACTGACCAGTTTGTGCCCCACCTTTTCTTGGGTTTTGAACAGGCGTTCTCGGGAGTGATGTACTCCTTTTAAATGCCTCTTTCTCCAGGCTACTTGTAGTATTTGATGCAATGGTGGCCAAGTAATCCACCACCGAGGCACTGCAGTCGAGGGATATCGACGGCCGGGAGCCTGCTTGCCCACTCCCAAAAGCCGCCGGTACTGGGTCTCCGAAGCCCTGCACCGTAACTTTATTCTCCTTCTGTTCCTTCATGTTTGGTTTTATTTCTGGGTATCTTCCCATAGCCAATTTTTATCCACGGGCGGGCGTTTACTTCCCACCTACCCGGCCTGCGCATAAGCATGCCCATACACGCACACCTCCAAATGCGTATATGTACATATTCCTACGCATCCGCCGAGCATTCCCTTATCCGCACGAAGGGACGCGCCTGATGGGAGATTTGGCAACTCCGCACAGGTCTGTCTGTCAGTCTGTCTGTCCGTCACACGCATTTTTCTCGGAGACGGTTATAGCGATTGACACCAAATTTGACAAGAAGGTGGGAACTGTAAACGCTCACGCATACAGCGAGTTACATCCTCTCACGACGAATTTAAGGGGGGGGGGTCCCCATACATGCAAAAGGGGGGTGTAAAATTTTTTTTCATCAAATATAGTCATGTGGGGTATCAAATTAAAGGTCTCCATTAGTACTTTTCGAACCCGATCTTAGTTTCGACATTTGATGGAAAGGTGGGGAGTGCGGGGGGTTGAAAGTGACCATTCCTTTAAGAGGGCCATTCTCAGAAACTAGCCAACCGAACAATCTGAAAAAAAAAAACCAAGAGGCTGCCACTATATGGTGCCTGGGCTCCGAAATACCTTCCATACTGATATCTGTACCAATAAAGTTAATAATAGTATATTACTATAATTTTTAGTAATTGGCTGCAAAACCCCCCTTACGTTCACGCTAGCACTACAAAATTTCGCAACAATATAGCATGATCTCACTAAGTTTGGTGAAAATTGCACTATTACTAACAAATAATAATACGTCAAAGTTGCCGTTTCTTTGCAAATTCAAGACTACGAATGTCAATATCATTCGAAAGTGGATATTCTCACATAATATAGTATATGCATATATAACGTGCTACGTACTAAGAAATACACAAAACCATTCGTACCTGAAGCGTCCAGCTTCCGGTTTCCCGGCTTGTTTGTCTAATTCTCTAAGTTCGGTTATATTGCTGGGACCATTTCTAAAGGTAATTTTTATGCATAGCTAACGTTTTACTCCCACCTAACCGGCATGCATGTAATTATGTTCGTGTAAGCCCATTTGGATTGGTGGATGTGCGCCAATGATACATCCGCCGAGCACGAAACTATGCGCCTGAAAGGGGGAGAACTATCTTAATACTAATTGCAAAGAGAAGAGTGCGGGGGTTAGAACATATATGGTTGCTATTTATCCTTCGATGGCGCATAGCAAGTCCACCACACCAATTCGCCATCGTTCTCCGTTACTCTTCAGCTTCCCCACGACTTCCTTAGACGCCAGCATTCCTCCTCCACCGTTCTGGCCTAAGGGTTCGTGGAGTGCCCTACTCCTCGGCATCTTGAAAAAGTGGATTCCACTGGACGGCGTAGCTGGCAATACCATTACCGACTACTTAACGTGTGATCGGTCCGTTACTACTTCCGCCCGAAGTTCTTCGTTTGCAATAGTGCTAAGCCAGCGTACTCCAGTGATACGACGCAGAAAGGTGTAGACCAAGGTTTGGATGTTACGACGTAAATATTTCACATAACAACAGAAAAGTCTCAAATTTATCTTGGTGTTGAGATAACTGCATTTAAACAAGGCAGCAAAAGCGCAACAATGTTAATGACAAGATGCTATCGTGATGGACTTCGCCCTGGAGCTCAAATACCTCTGCGTTTTTACCTCAATGCACACATGATATTTTGCGCCATCACATATTGCTCTGATACCAGCTATTTATTTCTCCAACGTACGCAGATGAATTCCGCTCACTGTTCCAAGCCTGAACCACCAGATTTTGATGTGATTAACGCAGGAAGATTCAGAGAGGAAACCAGCCTGCTCTCAGTTGATCAAGCTTTCGAGATTTTCTTTGCTGCGTCCCAGGATTATTTTAGCTATTATCTTTACTCCGGCAGGGAGGCGCATATTCACATTCAAAACGGGTGACCTTTTCAAAGTTTTGTGTAAAAAGCGGTTTACCTGCCTGCTTGTTTATCTGTCACACCTATGTTTTTCGGAAACGGTTGCACTGATTGCCATCAAATTTGGTAGGAATATGGGGTCTGCGATAGCCCACGCATATATTGAGATTCACCGTTCTAGATGGAACTTGTCGGTTTCCCAACTTATTACTATTTTGTGTCTTCTTCACGTTTGTTAATAATTTTAAAGCGTTAGTGTAAAGCGTATGAGGTTGAGTGTTATCAATGCAGTGCTTTCTAAATCAGATCATTTTTATAAATGGCGTTTTAAAAGTAGAGATCTATTGAATTTTTAATTATTTTAACTAACGGTGTAACCCCATATGTATCGTGGATCTCCTCATTTCGTATGTAATCAAGGTGTGTTACGCCACTAGTCCTAGGTAGGTATCAGTCGCCGCTCCGAGGAGCCCAATTGGCGCTTTGGTGCGCCGTTTTGATGCCACAAACTCCTAAGACCGTGACTGTTGTTATGGGAGCAGGGAAGTAGAGTCCAGCCGGCTCGGATCTTCAGAGCCAGCCCGTAGCATGCACGAAGGAAAGCAGCTCGCCGCACCTGCAGTTAGAAATCTTTCTGAGGTTCCCAAAGAATGGTTTACCCAGTGTCCGCAACCTGACTCTAGCCAGAGCTGGGCAATCGCGGAGAAAGTGCATGAGGGTTTCCTTTCCTTCTCCGCAGCTTCGGCAATGCGAGTTGTAGGGTATGCCGAGCTTAGCGGCATGGTCCCATATGGGCCAGTTCCCCATGCAGACCGCCGTAACCTTGAATGCATTTGCACGCGTCTGGCACAGGAGCTCTCGTGATCGGACAATGTTTTAAGCCTTGCCTGGCCAATCCGTCAGCCAGCTCATTCCCCTCTATGTTCCTATGCCCGGGAACCCAGAGGAGAGTGACCTTAAGCGTGCCGCCCAGATGGTTGAGCGCGTTTCTGCACTGCTCCACCAGCCGGGAAGATGTCGTCGTTGAGTAAAAGGCCTTGATGGCCGCTTGGCTATCGGTCAGAATGGCTATGTTACGCTTGGGGCTCGAATCACGCTCCAGCCATCGACAGATTTCCAATATCGGCAGTACTTCCGCCTGGAATATACTGGCGAAACCTGGGAGACCATACTCCTTGGATACACCGCGTGTATTCGAGAAAACCCCCGCGCCGACTCGCCGCGTCATAATCTCGCAACACTCCGCCGGTCTTCCATTTTGCCCTGGTTGGAAGGTCCACAGCAAAGTTTCTCGTCAAGTTCAGCTTGCCTGTAACAGATTCCGTGGGGGATGCCCAGATTTCTCGACATATTTCATCTAGAATGTTGCTGTGGCCGTTGGACTTCGCTGTCCAGCATCATGCAACATATTTGATATGGAGGTCTAAGGGGAGGAGATGCAGGAGTACATTGAGAACATCTGCCGGGCAGGACTGCAGAGCCCCTGTAGCACCTAGACACGCGGTTCTTTGAATCCTATTAAGCTTCGTTCTATTGTATTTCTTCTTTAAAGCCTGCCACCATACAATAGAGCCGTACGTCAGGATCAGACGCACTACAGCGGTGTACATCCAGAGAACCATCCTCGGCCGGAGACCCCATTTCTTTGCAAAGGTTCTCTTACAGCCATAGAAGGCTATACAGGCCTACTTAACCCTCAGTTCTACGTTCAACCTCCAATTTAGCTTAGGATCCTGGATTACACCCAGATACTTTACATTAGAGGAAAGAACCAATCTTTGTTCATTCAGCCGTGGTAGATGGAATTCAGGTATCCTTGTCTTGGTGGTGAATAGCATCAGTTGCGTTTTGGTTGGGTTTATGCTGAGTCCACATCTTGCGGCCCACAGGCACACTTTTCGCAACGCTCCTTCCATGATGTCGCTCATAATGGACAGAAACATCCCTGATACTAATATCACCAAGTCGTCGGCATACGGCACCACCTTCACCTCGCTGCTGTCGAATGTACGTAAATTTTGTCCATTACTATTAACCAGAGCACCGGTGAGATGGCGCCACCCTGGGGCGTGCCTCTGTTCACAGCCCTGGTCAAGTGGTTGCCTCCCAGATCAGATTGGATTAGCCTGGTACTCAGCATGGATATAATCCAATACCGGTCAAGGTTTCCTTGATGGCGTTGGTACTGACGTTGTTGAAAGCTCCCTCTATATCCAAGAAGGCAGCAAGGGTGTACTGCTTGTACTACAGCGACCGCCCAACCGTGCTAATTACCTCGTGGAGGGCGGTTTCTGTGGATTTTCCTTTGAGGTAGGCATGTTAGGACTTAGAGAAAGGCGTTCTCTCCATGATCGTCCTTAAGTGAATGTCCAGGACGTGTTCTAGGGTCTTCACCACGAAAGAGGTCAAGTTGATTGGCTGAAAGTCCTTCGCGGACTCATAACCGCGTTTTCGGTATGAAAACCACTTGTGCACGCCTCCAGGACTGCGGTACGTATCCTAAAGTGATGCAGCTCCGGTAAATCTCAACAAACCACGGCACAACCCTTTCCTGCTGCTTCTGTAGCATGACTGGCATTATGCTATCTGGGCCTGAAGATTTGTATGCGGAGAAGCTGTTTATAGCCCAGCCGATCCTATCCCCGGTAATTACCGATTTGATAGTCTCACACAGCTGGGGTTGCAGCAAACCCTCCAAGCCCGGTTCTGACTCACAGTCCTCCTCGCTGTAGGGAAAGTGCGTTTGAACAATCTGCTCCAAGGTTTCGCTAGAAGATTCCGTCCAGGAGTCTTCTGACTTTTTAAGGAAGGATGGGCTCTTATGTTCCTTGGACAGAATCTTACTGAGCTTCGCGGATTCAGTAGTGCTTTCGATATTCTGACAATAGTCCAGCCAAGACCGCCTCTTGGCGGTCCTGATGGCGACTTGTACTTCTTCAGGCAGTCCTTTTATGCCTGCCGGTATTTTTGCCTATAGCAGATGTTGAAGATTTCTCTGGTTAGCTTCCTGAGACTAGGGAGATCTTCGTTCCACCACGGTGGCAGGGTCTTTTTGCTGTACTTGGCAGGGCACGAGACTTTAAAGCGGTATCAAATGCCTTCTCCAGAGTCCCGACCTTTGACTCCAGTTCGTCTGTCGTGCCAATCCTACCAATTTGCGCACCGGAGAGTTTGTTCTTAATTACCTGACCAAACTTTCTCCAGTCGATCCTCCTGGGGTCTCTAAAGGGCTTTGAGACCTCTGCGGCGAGATCTAGACTGAAGAGTATCCAACTGTGGTCAGAGAAGGATCCCTGGTCAGACACTCTCCACTCTAACAATCCCGTTGTCGGTTATTAGGGTGATATCAAGGATCTCCTCCCAACCATCACAGTTCTCCGAGCAGGGGAAATGAAAGGTTGGTGTACTGCCTCTGTTACACACCGATAGATTTGAAGTAATAATAAAATCATGGAATGACTTACCTCTTTCGTTGATTTCGGAGCTACCCCAAAGCGTATGCAGTCTATCAGCAGGTTGGCTTTCTTTGTTGTTATGGTGTTCGTCAGATGCTGTAGTTATTCTGGCGGAGCTGATCGGCTATGAGCTATGTAAGCCGAGGAAATATACACGTTCTCTGCCCCTGCCTGTTCCAGCTTGACCACAACTAGGTCACTGGAACTCAGGTCCGGGCACAGGAAACGTCCTCGCTAGAATACATGCTCTAGGTCTATCCTGATCAGTGTTTCCTGTGCTGTGGAATAAATTAAAATATTTGCTTTGGAGCCCTTTGATGTTTCGGTCGCTTCCGACCCAGGGCTCCTGTATTAATGGGATGTCGATGTCTTCCTCTAAGAGGAAGACGAGCATATTAGCCGAGGCGCACTTCGAGTGCTGCAGATTTATCTGCGTTACCCTTAGCATGATCTGCTTGCGTGGGGGGTTTGTCAGCCCCCGTCGGACCGTCGGTCTTCATCTCCTCCAACAGCTCGTTGGCGGCGTCGATTGGGTCTAGGTCGTCGTCCGGTTTTGCAGAGCGGAACACTTTTACTTTGGCATTCTTGACTCCGAACCACTCTTTATAATCGGCCTTTTTCAGTGCCTCCAGGCACTCCTCGTTTATGTGGAGTAGTACAGGCTGGCTGTTTATCTGAGGTTCCTCTTCCTTGATAACAACCCAGCCGTCCATGGGAATCCCGGGGTTGTGAAGGCGCAGGAAATGGACGAGCTTGACCTTCTCCATGCGGATCTTCGCCAACCAGATGCCGGCGACCGGTCTCCTGGGAATCTCGTCGTAAGGGATGATCTTGAGCTTAACGCTCTCCCAGGCGTCGCTGATCTTAGCGACACTCGAACCGAGAAAGTCCTTAGAGAACCGGTCCATGCAAGCTATTACGTGGAACCTACGGACCATCTGGGATGAATCAAAGTGAGGGTGAGTCCCGGGTGTTTGCCTCCGGTCTCCAGGAGATGCTCGTAGACCATGCCCCACAGCCTAGCCTCAACACTGGTCCACACCTCCAGCGTTAGTTTGCCGCTAGCAGAATTGCCATCCGCCAGCGCCACACGTAAGTGACTCCTGGCCACGTTGCTGAAGGGCTTCGCAGTACGTGGCCCGCCGGCTGATGGTTGCTGCACAATTTCCTTCGGATGTTGTTTTGCGTCTGCGCTCTTTGCCCACTCTGCTCCGCTTCTTATCTTGTTCGACCTCGTCTTGAGATAGATTGCGTTTTAGAGCGATGGGCTTCGCCTTCTGCTCGTCAGCCAGGCGTTTGCTACCAGATGGCTAAATAGTTAAGCCAGCACTCGACGATGATAAATGCTGCTGAAATGATGATCCTGGATGGGAAGAATACCTTCGATTTCACTTGATGGGGCAAAATATCTGAGCCCTAATCAAATTAGGTGGGCCGAAGTATTTGCTGCGTATCGTTGCCGACTTCTTAATCGATGGGCTTTTGCGCTGCGAACCCACAAGGGTCCACGGCTAGGACTATTCGTCTGGGTAAATGTATATAACGGAGTACTGACGCTTGATCTCCCTACTGGTGTGGCCCTCATTGTTTTCCCGGACAATACGGGGTTGTAATGAATAACACCAATCCCTTGTTCATTGTCGACATACTTACGTTGAAGCCTTTTAGAGAAAGTTGGCGCTTAATTTCCTTAATGGTAATTGAAGAGTTCCTTTCCACGCATGCTTCAATTTCTATTAAAACTTTATCTGCTTTTGCTTTGTCTTGAAAATGATTAATTTGATTTGAAACATATAAAATTATTTTAATTTGTAAGTGAGTTAATTCATTAATTGATTTAATTGATTTGCTAAATAGTTACTTTCATTTGTTAAATAATTAATTTCCTTTGCTAAATAATTAATTTCATTTACAAATAAATTGAAGAATATTGTCTTGCAAATGGTATATATTAACACATACACATATGCATATGTCGGCCTCGAGGAATTGATGCTATTATACAAATAACTAAAAAGAGCAAAAAAAGGAAAGTTAAAATGCACCGGCGGGCCCAGCGTTTCTGTGAGTTCACTTTATATGATGATGACGTCATACACGTCTTGGAGTGCGATAAATTCAAGTGAAATACAAAACTTCGCCCTGCTGTTGTTAGATTTTTGGAAATTTACGTATAAGTTATAATCCGGTTTTGTACACAACACCAAGGGCAAATAGGGAGAATTTGTAGTTTGGTAGTTGAAAAAAGTAATTTGAAAAGAATTAATATCACCAGAGACCTTGCATTTAGGCTGTGTACTATCTTGATTTTGAAACTACAGGCTTCCTTCTGAAAAATCGAAATAAATTTGATTTCATCTTACTCCGATGGTGAAAATGATAAAGAAGAACATTTATTCGTTATCCGACTAAACTTTCGCACCTATTTGTCGCTTCTATGAAATTTTAGCACCAAAAGGTATAAAACCGACCTCGTTACGTGGTGTCTTCAAATACTGTGCTAATGGTATTTTGATTGATTATCTAGTTTAAATACCTTAGATAACATTACCCATTTCGCTTCTTATCGTCCTTGCCTGTTAATAAATCTTTATTGCCTCATTACGCACTCATTATCAACTTTACTATAATTAAAATGACCATTTCCAATTATTCTCTCTCCCCTTTTGGTCTAGTTCAGAATCTTGAAGGTAAACACATGCTAATTAGACTTGGGTAGTAAGTGGGTGTCCTCTTGTTGGCTTAAATTGTTTGCTCCATGCTCAAAGTGGCGCCGCTGCTGTTGTCACCTAATCATAAATGGAACGAAGAGTATTATTAATGCCTTCTATTTGCTGGTAAATCCATTATTGAAAGAGAGTGGGACAATGGGTGAAATATTCTTCATCATGTATGTGAGGCATAGTAAATTTGTTTGTGGGACCGGAAGAAAATATCTGCTCGGGGGTGGAAATAAATATTAGATGGAAATACAATATAACTTGTTAAACAGGATTCATTAGGAGGATAAATAATAAATGAGTCGAAGAGCAGAAGAGGCAACCAGGGCGTATGAAATCTAATTTTCTTATTTGAACTGAAATACTAAGAACAAATCTTAAATATATATTTAAATCGAAATTCGATGCTTTATTTAGTGTATTCTAGAATGATATTTTCAATCCTTAGTGGGGGTAAAAATTACATTAATTGGAATTATTTAGTTATCACAATCTCGGCAGATGCCGGATTTTACCTAATACTAGCACTAAGTGCCAAGCATTTAGGCTCGGACGATCCTACCTACTTAAAAACTAAAGGGGCGCTGGTGGTGGTGGCCGGTGGTAGGTCAGTGGGAGAATCCGTCGACTGTGCGAAAGTCCCAGGACATCAAGGGAAGCCGTGAGGGATTTAGGTACAATACCTGTAGCTGACAATATTATGGGAACTACAACCACCCGCTCGAGACGCCAAATTTCTTTGATTTCACGAGCCAATGGCTCATAGTTCACCTTCTTCTCCACGTATTTCCGTTCAATGTTGCTATTATGGGGGATAGCGACATCAATAATATACGCGGAGCGACCCGTCTTGTCAACTAGCAGTACGTCAGGCTTTTTGTGTGCGGTATGGCGATCAGTCAGAACTTGCCGGTCCCAATACATGCTGTAAGCAGAACTATCAAGTACTGCTTGCGGCTCATATCGGTAAACAGGACATGTTCCCGTGATCAGCCCATGCTTATATGCAAGATTTTGATGGATAACCTTACATACAGCATTATGCCTGGTAATGTATTGCACCGGTGCCATAACAGTACAGTCAGAAATGAGATGGTCCAACGTCTCTAACGCCGAACCACACATTCTGAACTGGTCGTTCTCCACCCGTTCTTTTATGATGAGCTTTTTATAAGCTCGGGTGGCGACCACGCCATCCTGAATGGCACACATGAACCCCTCCGTCTCAGCAAAGAGTTCCCCAGCACACAGCCATCTGTTCGACAGATGCAAATCGACAAATGGCTGCCAAAGACAATTCACGTGTTTACCGTGCATTGCCTTCGACTTACATTCCTCGATCCGCTCCTGATCCGACTTCACCCCACTCAGAGGATTGAAAGATCGATCCTTTAAGTTAAGTGGAGTCAGTCCACAGTCTGCCTTACAGACAGCCGCATGTAAGGGGCTCGTCTGCTCTTTACTGTAAAAATAAGCGCGCAGCGAGTCGACTTGGCGATGATGTTGTGCCGCCACGTCAACCACGCCCCTACCTCCAATGTCACGAGGCAGGTTCATCCGCTCCACGGCAGACTTTGGGTGATGCATTCGGGATTTGGACATAGTTGTCCGTATCCGCCGCTGGACGTTTTCCAGGTCGGTCTTCGTCCACGGCAATATTCCGAATGCATAAGCCAGTGAAGGGATAGCGAATACATTCAACGCGTTTATTCCTTCAGATCACCAACTCGAGCATGGGTTCCTTGCAGAATTCCTAGGTACTTGTAGAAGTCTGTCTCTGTCATAGCTTCGATGTGGAGGTCACCAATGCTATGTCCGGCATGCGGCTCGTGATGACCTTTGCGGATTGCTTGGATTCGACATTTGTCTAATCCAAACTCCATCCGAATATCACGGCTGAACATGTCTATTATTCGCAACAGACTTCTAAGATGGTTGTCAGTACCAGCATACAGCTTGATGTCATCTAGGTACATCAAGTGTGTCAGTTCGCACTTAGCACGTAGGCCATATTTTATTGCAAAACTATGCCCTCTAGCATCATTCAGTAGCCATGAACGGGGGTTCGGTGCCATACAAAACCAAAGAGGACTCAATGAATCCCCCTGGAAAATGCCCCTCCGTATACGGATGGGCTCTGAGGTATTAGCACCCTCAGATGTACGGACTGATAAGGTGGTATGCAACCCTTCCATGACTGTCGCCAAAAACTTTATTAGTTTCGGATCAATGCGATACAGATGTAGGATGTCGATTAGCCAGGTGTGCGGAACGCTATCAAAAGCCTTGGCATACTCGATATAGCAACTGAAGAGGTTTCTTTGGCCTCTAGTTGCTTGTCCTACAACTACCGAGTCGATAATGAGTTGCTCTTTGCAACCCCCTGACCCAACTCGGCAGCCCTTCTGCTCCTCGGGCAGAATGTTGTTGGTCTCGAGGTGCGCATTGATCCTTCCACTAATAATGGACGTGATGAATTTATAGAGGGTTGGTAAGCAAGTGATCGGTCTTGTGTCTGCGGGGTCCTGCACCGTGTCCTTCTTAGGGATAAGGTAGGTAATCTCCGCAGTGAGGAAAGTTTGCCTATAGCAGATGTTGAAGATTTCAGTTCAGATCAGTTTTATTCAGATTCAATCTGAAACCATGTTGCATGAGGCGATCATTCCATGTTTGGACAAGCTGCTCGAGATAATTTTTGTTATGCGATGCTAGGAAAGTGTCGTTTGTATTAAGTAGTGGATAAGGTGCTGGACGTTAAATATCTCGTGTGACAGTGTCCACAGCAAAAACAAAGAGGATTGGTTAGAAGGCATTTCTTTGATGAACATCGACAGGGACACAAAGAGGTTTGGATACACTCACCACGCTTTGCATTTTAATTTTCGGATTATGGTAGGTTTTTTACGGAGCATACCAGATGAGTTCGTGTGGTACACAGTCAAATGCTTCCTCCAGATCCAGAAATACAATGTAAAGGGGGTGATGGTTCTCGTTGGGTTTCTCCACGAGTAACCGAGCAGGGTGTATTGCATTAGTAGGTTCTTGATACACCCGGCTTGATTCAAGGTTATATGAAGGATTTCGTGAATACGTTTGTGAAAAATGCGTTCATGGTGTGTAGCAGCAACAGGATCGAAAGGTAATTTGAACATTCTGCTGGACTACCTTTCTTTTCCAATATTGAAACTATGGTACTTGCCAGTCAGATGGTGTTCTACCTTCCTCAATAACCCGATTGAAGAATTCTCGAAGCCACAGTGTTGGGTGCCAGCTCTGTGCTTTCCAAAGTTCAGATGCGATGTCGTCAGGCCGTTTTACTATCCCCGATTATTCATTTTATTGTTTCGATGACCTTAGTAGCATTGAACAAATTCTTCAGTTGAAATCTGTTTGAAATGTTGTCGCCATCTATTCGCCACGTCTTGACGGTATTGTGCTCGACACCCTGTGTGCGTACGTGCCGTCTTTTGACAAGTCGATATAGATTTCTCTCGCAATCCCGAGTTTCCAGATTATCGTAAAGATCTTTGTAATGGACCGCTCGGATGACAACGATTGATATATTTGCTTCCCGGTTGGTATTCTTGTAATTTAGTCGATAGGCCAGCGTTTTATCGTTGAGTAACTTCTGATAGATGCGTATACGGATATTTAAACTCACACCATCATATTCCAAATTAGTGACCTCGGCACAAAATCGGGGTGTCTGGAGTTCCGTAGTAAGGCAGGCGTAGACCGGATATCGGTTGTTGCGCCGTTGATGATGATGATAATATTCCAAAAGAATTAACAATTCCGCTCTGTACCAGCAACTGTTTCTAGCACCTAGACTTCCTGGCTCTACCTTACCGAATAACTTCACCAAACCCAAAATGATCACAACGACCGTTACACATTATCCTAAAAAAATGTTCTGCAAACATCGGTCCTTTCCTATCCTCTCTAATTAATCATTGCCTATTGAACACCCACTTTTTCGCGGGTTGAAAATACATGCCTAAAATCTTCAAGAAAAATGAAAATCCTCTCCTTCCCGATAGCTACATGCCTATCATGGTCCTGTTAACTTCCGCCAAAATAATCGGGGGAACTATCAAACAAATAATCGGTGGGCACGCTGATAAGGACACTACTATCCTTAATTTTCAATTCGACAGCTGAACACATCATTCTGTCGAACACGCCCTTTTAATTCTCAAATTTGATATTTTGCTCGGGGTTAACCGGAAGATAGTTACAATAGCCTGTCTTTTTGACATAAGGAAGGTTTTCATTTAGACCAGCTTTACAGATACTTTACCAGTGAAAATTAGTTTTCACTCCTCAAAATAAGTCGTCCTTAAATAAGTCGTCTGTGCCAACTTATCCAACATCCCTCAAGTGAACACGGTGCCATGTAAAGTATCGAATTCATCTTCTGGATGGATATCTCCTTCAGACATATGGGGAGGCTAAGTCTCAAAATGAGATAAATCTTCTGCTACTGTACCGGTGTATTTAAAAACGACGATGGTACAAAGTATAATACATATCCAATCAGATCCTCTGTGATTCTTCCCCACGTTCGCAAGTTGATGATGTGATGGCCAGACGCGTGATGGAATTCCAAGAATGGCGTCAATTCATCCCAATACACTAGCTGCCGAGTGTCTGAGAATTGAGATTGACGATTAAAATTTCCTTCATAGAAATCAATTCAGTTAACCAAATTATGTACCTTCACGTCACTATACACTCAAACCTACCCAACTTACCTTACATCATCATCATAAAGCATGTAAACAGTGCCTTCAAATCAATGCACCACACAAGCTTATTCCTTCAAAAGTCAACATTTTCTGCGCTTTTCCATATGGAAGTTAGAGTGGTCCTCCACCAGGTCGTCACTCCCACGCTTAATACGTTCGTCTACTCAAATGAAACGGCTCCTAATCCCTTTTCCATTCTCATTCTTGTACTCTTCTCAAAGTCTATTTCTATAATATCATACTTTAGAATATATCTATAATAACCAGTGAAGGTCTTTGTTATCCTTCCCGCGGATATCTATTTATTTCTAATGAAGAACAGAATAAAATATTATCTATTTACCCTGGGATTAAGTATCTGCTGAGGTTGGATTAAGGATGTTTTGAATTGTGCTGTTCATATTTGTCAATCAAAATGCCGATTCAGAATGTTGTTCCATATAATAAATAGATCAGCAACTTTTGAAGGTTCAAATGCTCATTAGCTACCAAACCACTTTGGGAGATTCGTTTTATGCTAGCTGTGATCACAATACCTTCCAAAATCTTAGAAAAAGCCGGCGTACAGGTTTACAATTCATTGCCGGTTGCCCTACCTTTTTAGACGTTATATCTCAATTTGATTCTACGCCTGGTAATAAACTAAATTACTACCATTTGTCATAGCCACCACGCGCTTGACAGTAACTGTCAGAGGATCATTTTCCAGCTATTTAATTGAAATGTTGGAAGCGAAGGATTAAAACGTTATTCTAATCGTTGTCGTTTTCATCACTGTTAAATCGTTTGCTAATATCTCTTTTGAAATAACTCTCTTCCTCATATCATAAATTTCCATGTGCTTTGTTTGTCCTTTTATACTCTATCTAGATTCGCTTTTCGTACTAGAAAGCGCCACCCCCAATTATTTTCAAAACGGCGTCATGTCGCTCCAATAAGCCATTCTCGAAGCCATAATGCTTCTCCTTTGTAAAACTGAAAATTTTCCGAAATTTGCCTTGATCCAAAGGATGTTGTTATTTTGATGCGTGCTCTGGCAATTTTCCCCCAGATGAGAAGATGGGAATTTCTCCCGTTTATCGTGCCATGCATTCCGCAGAAAGTTTCAGGAGACATATTTCAGAGTCCCATAAAAATATTTCAAGGCTCACAAGTGTCCCTGACACAACGTTAAATTAATGTGCAGAATTTTAATTAGACAATGCCTGACATGATGTTGGGATAAAAAGATTTAAGACTGCTAACAGTTTGATTGGAGCTCTCATAGGGTAGATCTGCTCTGAAATCTTATTTTAGCAGATAATGAATTTAACGTAAACGTTTCGAATTAACATATTAATGCGAATTTCGAAGTTTTCGCATCTGTGTATGTCGCTAGCGTCTTTGAGAGACTTTGCATAAAAAAAACCTTATTAGAATTCACCGTTACACGTCCAATTTACCGGAAAACGGCTAAAACTATCCTTACTACTAGTGAGAGTTCTACTATTGCTATCGAGACAGAATTTGGTAGAACTACAGGATTTAAGAGATCCTTTACATGCAGCGAGTGGAACTATTACTAATATAGAATGATTCATTTAGACCCTTTTGAAGGTAAAACAAAATCTATTCACTATCTGTCTATCTGTCACACGCAATTTTTGCCAAAACGGTTGGTGGACATATGGAAACTATGAAATCCTATACATACAGTGAGTGACATAAATTTAGGTGGAGTGGAAAGGCGAGGCTTCCTATACATGCAAGGGGGAGGCCGTAGATTTTTCTTCACTCCACATGGCTGTATGTGGAGTATCAAATGAAAGACTCAAGATCTAATTTAAAAAATTGCCTCGCTTGTGAGGATCTCGATGTCCTCAATTTCTTGTGCAACTATCGTCAATCCGATGTCTACTGCGAAGCTAATGATTGTCAGTCCTTTTGACGTCGTGGGTTATTATCCAAAGAAAAGGTCTGAGGATCGATTCTTGTAGAATCCCACAGGTTATTCTATATGTTTAAGGTACATTGTCAGAATCGTATTACAATGGCTTCCCCCGAAGAAATTTTTTGACTATGTGCATCAGCTAGAGGCGCCTAATTGGGTTAAAGTCGCAATTCTTTTGCTCCATTTTGTAGTATTGAAGGTATTTTTCACATTGAGAGTGACTACCGTGCAAGATTTATTGGCCTGCATTGCTTTCCCTGCAATTTTCGCCACTATATCGATCTCATTGGGAAAATCCCTTCTTTGAAGTATGTCCTAAATCTTTCAGTAAACGACCTAGGAACGGTTTTGACTGCCACTACCAGATTTTTATTAGGAATGCCCTTGACGCCGCTAAGCTATTATATTTCGACAATCTTCTTCACGGCTTCCAGAACTTCTTTGATTCTCTTGTTGAGTTGTTGGACCAGAATTCTAATGATATTCCGCAGTAAATCAGGGCTGGTAATCGGTGGGGAGTGTTGACTACTTTTTTTTGATGTCATGACTGCCTTGTATGCACCTCCCAATTTGTTGGAGTCCGCTTCCTTGCATAACCTCTTGAAGTGTTTAATTTATGTCTATAGATGGCTGCTTGCAGTTCTTTCCTCGTGTTTTTATATTAGTTGTGCAAATCATCATACTCAGGTCGGTTTCTGCTACGTCCACTGTGTCTCCTGCTGAGCGAAACTTTGTGAAGTTCCTCAATTTCGGCATTCCACCAGAAATTAGGTATTCGTTTCTTGCGTACAGTGTGGCGTGGCATGGAAGTGTCATATGCTTTCAGTATCCTTTCGAAGACTTGCATCACCTTTCCTTCTGCGTTTTCTATCGGTATCGCCTCCTGCAGAAGTATTTCCGCGAATATTTACTAATCAGTCTACTGCAGTTTCTTGATATGTTTTCCTTTTGTTCTACGCTTGGTTGCTATTTCTATATACCTCGCTTACCTGTCATTGGGGATTCTTATATAATGTGTGGCCAGCAAACTTAAGGTCTATCACCGACCCCATATCTCGTCTCCGAAAAGTATTGGCGCCGCCTATATTTTGAAATAATAAAAAACTTTTTTTCTTATTCGCTAGTGTTTATAATTTTTTTTCTGCAAACACCAATATTTCGGGTACCACTTGTTCCCTTCATCAATGTTAGCAAGTCCTATTAGAACGATATTTAGGCGTGAAAATAATTCGAGTAATATGCGGCGGACTCATGCACTTGTTTCGCGGCGACTACCCGAATTTTCGGCCCATTGTTAAAGTGATCAGCTATTATTATTGGGTTTTGGCGACATGCTCCGGAAACTAACCTTTTCACCATGCATACGAATTCATTTAGCGTGAGGCTTGGCGAAGCGTATCAACTAAATATGTGAATGCCGCCTACCTTAGCTCGTGTGAATTCGTCTTCAGGGCTAGTGCTGTTGTTTTTCATTGCTTGGTTTCCGCAGGTCCAGACTGTCGCTTTGCCGCTTCTTATATATAAAACGCCACTGTGGAGATTTTTGTAATATTCACATATGATGGTCACGTCAATTTTCTTTTCTACCAAGTTTTGGAGGTGCAGGTCCTCGATTAGATCTATGGGGAAACAATGGACGTGGGGGCACAGAGCATTGGAAGGGTCATTAGGAGAACCAAATCCAGTTTACGTAATGCCTTCTGTTTCTCGGATCCCTATACATCTGATTGGTACAAGATATGATGTTATCTTGAAACGAAGAGAAAACTGGCATGTACCAGAAGAATGTGAGTCAGGATATACTGACGTCTTCTATACCGATGGCTCAAAAACTGAGCAGGGTTCTGGAACAGAAGTCTATCTCTCGAATAAAAACGAGAAGTGGGATTTTCCCTTGGGACATATACTTTGGTCTTTTTGGCTCAAGTGTATATGATCCTCATGGCAGCAGCCTGAATTATTGACGGGCGGTTGAAGGGCAGGCGCATCGAAATCTGTAGCGATAGTCAAGATTCATTGAGAGCGTTGAACAATCTTTTAAGCACTTCAAAAATCCTTCAGGAATGGAGAAATCGATTGAACTCTGTTTTTGGATTCAATACGGTAGAATTACTCTGGGAATCCGGTCATTGTGGTATGGAGAGAAATTAAATCTCGGATGCTTTAGCAAAAGAGGGTTCAATTTCCCTCATGCACGGATCGGAACCAGGAATTGGAGTGTCAGTAGTATTGACTAATGCTGCTATCAAAAACTGGAAACTAGCTTCCCATAATGGCAGTTGACTGAGAATGAATGCTGCTACACACACCAAACTTTTTCTGTCAGAACCAAACAAACATACTGCAAGTTTATCCTGTCGAAAAGCAGGAAGACTTGCAGAAGTTCAAGAAGTAATCTATTAGCTGGACATATGTTCAAAATAGGAATTCTCCAAGATGATACGTGTCCATCCTGCAATGATGAAGCGACATCCACGGAACATTTTCAATGTGAGTGCCCTGACTATGGACGGATCATACATTAGATTTCTGGTGCTGATCGCATCACATCCACTAATGGAAATTTTGCGATACATAATCCGGGATATTCCGTTAGACGAGGGAATTAAGTACAATGGACCACTATAGTCTGCGTGCTCAGAGGCTTTGCTCCTCCTCCACCTCAAACACACACACACAACTATCTGTCTAAATATCTAAATAGTCATTGACGAGTATCTTCGGATGGTACGGCAGAGTTTCATTGGGTAAGCTTACTGATTGCGATTGCAACGGTTGTGCTTTCGCCTTCTTTCGCTTTGGAGTCCGATCTGATGTCCGATCCTCTTTTAGTATCCCTATACCGTTTGCGGGTCTCTGGTAGTTCTTATCCCCTTCGAAGGCGATCCATTGCTAACTTGTCACCTCTAGTTCGAGTTCCTTCCAACGGGAATGATTTTGAGGGTCTTGAGGGTACTTCCATTGTTGTTGGTCTTCTTTTCTGTGGGTATATATACTGAAGGTACTGTAATGAGAGCAGGTCGTAGATTAATTCGTTTGGGCCTCTGGGGAAATAGTGTAGGGCACCGACAATTTAATTAGATACTGGAAAACCCAAACCTAGTTCTTATAATGCCATTTTCGTGAGCTTACATAAGTAAGTTTATTAGGTGGGAGATGTGAAGTAAGCCTGAACCGCAGCAAAAACTAGAATACACCAGAAAAAGGCATAGAATGGTATCCAGAGATCCTCATCAGTGTTGACACAAGCGGAGAAATATAGTATAAAAACATATAATACAAAGGTACTAAATAGTACTATTATATAACGGTACTTAGGTTCAAGCAAATATTAAACATTTTTACCTCTTGAGTAATTCGGCGGGCGACATCATAAAATAATTATCCTCATGCCAATACGGATATGTACTTAGGGTCGTTGTCCCGCTGAAATACAAATGCCTGTTCTTCACAAGAAAGTCTTCACAAGAAATTAAAATTACCTTCCGGGTTCCGACATATTTTCCCTTGTTTTCCTGGCACTATGTTTCACATGATTGCCATAAGCTTAGACTATAGTAAGTTAACAATGTTTACAACTCTTCTTAGCGAGAACTCTTCGAGAAGCTTACATGCAGCATCTACCATTCTATTCTCCCTACTTGTTAGCCATCCTAGTATAGTGGATTCCGCCAATTGCTGTAGTTTGGATTAAATTTGCTCCACTTTTAAGGTTTTGTGTGAAACAAAACATTATTAGAATCGATTCGATGTACGTCTGATGGCTGTCTATCGCACCAGTTTTATTCGGAAACGACTAAACCGATTATCAGGAAATTTGGTGGGAACGTATGGTCTGTGAATTCCTTTACATATAGTAAGTGGCTCCATTTTGTTTTGAGTTCAAGGGGGGCTCTCCATAGATGAGAAAAGAGGGTGCAACCTTTTTTTCACAGAATATAGCTATGTGTCGAATGAATATTACTCTCAAAAAGTGCAACACGTCGAAAAATCTGGGAAAAATTATAGTGGCGAATAAGTTGGATAATCAGATTCGACATTGAAGGTAACTCCGGAATAGAAAGAATAATAAGAAATCCCAGGAGAATGGATTGGGAATCCTACGCAACGCACTTGAGCAACATGACATCAGGAGCGAACTGGAACTAGAAATAGTGGTGGAAAACCTCAACACAGTGGTCATTGACGCATATGAGGCCAGCTGTCCGGCTAAGGCAGTTAAGTCATCAAGGGTTGTACCATGGTGGAACAGGAACTTGGCGAGAATAAGAACAGAGACACGAAAACTCTTCAACGAGGCAAAACAAACCGGGGACTGGCAGAGGTACAAAAATGCACCGACAGCGTATAGCAACCCGATAAGGGAAGCGAAACGGAACAGCTTCAGGAAATTATGTGAAGGGGTCGAATAGATCACAGAAGCAATCAGGCTTTACAGGGCTGTAGTCAAAGACGGGGGAATATCCTCTGTCTGTTTGAAGAAGGAAGATGGAATATTTTCCGAGAATGAGGAGGATAGGGTACACCTGCTTCACAGAATTCATTTCCCAGGGTCCTACCTCATGGTGGCAGGCGACAACATTCTGCCTGATACCTCAACAACCAATAAAAGGGGAAGAAAGGACAACTGGAAACTAGCAAAAAAAGTATGCTCAGAAGTTTATCTTAGAATCTCTTCTGAGGGTGATAAGGGGGAGCATAGCACTGGTATACATACCAAGGGTATGGAGACGGGTAAAAGTGGTCTTTATTCCGAAAGCGGGTTAAAAGAATCCTTTTCACTCATAATCTTTCAGACCAATTTGCCTAACATCGTTCGTACTCAAAACGGTGGAGAAGGTCATAGACAACTATATTAGAACTAACTAGCGTAATCCCCTACATCACCGTCAACACACTTACCGGGCGGTCAATTGAAACTGGTCTGTATCAGCTGACAGATGTACTACGGGATGACATAGAAACAAAAGAAATTGCACTGTGCGCGTTTTTGGATATCGAAGGAGCATTCGAGAACTCATCGCACACAGAGATACAAGATACCCTGAGTCGCAAGAGAGTGGGAAACACCCTGGCATTCTGAATGGGCAAAATGCTAGAAAACAAGCCTTCTATTTGCCTGCGACAGGTAAAAATTTTATTGTCATGAACACCACCCAAGGCTATCCACAGGGTGGGGTACTATCGCCGCTGATGTGGAAAAAATGGGGTTGCAGCCCGAAGATACTACTTTGGATATATACTGCAAAAGTAAGGCCTATGATTACCTATGGAGCGGTAATCTGAGCAGAAAAAACCGAACTCAGCACACAAGCCAGGGAATTACATAAGCTCCAAAGACTGGCTTGCATGTGTATCAGTGGGGCAATGAGGACATGCCCAACGGCATCCCTAGAGGTCCATCTAGGATTAACTCCTCTCCATCTGCACATACAGATGCAGGCAAGGTGGGCAATATTCAGGATGGCGGGTAGTATGAGTGAGGCGGGGAACTGCCTAAATCGAAGGAAAATCGATAATATTCCTAGGCGGTATCCCGAATTACTGATACCAAGGGACAACATGACAACGAGGTTTCACTTCGATAAGAAGTTTGAAACACCAGCAACTAATTACTTGGTACACTGACGGATCCCTCACAGCAGAGGGAGCGGGTGCCGGTGTCATTAGTCCAAGGAAAATGTACTTTGAGCCAATGGCCAGGTACAGTAGCATATTCCAGGCGGAAATATACGCCATAGATAAATGTGCCTCCTTTAAACTGCAAAGGAACTACAGGGGGCAAAATATAGCTACTCTCACCGATAGCCAAGCAGCGATCAAGGCACTTAGGTCCAACCAGGTGAACTCTAAACTGGTATGGGAATACCTTGAGAGATTAAATACACTCGGCTCGTCCAACAAGGTCTGGATACTTTGGGTTCCAGGCCATGCTGGGTTGGAAGGCAACGAGGCAACGGACGAACTAGCCAAGAAGGGAGCAGGGACGCCTTTACACGGGCCAGAATCCTTCTGTGGAATCGGAAACGGTTTAATGGCTATGAATCTAAGAAATGAAGAGGAACGGTTGAGGGAACTATACTGGGCGGGCCCATGCTTGTTCCCATGCTTGTTCTGCCATAGATTAGTGTTGGTATGCACATCGCAATTTTTCCATTCTCTTTACCATCTTATGTGCCGCACGTATATTCTATTTATTATCCAGCTCTGCTCATGTTTTCCCAACATGTTAGTTTTTCCAGTTAATACTCACAAATGTTAACTTCTTACTTGGCGGCAATGAGGACCCTCCACCCTATCAGGTGTTTTCTCATCGTGAGAACTAGATAAATATTATTTGGAAGAGGACAAGGTTGAGGTGTTATCTTGTCGAATATTATGCTGTCATCCAAGTTACTACCACTGGGAATTTTTGGTGGTGGTGTTTAGTTAAGGTTAATCAAAAACTTGTATTTAGATTATTTGACATAATTTATATTGTAACTATCTCGTTATAACCGCATCTGATTTCCTTAAAGGAAAATTTCCTGATATTTTACCGGAATTATTATTATTAAATAAATTAAATAAATTTTTCCCTATATGCGAAGTGAAATGATGACTCCAATTGCTCTTTTTTTGCAAAGTTCATCATTTAATTTTTTACAATTCGTACATGCAATTTACCTAACTTGAATTTTTTCACAAGCCGATAATTCTTGCAAGGTTAGTTAATCAAATATTCTTCAGTTGGTTTTCACTTACTTGACAATCTTTTACGTGGAAATGCAGAAAATTGAATTAAGCATGATGCTTCACATCTGCTATCCAAGCAAACCATGAGGGAAAACATTTGCATGAGCTCTACAATAATTTTATCTCGCATCTGAGAGCCCAGTTCCGCAATACCAAGTATTGCATCTTAGTTTGAAAATTGCAAATGAAGTACGTGGACTACATTCTTTTACGGGACGTGCCTGAGTAGTTTCTCTCGAGGAAACTTTTTCTCAGCTTCGGAATTAAAGTGTATGTGCGACACTTCTTTTGTCATTAATATCTCTACTTTAAAACTCATTGTGTATTTTTTCTCAATATACCCCTGAAAAATTTCAGTAAAAGAAAAACCATTTGTTGTAAAAAACAATAATTTCCCGGGACCGTTCTAAGTTCTGACATTTGTTAAAAAGGTGCGGGGGGTTGAAATGGTCATTTTTTCATATGTTGCTAGGCTCCGAAATTCCCTCCATGCCGATATCTGTTCAAATAAAGTTAATAATAATATATATATTACTATAATTATTGAATTAATATTGAGCGATACCATGACCCTCCGGTTGTGGATCAAATCTGGCTCAATAGGTTACGGGGGGCGGGTCACTTAATCCGTATGGATGAGGATGATCCCACCCGGAAAGTCTATAAGGGCAATATCTATGGTAGAAAAAGAAGACGAGGCAGACCCTGCCTAAGATGGAGCGATGGCGTAGGTCAGGACGCCAGACAGCTTTTAGGAATATCGAATTGGTGGACCTCGGCGGAAAACCGGGATGTCTGGAGTTCCTTATTAAGGCAAGCCTAGACCGGATACCGGTTGTTGCGCCGTTGATGATGATGATAATTATTAGTAATTGACTGCGAGACCTCCCTAAGTTCATCTTAGAATCATGAAATCCAGCAATACAGACTATAGTATAGAGTATAATTCTACCAAGTTTGGGGGAATCGCATGGATATTCTCCTCTCCTCTTGTGAAAAACCAAGAGCTTGCATGATTCTCAAACGTAATCTAAAATACATATGTCTTTCAGAGTTCTTAACCGGGGACCTTGTGGCTATCCAAGTCTCATTGGAAGCCGCGAGGAGGACTCGAGAAGCAGTTGTAGCATCGGGATACTTCCCAGGAGACGAGAGCCGGGCTCCACCGGAACAAGTTGCAAAGCTGACGGAGTATTGCGAGGAGAGGGCGTTACCACTTCTTCTCGGCTGCGATGCCAACGCCCACCACGAAGTGTGGGGAAGCAGCGACACTAATCGTAGAGGTGAGTACCTTCTCGAATTTATTCTTAGCAATAAGTTAGAAATATACAACGTAGGGAACACTCCAATATTTGTGACCAGCACCAGACAAGAGGTACTAGATATAACTCTAGGTAATACTCTAACGAACGGGATGGTCAGGAATTGGAGGGTGTCGGATGAACCCTCAATTTCTGATCACAGGATAATCAGATTCGACATTGAGGGTAACGCCGAAATAAAAAGAATAATAAGGAATCCCAAGAGAACGGATTGGCAATCCTACACAAGGCACTTGAGCAACAACATTGCCCACCTTCAAGGGGGCGGTGACATCAGGAGCGAACTGGAATTAGTAACGGTGGTGGATAACCTCAACGCAATCGTCAATGACGCATATGAGGCCACCTGTCCGGCCAAGACAGTAAAGTCATCAAGGGATGTACCATGGTGGAACAAGAACCTAGCCAGAATGAGAACAGAGGTACGAAAACTCTTTAACCGGGCAAAACAAACCGGGGACTGGCGGAGGTATAAAAATGCACTGACTGCGTATAGCAACGCGATCAGGGAAGCGAAACGGAACAGCTTTAGGGAATTCTGTGAAGGGATTGAACAGATCACAGAAGCAACCAGGCTGTACAAGGCTGTAGCCAAAGACGGGGGGATATCCTCTGTCTGCTTGAAAAAGGAAGATGGGACATTCACCGAGAATGAGGAGGACAGGGTACACCTGCTTCTCAGGACTCATTTCCCGGGGTCCTACCCCTCGGCGGCAGGCGACAATAATCTGCCTGACACCCCAACTACGAATAAAAGGGGAAGGAAAGAGAGCTGGAAACT
The DNA here is from genome assembly GCF_905115235.1 of Hermetia illucens. Classification (NCBI taxonomy): domain Eukaryota; kingdom Metazoa; phylum Arthropoda; class Insecta; order Diptera; family Stratiomyidae; genus Hermetia; species Hermetia illucens. Next base: position 58,367,967 of record NC_051851.1, read on the forward strand.
AGCAAAAGAGGTATGCTCAGAAGCTAGGTTAAGATGGGCAGTGGGAACTTTTAAACCAATGAAATCTTCCGGAGTAGATGGCATTTTCCCAGCACTTATCCAAAGAGGCCTAGGAATAATCTTAGAGTCTCTTCTGAGGGTGGTAAGAGGGAGCATAGCACTGGGTTACATACCAAGGGCACGGAGACGGGCAAAAGTGGTCTTTATTCCGAAAGCGGGTAAAGAGGATCCTTTTCACCCTAAATCTTTCAGACCAATCTGCCTAACATCGTTCCTACTCAAAACGGTGGAAAAGGTCATAGACAACTATATTAGAACTAACATTCTAAAGCGTAATCCCCTACATCACTGTGAACACGCTTACCGGGCAGGACGGTCAACTGGAACTACTCTGTATCAGCTGACAGAGGTACTACGGGACGCCATAGAAACAAAAGAAATTGCACCGTGCGCGTTTTTGGATATCGAAGGAGCATTCGACAACACATCGCACACAGATATACAGGATGCCCTGAGCCGCAAAGGAGTGGGAAACACCCTGGCGCTCTGGATGGGCAAAATGCTAGAAGGCAGACAAATAGAGGTACAAACAGGTACAAATTCTATTACCATGAACACCACTCAAGGCTGTCCACAGGGTGGAGTACTATCGCCGCTGATGTGGAGTATGGTAGTGGATGAACTCCTGGACGTGTTAACTAATACTGGAATACAAGTCCAGGGCTACGCGGACGACATTGTTCTAATCTGTAGGGACAAATATGAAGACACCCTATGTGATAGAATCCAAACTGGATTAAGGGTTACTAGTGCCTGGTGCAGGAAGGTGGGACTGCGGATCAACCCAACCAAAACCACCATAGTACCATTCACTAGGAGGCGTAAGCTGGATCACCTGAAAGCCATAACGTGAAACGAGAAACAGATGTCAAATATTTGGGAATCACGCTAGACCAAAAATTACTCTGGAAGACACATGTCGGAAACACTTGTCGGAAAGCCACGAAGGCTCTGATGACTTGCGGATCCATAGCAGGAAAAAAATGGGGTTGCAGCCCGAAGATACTACTTTGGATATACTGCAATAGTAAGGCCAATGATTACCTATGGAGTGGTAATCTGGTCAGAAAGAACCCAACTCAGCACACAAGCCAGGGAATTACATAAGCTCCAAAGGCTGGCTTGCGTGTGTATCAGTGGGGCAATGAGGACATGCCCAACGGCATCCCTAGAGGTCCTTCTGGGATTGAACCCTCTCCATCTGCACATACAGATGCAGGCAAGGAGATCAATATTCAGGATGGCTGGTAGTATGAGTGAGGCGGGGAGCTGCCTAAATCGAAGGAAGATTGATATCCTTTCTAGGCGGTATCCCGAATTACTGATACCGAGGGACAACATGACAACGAGGTTTCACTTCGATAAGAAGTTTGAAACACGTTGGAGTAACAAGGCAAACTGGGAGAGCGTGGCCGCGACATACGGCTTAAACCAGCAACTGATTACTTGGTACACTGACGGATCCCTCACAGAAGAGGGAGCGGGTGCCGGTGTCATTAGTCCAAGGAAAATGTACTTTGAGCTAATGGGCAGGTACACTAGCATATTCCAGGCGGAAATTTACGCCATAGACAAATGTGCCTCCTTTAATCTGCAAAGGAACTACAGGGGGCAGAACATAGCTCTACTCACCGATAGCCAAGCAGCGATCAAGACACTTAGGTCTAACCAGGTGAACTCTAAACTGGTATGGAAATGCCTTGAGAGACTGAATACACTCGGCTCGTCCAAGAAGGTCAGGATAGTTTGGGTTTCAGGCCATGCTGGGTTGGAAGGCGATGAGGCAACGGATGAACTAGCCAAGAAGGAAGCGGGGGCCAGAACCCTTCTGTGGAATCGGAAACGGTTTCATGGCTATGAATCTAAGAAACGAAGAGAAACGGTTGAGGGAACTATATTGGGCGGGCCTACCAGGGATGGAGCAGTCCAGGGTGCTTATTGGGGGATACGAACCCATGCGTACAAAGGATTGCTTAAACGTCACCAAAAAGAAGCTCCGAATCATGGTGGGAATTGTCACTGGTCATTGTCGGCTGAACTATCACCTAGGGAAGCTTGGGATATCTACGGACACTGCCTGCAGGTTCTGTGAGGAGGAGGACGAAACCTCTATGCACGTCCTGGGACAGTGTCCGGCACTTGTGCAAAGTAGGTCGACACATCTGGGAGAACACTTAATACCAGATGCAAAGCTGAAACTTCTGGAAGTGGGGAACATACTAAAGTTCTTAACGGTTACAGGCCTGCTTGAGATACTAGGATCAACAGGTACACTATAACCAATAAAAGGGGCACAATAGTTCTTCAAGGACGCGGTGCGACTTTCCCTTAACAGAATAATAATAATAATGGATATTCTCACATAACATATGCATACCTGAAGCGTCCAGCTCCCGGTTTCCCGACTTGCTTATTGCTGGATACGGACGTATAGTTTTGCATATACCAGCAAAGGTAAAATCTTCTAAATATTTTTTACAGAACGATTCAGAAATACCATAACCGTTGCTGACTTATGATTTTCAACCTTAACAACTTTTATGGGAAACAGAACCTTATTAATATCATTCATTACTACCTCTTATTGGACGAATCGTATTTAATTTATCGCAAATCAGTTTAGAGTCTATTCGTTTAGGTTTGAGTGCCTTCTTAGAGGCCAGGCTTTAAGAATCACAATGTTACGTATTGAATAGAAGTACCTTAACATTCGCTTCTTCCACTGCAAAGTACTCAGCGGTATCATCACCATCAACGACGCAACAACCGGTATCCGGTCTAGGTCTGCCTTAATAAGGAACTTCAGATGAACCGGTTTTACGCCGAGGTCCACCTATTCCATACCCCTGAAAGCCGTCTGGCGTCCTGACCTACGCCATCGTTCCATTTCAGGCAGAGTCTGCCTCGTCTTCTTTTTCTATCACAGATATTGCCCTTATAGACTTTCGGGGCTGGATCATCTCCATCCCTTTGATCCTATGGTGAGACGTTTCGAGCGAAACAGTTTTTACAAGCTGAAATAGGCTCTGTTGGCAGCGAACCACCGTGCGCGGATTTCATCCTCATAGCTGTTATCGGTTGTGATTTCTGACCTTAGATAAGCGAAATTTTCAATGGTCTCAAAGTTATAGTTTCCTCGAGCTGACATTGTCACTATGTACTTCGTCTTGCCTTTATTAATGAGCATCCCGACATCTTGCCCCGTCTGTTCGATCTGGATGAAGATAGACTGTACATCTCTGGTTGTTCTTCCCATAATGTCAATATTGTCAGCGTAGGCCAGTAGTTGGGTGGACTTGAAGAGGATGTAGCCTCTCGCATTTACATCTGCATCGCGAGTTACTTTCTCCAGGACCGGGTTGAAGAAGACGCATGATAGAGTATCCCTTTTGTCTTAGATCATTGTTGATGTTGAATGGTGTCGAAAGTGACCTTGCTGCTTTTATCTGACCTCGCACATTGGTCAGGGTTAGCCTAGTCAGTCTCATCAATTTCGTTCGATGTCCATATTCCAACAGTTTATCCATCGCTTGTCGCAGAGAGAAAATTTTATCTGTTGCTGATTTGCTGGAGTGAAGCCTCTTTGGTATGGGCCTATGATGTTCTGGGCGTACTCAGCAACGTGATATCTTTATAATTGCTATACTGCGTGATATCCCTCCTTTTAAGTATGGAACAGATAATGCCTCGTTGTGAGTCGCCATGCATTGATTCGCTGTCCCATACTTTGCGCATCAGTTGATGAACCACTTGGTGTAATTGGTCGCCTCCATATTTAACAGGCTGTAATTTTATCGGCTCCTGGCGACTCATGTTTTTCAAGCCGATGAATTGCACGGACTGTTTCTTCTATGCTTGGTGGTGGCAATACTTGTCCGTCATCTTTAGTTGGCGGGACCTCCAACTCGCCGATATTTTGCTTGTTGAGCAGTTCATCAAAATACTCAACCCATCGCTCCAATGTGCCCATTCTGTCCGAAATCAGATTTCTCTCTTTGTCTCGACAGCATGAGCATCGAGGTGTATAAGGCTTCATCCTGCTAGCTTGTAGGTAGAACTTCTGCACCTGGAGCGGTTGCTCCTTGTACTTTTCGAGTTCACAGATCTGTTGGTTCTTCCAGACTTCCTTCTTCCGTCTGTGAAGTCGCTTCTCTGTTCGACGGAGTTCTTGGTCTTCGCGCGTCCCCGTGTTCTTAGAGAATGCAGCATTAATCCGAAAGCGGCATTCTTCCGTTCCATTGCTAGCTTACATTCATCGCCAAATCAGCCGTTCCGACTTTTCTTGCGGCTGGGGCCAGGTATGTTTGTGGCCGTATCAATGATAACGCTCGTCAGGTGGTTGTGAATAGCATTTGATGATGCTTCATCTTCAGGATATCTCAGCGACATGCCATATTATTATTGCTGCTTTAAACAGTTGGTGATTGTAATCTTCACACAGTCTGCACAGCTGCACATTCAAATTTCCTCTTCTTACTCGTTTTTGCGTACATTTTTTTATTAGAATGAGAAAAATCAATTCTAAAAAGACCTTAAGAGATATCATTGGGCATGTTCTTATGGCGTCAATAATATGTACAATACAGACCATTCTTTGGAGATTGTGTAGCCTTCAGATTGTTTTGCCGAGATTGATTCTATATTTACCAGAATTGTCTCCGTATTGATAGTCATTGACCGTACTATTGCAGAAAATATTCAGCGTAGTATTTTTGGGATGCAGTACATTTCTTCCTTGCTATAGATCTGCAAATCCTTAACGCTTTTGACACTTTTTTACCCTCTTTGTATAGAAGTTAGTTGGCTCATCTACTACTATATTCTACATTAATGATGATTGCACTCGACACTGCGGAGAACCTTGGGTTTTTTAACTGATGGTAGAATTGGTCCTGTTGGTATCTGTCAGTCTGTTTTGTAAAATTACTGCACTCCCTTGCCCTGTATTTCTCCATGAAACGTAGCTTGGTTTCCATGAGCTATTTATTCTGTATCTGTTATACCGCGCGATTCACCCAATAACTGATACAGGGCAGTTTGAGTTGATCTTCTTGCACAGTATGCATGTTAGCATGAATGTAAGGGATTAAGCATTAGAACATTAGCTCTAATGTAGCTCCCCAGGGTTTTCTCTATAGTTTTCAGTACAAAGAATGTCAGTCAAATTGGTTTAAAGGATTCAGGATGGAAAGGATCCTTTTTGCCCGTTTACAAAATAAAGATCACTTTTGCTTATTTTATGTGCTTGGAATGTATCTCAAGGTTTTACGAGAGGACATGGAGTGGCTTCTAGGTCTACGTACCGAGTTGTGTTGGAAAAATATGATCTATTTTGTATAATTGTACTGGCTTAAATACTCCCACTGCCCATCTTACTCTAATTTCCGAGCATAGGTTTTCGCAAATTTTCAGTTTTCCTTACTCCCCTCCTTATCTTTTACTGCTGTATCAGACATAATGATACGTGATGTAGTATTCTCCAAAAGAAAAGTTGATGCACCCTATCCTCTTTATTCTCAGTGAAAACCCCAAATTTTATTTCTGTCCTGCCTTTGGCAAAAGTAAAAATTTGCTTCTGTCTTCTATTCGATCCTTTTTCCATCATTGTTTGCAATTCAAGTTCATCCCTGATTTAACTGCCCATGACTAGATGAGCTGTGTTGTTGGCTTGGTGACTTTACTATTCATCCAGTCAGTTCTGTTGGTATTCCCGGAGAGTATACCTGGCTTTTCCTAGTGTTGGCATTTGCTCCATTAATGGTTGGTGCCTTTGATTGGTGTTTGGGTATCATTCACCTTCTCTGACATGGCATTCGTCTATGATTTACTGTCAGTCGTGAACCTTCATAGGTTCAAATGTTGATTGCCCAGCTTCTCCTCCTCGACAGGCAATACGTCGACTTTTGTGTTCTTTCCCGCCCTTGCTGCCTTAAGAGTCCTTTTGGAATCGTTTTCAAGTTTTGTGTAAAACAAAACTTTATTAAAATCGATTCACTGTTATGTGCCTGTCTGCCTTTCATAGGCACTTTCTTCTGAAATCCGATAGATACAGAAAGTGACACACATTTACGTGGAGTTTAAAATTTTTTTTTCAACCAACGTAGTCATGTGGGGTATTAAATGAATGGTCCAGATTGGTAGCTTCCGAAACTGATATTTGTTTTCACAAAATGGGAGAGTAAAGAGGTAAAATGTGCACACTTAAAGTGACATAGGACGCAATTTCGGAAACTACCCAACGCAAAAATCTGAAAAAAATCAGGGTGGTGCGCTCATACGAAATCTAAGCCTTAAAATATGTCACATTCCGACATCTACTAATAGTATATTATCAACCTTTTGAAGTTGGTTTAAAATTCCTCCCTTAAATTCATACCAGGAGCAATAAATTTTGCAGCAGCATAGAATACACACATAATACTGCCAAGTTTTATGGAAATCCGTTATTATTATCAAAGTTATGGAAATTCAAAATAACCAATTTCACAAAAATTTACTGCAGCATACGCCATGGAAATAAGATGCTGACGTCACAGTTAGTGAAAATAATTCACATTCGCGTGAAATATTAAAAAATCTACTTCTCTCCAGCGTTTCTTAAGGTTTGGTGTCAACACTTACATCAATTTAGGCCTTAAAATATGTCCCATTCCAATATCTGGTCAAATAAACTAACTAATAGTGTACCATTGCCAACTTTCAGAAATTGATTGAAAACCCCCCTTAAGTTTATCCTAGAATTGCACTAGTATAAGAACATGATTAACGAGAATAATTGACATTCCAGTGGAGTTTAAAGAGAGGCTCCCCATGCACGCATGCATGTAAACACTTCTTTACGGGATATACCAAATGAATGGTCCCGATCAATAGTTTCCGAATCTTTTACTAGTTTTGTCGTGAATTGTAAAGTGCGCGAGTAAGAAGTCCAAATGTATACAACTGAAGTCAGGCAAGAGTCATTTTCGAAAACTACCCAACTCAAAAATCCGAAAAAAATAGGCTGGTGCGCTTATACGAAGTCTAGGCTTTCAAAATATGTATCATTCCCGATATTCGTTCAAATAGATTTACTAATAGTATGTTACCATCCTGTTAGAAATTGAGGTTCTGAGCTTCAAAATGGTATATAGGTTGGGTGGTCTGGGTGCCTGGAAAATTGCTGATTTCGGGAGGAATCTTGGCAAAAACTTTAAACGCTTATATCTCCGTTAATATTGAGAATTTCGCAAAAAGGAACTTAACTCGTGATCGCTACTATCGGGGGAAGTTCTGAGCTTGAAAATAGTATATAGGTTGGGGGTCTAGGTGCGGGAAAATTGCTGATTTTTGGCAGAATCTTGGCAAAAACATTAAACACTTATATCTGCGTTAATTTTGAGAGTTTCGCAAAATGGAGTTTAATTCGTGATCACTACTATCGGGGCAGGTTCTGAACTTCAAATTGGTATATAGGTTGGGGGGTCTGGGTGGAGGAAAATTGGAAAGGAACAGAAGCACAAGTTCCTTAGGGCGAATGCACCTCATGTAGTAAAACTTAGATGGCCGTTTAGGGGGGTTGGGGTTGGAGAGAATGAGGTGGATTTAATGGTTACGAATCCCAAATTGTTTTTTCTCTCTTCTTTATGGTTCTAAGATTTTTACACGTCCGAGAAGAAGAAGAGTTAGTTTTACTGAAAGTTTATTCCTAAGGTTCCATTTAGAAGGTTATGGGAGAACCGTACGGCCATGATAGGTTTTGGCGCTGGATGGGTCATGTGGTCGAAACAGAGTGTCTACAAGCCTTTCTAAGTGTGATCATTTTTTTCAAGCAGAGCTGCAGGCAATCAAGTTTGCCGATTGCAGAAACAGTATGGAACATAGCAGTTTAACCGACAGCCAAACGGCTGTATATATGTTAAAGTCTATCACTTCCTCATCTGGACTTGCGTCATTGTATCAAATTGACTTGAATATTCTATGTGATTTGTTTAATGTCTGCGTTATTTGGAACTAGTTAGACTAGGTTTAGGTTGCGTAGGTCCAAATACTGTTAAATTTCATAAAGGCTGAAATTTTCGCCTCCCTACTGCAACAAACATCAAATGGCAAGGACTGGTTAGCTGCTCTACATCGAGGAAGATGTGGCCATCATGCAACCTATCATAAAGGAGAACTTGTTGCACTATCGGGACGATAATATAGGTTAAATCACGAGTCGACACCTACGGAGAAGAGGGAGAAATCTTTTACAGAGCTACCACGTGAAGCAACCAACTATTCAACTGGAAGAATCTAGCATTCCAGCAATCACAAGTTGAAGCTCACTCTTAGTATTTTTCTTGTTTATAAAGTTTCGATGAAGTTGAAAACAAGATGGAAATTTTCTGTCAATCCATGTGGAAACGCAAAAGTCGATCTTCTATAGAAAATTTAAACTGGGAACTTATCTATTTACGCTGATTATATTTGTAATGATCCAGGCTACGTTATACAGTAACTCTATCCCAAGTAGGCTGTATAATGATAGCCACGTAAAGCAATACCCTTACCTAACAAAAAGTTAGCTAAAAAAGCAATATGGATTATACGTCTGATACCTTCCACTTTGCCATTCTCAATGTAACGACGTAGTATAGCGGCTTCTTTAAATCCTATTCAATTTCACTTTCCTTTGGAAGCAAATAGCCTTCGAAGTTCATTTACATACAACACTGGTGCGACTGTGCATTTTGATATTGAGTTAATAGTGCAACTCCTTTTCAACTGTGCAGATGTGAGCAGATGTGTGTCGAGGTCTTATGGTGAAAATGAATTTGGGAATATCGTTCCTAGTTAAATCCTCTTTTTTGTTCAAAATCAAGCCTTAGACCCACTGAAATTACAGGAGGATATCTATTGATTGCATCAAATCTGTTTGTTGGTATCTGTATTCCAGGACATCAAGATGAAGGCGAACTTTGCTAAGCTACCTTGTAATCGTACTTTACAATTACAACCTGAAAAGATACTTTGAACTGCGTTTTATTTACCTTGAGCGATATCGGTTGTAGGTGAAAAACGTTGTACCTTGTATACTTTGGCAAGAGCCTGGAACAGTGGAAGGTTCTTCTAAAGCAGGGTATCCAGCTACCTGCACATATGTATTATACCTATGAACATTCATACGTGCGAGTGTTTTCCATCATCCATCATCTTTATTTGAAGTTGCAGTATTCGAGAATCATGTGTTGATAATGCTTCACTAAAAGATGCAAACGTTTGTTGAGATATTCAACTATTTGTTTGAGCTTTCACACATTACACTATGGTAAACAGAAGAAGCAGGAGTTTCCGTTTGAGGATTTTCTGGAATTGTAGGTTGTATTCAAGGAAAAGATGCAAACAAGACATGATGTTTTTGTTCTTTTAATACTTTGCAGTAAACTTAAGTCAGCTTTTATTATTGTAAACATCCTCTTCAGTGAGCTTCACTCACTGCTAGATACGAGTAAGATCATAGAGAAGCAAAGTATATAGTAGACTAGTGGATACCAGCTCAGTTAACGGAGGCGAATAATGAAAGGCAATGCGAGAATTGATTTGGTGGTTGGATGCAAAATGCTAATTTACCGGTTTAGGCCCGGGCTATAGCATTTCAGAAAAGTAATCAGTAGATTTTTCAACACGCGATATAAAAGATAAATTTAAAAAATATGCCTTGCTGGATAAGAATCAAAGTATTAGTTATCAATGTTCTAACGATTCCAGGTAACAAATCTTCCAAACCTATTGCTAGTAGACCTCATGTATTCCTCAGAGACTTTGGCGGGTCACTTAGTCCCCATGGATGAGGATAATTCAGCTCGGAAAGTCTATAAGGGCAATATCTATGGTAGAAAAAGAAGACGAGGCAGACCCTGCCTGAGATGGAGCGATGGCGTAGGTCAGGACGCTAGATAGCTTTTAGGTATATTGAATTGGTGGACCTCGGCGCAAAACCGGGGTGTCTGGAGTTCCTTATTAAAGCAGGCCTAGACCGGATACCCGGTTGTTGCGCCGTTGATGATGATGTTGATTATGTGAGAATATTCGCGTTATACTGACATTCAAAATCTTGAATTTGCACAAGAGAAACAAATTTGATCTATTCTAACTTTGTTAATAATGGTGCGATTTTAACCAGTTTTGGTAGAATCATGCTCTACATTATAGCCTATTGTTGCTGCTAGAATGAACTTAAGAAAGTTTCGCGATCAATTACTAGGAATTGTAGTAATATGCTATTACAAAGTGGTACGGAGGGTATTTCGGCACCATATAGTAGCACCCTCCTGATTTTTTCCAGATTTTTCGGTGGGGCAGTTTCTAAGAATGGGTCCGTGAAAGAAACAGTCACTTTATACCCGCCGCTCAGTCCACCTTTCCAATAAATGTCAAAACTTCGGCTTCGGAAGTACTAATTGAGGCCTTTCATGTCATTATATAATATAATAAGGTTTTGTTTTGCACGAAAGCTTAATCAACTATTAAAATCGACTAAAAATAGCACAGAAAATCACTCACATGGTACTAGTCAGTGAATTAAGGCAAAAAATGTGTAAACGGATAACGGAGACTGGAGGAGATGGTCATTGTGAAAAAAGAGGAACACGGCTGCTATATCAAAAAATTAGGGAAAGGTCAGTGTTGAGAATTAAAACGGGATTCCCGCCAAATACCATAACCATAAGCAAATTTCCTTTTATCCATTTTGGTCTTAAATGCATAAATGCTCGCCTTCTAGCACTTCCTCATTCTATACTTTCTAATGTTCTGTTCCACAAAAGCTAATTTGCATCATAAAAAAGAAATAAGAAAGAACAGAGAACAGAAGGAAAATTCAAAAGCAATTATGATGTAGTTACCAACAAAATGTTATTCAACTGAGATTTTCCTGTTCCACAGAGGTTGTGTACTCAAAGAAATGAATTCCTTTGCTGAAATGTGATGAAATTCTGTAGTAAAAAATCTACATAAAACAATATGCGCTTTGCTCCTTTGTCGTGACTGCCATCAGGATCGTCGAATCATGTGTGCCGAGGAAAAATTATGCTCGTAATATCGCCATCGTTCAGAGGAGCTTTAATGAGAATTATGTAAAACGAAGTTTGCAGTATTTGTCCCTTGTTTTTAAATTAAGCTCTATGGGGAGTTATTATAGTAGTTGGATTTTTTATACTTTATTGTTAGTTTTTCACCCTCATGCTTTGTAACATTAATTCAAAAATTCAAGATAATATTGCGTCATATCAAGCGTTTGGAAGCTCTATTGGGCCTTGTTCATATTGATAATAATTAGCTCATGCCAATAGAGCCCTCTGGAATGTTTGATTGCGAAGTACAGTTCTCTTTTCGCACCCTCATATTGTCGTGGCGAAACGATACCGAGCGCAACCTCCCACGAGGCCGACTGGAAGTAGGCCATGTCGGCTCGGTTGACAGTTTTAAAAATTGAAAAAAGGAAAGATAATTTTTAGCTTGTCATTCAAAGAATGTGAATTCCGCTTTTTTTTATCGCTGCTTAATAAAATTTCCTTTGAAATATTTACGAAAAAGGTTTTTGTTTTTGTTAAGAAAAATGATAGTTCCAAGCCGGGTTGTGAAAGAAGGGGGGACGGATAGCTTCACTCTGGATGCTGTACGCCACCGTAGCGTCTCATGGGGTAGATGACTTTGTCGTCTTGCAGATTACTCACTGAGAAAGCTACCACCATACGTTAGGTAGAAAATGCAAATCCATCGAATGGGAAGAAGGAGAAACTTGAGGTCAGGTACGGATTATCGGTGGGAGTCGGACTTATTGACTGGGTGGAACTCTCGTAATGGAGAGCACGGCGTCAAAACCGCTAATCGTGAGGCGGTTCGAAATCTAGGTGCTCGATGACTAGGAGCATTAGTCTACCTGCTGTAGCGGTTTCGCCACAATCTGTGACAGTGGATGAAGTGGACTGAAGGAAATGAACTTGTAACGGCGGGGTAGGCTCAACATTTTATCGCCTCTTTTTGCACTACATATGACTGTGTAGGGAGTCCCAGACTAGTACCGCTTCATTACTCGCAGCGGCACAATCCCGGCCACCATTTTGTGTCTGAATTGAGGTCATCTGGGAACCTGGTGACTAAAAATCGATGAGGGCAGAGCTGGCGGCATCAACAACATCACGTCGCATTGCAGGAACAGATTCAGTACCGGCCAGCTGAAGTCTCTGCTGAGGTCCGGGACGAATTTTAAAGAGCGAGACTCACTAAGGCAGGACATTGCTAGGCTGACTCAACTCAGCTCCGGTAATACCAGCAAACGGGTGAAAAATAAAGTGCAGAGGGTTTACCGGAACTATGCCATCCCCAGTGAAATACCCGTTGTTGAAATTCTGGACACACTAAAGAAGAAATTTTCTATCGTATGCACTTGGTTACGACGATATGGCGAAAGTCACTCCAGAAGTGTTCAGAATGTAACAAATGCGACGAATCAGCGGAGTTTTTTCAGATTTCTCAACGAATCCCAACAGAGCGTCCACACGGTACTGTTTTCGATGACGGAAGCAAAAGAATATTGGGGGTTATCGGTCCAGCATGCTGAGTTGATCACCATCGAAAGTACCCGATAAGCCACTACGTCCGGCATGTATCCTGCGGATGTTACCAAAGAGGAGGTTCGACGAGCCATGAAAAGCTCGAAGAGCTGGAGGGTTCCATGTCTGGATTGGGTGCAAAAGTTTTGGTATAAAAAACTTGCCAGTGCGCACAGTCTGTTGGCACAAAGCATAAATCAGGTCATTAGTCAGACAGAGGAATTTCCACCCTTTCTCACTGCAGAAATTACCTATTTTGTCACTAAAATACACCAGCCGAATTACTTGCTTACCAACCTTCTACAAATTGTAGGACAGGCAATTAGAGGCCAAAAAGCATCTTTTTTGGAATATTGATTATGCCATGGCGCTCGAGAGCGTTGTTAATATCTGGCTAAACGATATCCTATGTCTGTATCGCATTGATCTCAAATTAATAACGTTTTTGGGATGGTCATGGACGAGTGGCATGCGCGCGTTCATCTGGGGGTCGCAATACTTCAGAGCCTATCCACGCACGGAGTGGCAACTCTAAGGGGATTCCTTGAGTCCCTTCTGGCCTTACATGGCGCTGAATCTTCTTTTATGGCTTCTGAGGGCTGGTGGGCATGGTTTTTTAATTAAATATGGCCTACATGCTAAGTGCGAGCTGATACACTTGATGTACTTAGATGACATCCACTTGTATGCTGTAGATATGTTCAGACATTCGGATGGATGGAATTTAGATTACACAAGTGTCCAATCTAAGCCATCCGCAAAGATCATAACGAGCCGTAATGTTGAGCTCCACATCGAAGCTATGGCCGCCACAGACTTCTACAAATACCTAGAAATTCTGTAAGGATACCCATGCACGTGTTGGTCATCTAAAGGATACTCTGTTGTTCGAACCCCTCCGACGAATAAAGCTGCTACTGAAAGTGCAGCTCTCCGGGAAGAATAACGTATTCGGAATATTACATTGGCCAAAACCGAAAGCGACCAGCTGTGGATACGGACTACTATGTCTAAATTCCGAATACATCATCCGAACTCTGCCGTGGAGCGGATGAACCTGCCTCGTGACATGCAGGCAGGGGGTGGTTGACGCTTATTTTTACAGCAAAAAGCAAGAGTCCATTACATGCAGCTATTTGTAAGGCAGACCGTGGGCTGACCAAGAGCAGATCGATGAATGGAAGTCGAAGGCAATGCAAGGTAAACACCTGAATTGCCAGTGGCAGTCATTTATCGATTTTTATTTGTCAAAAATATGGCTGTGTATTGGGAAGCTCTTTGCTGAAACAGATGGGTTCACGTGTGCCATTCAGGATGGCGTGGTCGCCACCCGAACATCTAGAAAGCTCATAATGTAAGAGGTGAACGACCAGTGCGTGATTCGGCGTTAGAGATGCTGTACCATCTCATTTCTGGCTGCAATGTAATGGCACCGATGTAATACACAAACAGACAGAATGCTGTTTGTAAGGGGATTCATCAAAACCTTGCATATAAGCATGAGCTGATGATGGGAACATGTCAGTAGTACTTACCAGTTCTGTTTACAGCACGTTTTGGGACCGCCAAGTTCTAACTGATCGCCATATTCCACACAATAGGCGTGGCAAGACGGGTCGTTCCGCGTATGTTTTTGATGTCGCTACCCCCTCTAATAACAACATCAAACGAAAATACGTGAAAAATAAGGTGAACTGTGAGCCACTGAAACACACTGAAACTACTCACCCGACAAATCTGCCTAGGTTCCGAAAAAGCCTCCATGTCGACATCTGTCCAAATAAAGTTGATAATAGTATATCACTATCATTTTTAGTAATTGGCTGTGAAGCCCCTCTTAAGTTCACCCTAGAACCACGCCACCACACCAAATTTTGCAGCATCGTAGGCTATAATATAGAGCATTATCCTACCAGGGATAATGGAGGAAATCGCACTATTACTAATAAAATTATAATAGGTCAAATTTGTCGCTTCTTTGCAAATTCAAGGCTTTGAATGTCAATATCACGCGAAAGTGGATATTCTAACATATTATACCCATATATTGCTACATATATTATTAATGGGACAAATGCACACTCAAAATAAAAGAAATACGCAAAACTTTTCATACCGGAAGTGTCAAGCTTCCAGTTTCCCGGCTTGTTTAATATTTCTACATGAAACTTTTACACAATATTCTTGGAATACCATACGTTAATGTCTCATTCGTTTTAATAAATCGATTTTAATCGTTACCGTTAAAGTTCCGTTACCCATAAAAAGTTGATATTGAAATTTTTTTAAAATGTAAACAGTTATATCTTGGAAGTGATAATGAAGTTTGCAAATTATCTATTATATTTATAGGAAATTTTATGTGGCTTCCGAAGATGGTGTCAAACCTGGGACTAAATGGTTGACAGAGTCGGAAATTGTGATTTTTTCTAGAAAGGTCAAGCCTTTTGACACTATTTACGAAAAACGCGATAATTCTGTAACGGTAAAAGATAGAGTGCCCATTACATGCATAAATTTTCCTCCAACAAGTGGTACTATCCACAATTAAAATGTTTACCATCACAAACGGGATACCCTATATTAATAATTATGATTGCTGTAAAAATTCAATTGTATTTGGGCTTTTAAGCGTGTTAAAGCACATTTTCAAGGCCATAGCGGTACACTTCAGGACTACCGCACGTTGAAGGAGGTAATATTGGGCTATGGTTACAACCCCGATTTGACGCAGGTACTCAATCACGGTCGAGTCGGTTGGTATCCGATATTCGCTCTCGATAAAAATCGCTTTGCGACCAGTGAGATTTGAACTTCGACTTTCCGCTGCGACAGCTTAGTGCTCTAAACTCGAGACTCAACGGGACCTAAGTATATTAATATATTGTTACGTTGCGTTACGTTGTTGCTTTATGCAGCTCATATCACTGGATTGCGCAGCACTGGACAAAAATCCATTCTATAACTTTAGTATAAGCGTTTATTTTCCACTAAATTATACAACCACACTGTGCAATGAATTATAGAACAATTGTTCCAACGGGTGCAATTCGAAGCGTATTCATAATCGACGCGACCTGTTCTAACTATAGAACTGAACTGACTCTGTGGGCGGACCTCGGGCCCTTATACCAAGCGGAACATTCCGGAAAGGTGTAATGAAATAAGTAGATTGGACGATCAGGTCGATCATCCTAAGTGGCCGATAACGACCTAGAGGGCAGAGCTATCCCAGAAACCTAAAAAAAATTGGCGAAGTTGACCGTGAAGGTCCGCCCCCAAAGATTGAAGCTCCATTAAAGTGCTCGCCCGACACGCTTTTGCACGCCTCTGTGCTAGCCAGGCTCGGGAATGGGAAGCCCTCAAATTACGCCAGAGTTACTGAAAAATCATTTTTTATTACGAATCAAAAAAAAATAAAAGCAAATATATAAATATAAATAATAACAAAAATAAAATAAAAAAAAAATAATTAAATTAAATTCAACGAACAAAAAAAAACCAGAAGGACAAAAAATTTACCGAAAACCAAAAGAAAATTAAAAGAAAAAACTTACGCAGGTCGTCACTCCGAGCTCGAAGGATGATTCTGGTACAAAGAAAGTTGTTATAATCACCATATGAAAATTCTAAAATAATTTATCAAAAATTAAATCATTGATTGTGATTCTTCTCTGTTTATTTATTTTATTATTACTTTTCTACCGAATCCGCCAGACGGGCCAGACTCCCCGAAAATCTCACCTCCACTGGAGCCGCCTCTTCTCCTTTCTTCTGCGGTTTCCTGATGCAGTCTCGAAGGCTTCCTTTGTCCGGAACAGAGATGACAAGGGGTTCGGGCCGTTCACGTCCCCGTCAACAGTGCGCACAGAAAAAAACGGTCTTGCTGATCTTAGGCCTCTCCTTTTTGCTTTAAATCACTGTGCATTTACCATTTGTTACTCTTGCCAACGATTTGAACTTATTCTCGGGATCTTTTCGAACAATTCGGACTTCCACCCAACTCTCTTCCCGCCAACCGTTCACCAAATAAAATTCCAGTTTTTTCCCCCAATCGTTCACAAAATGCAAAATGCACATTATTAAATGCATTATTTAAGCAAATTAATTAAAAAAGAGCCGAATGAGATTCCGCTCCCGTCGTGCAGCCGTGGTTACTACAAAGGCATGCAAACACTTTGTTAGAAAATTGCTTTGCGCCTTCGACAAGATCTCCTTACGGGCATTCGAGTCTGTCTGTTAAGAATTATTCTCACTAAATATTCGTGCTCTAATTATACAATTTGAGTGTCCGGGCTAATTGTGATTATTACGATTTTCATTGACATCATACATAAATTTCCCAAAGTGATTGTCGTCAGAATATTATGGAATTATAATTTATATATATATTTGAGAAAACAAATTACAATAGCTCTCAATACTGCATAGCTCCGAAAGAAAATTGATCCATATGTAGCAGTAGCAAGCAGGTTAAATAGAGTTCTGAATAATTACAGTATTCTGCACTGACGCAAATTATTTCATGAATTCCAATGAATTTATATTCTCGTATCTCGCAATTACATCCTATTAAATTGCAACTAAGCCTCCAGCTCATATGTATTTTCAATCAGTTTAATACTCAGAGCCATATACCTAAACCTATTGACTTCTCGTAATGAAGTTTCAAATATTTGCCCATCGGAGCATAGAATAAATTTTCCGGATTGTCAGATTTCACCACGAGGAGTTAGAATTGAACAAATTCTCTAGTGAAGGACATTCAGCACGTACATATATCTCAATGGCTGCTATATTGAACCACATGCTGATCATTTATCTTTGAATTTCATAGAAAATCAATTCAACTTCGTTTTGCCTTGGCAACATTCAAATTGCCACCCTTGTCCAACATGGCATCGCTTGTCATTCCGTTCCATCTATAATTAGAAAACATTTAAATGCGTCTCCTTGGATTGACCGTAAAACAGCAAAATCTTGTTAATTATTATTGGTATCATAAATCTGGTGGTTTGCGTTACTAAAATTTTTCAACTTTTAGGCCGAAAAAAATTGTTTAAAAAAAGGTATGAGTTAACAAATCTGTCACCCAAACGACGCCCTCAAATCACTACATCCTACCCTTCGTTTCAATGAACCTATGGCACAAAACGTTCAATTTCCTTGCAACGATCAGATACTTAGCCCTTTGCTTACTTTCGGACGCCTTTCCTGGACAGATTTCCAAAACATTGAGAGGCTCTTCGACATGTGAAAAATGTCATTTCGAAAAAAAAACGCATTTAGAAAAAAACTATTTGAAAAACCGCCTTGCGGATATGAAGTCATTTCTCACTCTTACAATAATTACAAACAAAAGATTAGGTTGTTGCAGATGTAATATCGGATTTCACAACGAAGTGAAGTTATCTGCGATTTTATGTGTCAAACTTCCGCCAGGGAGCACTGGTGGTACTGAATAGTGGAGTATAAACAGTCCTATATTTGGTCAAGTTGTCATTTCAGCTTTAAAGGTCATTGTGTTTGAAAAGGAATACAGGGGAGAAAAAGCAAGGATGCGGAAGCGCCTACTTTTCCTTTATGAGTTTAAACTTGCTCACAACGCAGCATTTGGAGTTGACAGAGTAAACCATTGAATCATAAGGCGGTCATTTGAAAAATTGGGCGTACATTATTCAAATTAGGTACTAGCACTGATGAAGGAGGCACGTGGTCTCCGAAACAATTGCATGCGGCAGGAAAATAAAAATATTTACAGTATAGAGAAACAATACCTAGTTCATTTCCTAATTTATATTGTTCAACAGTCTCCAGGCAAGACGCTTGATAAGTGGGTTCTGCATGAACTTACAAAGGAAAACATGACAGTTCAAACGAACATTTGCAGTTCTCCATAAAGGATCTCTTTCTGACATGTGATGAAAACTGGATATTGTACGATAATCGTCGCAAATTACAATTACACAATGGCTAGATATCGGCGAGGCTCCAAAACACATGCTAAAACCAAGCCTTCACCTGAAGAAGATAATGGTGACTATTTAGTGGTCTGCAGCCAGAGTTATCCATTATTTCTTTGTGGAACATGGTAAAACGATAAATGCATAGTTCGAAAATTGCGTATTCAACGGCCTAGATTGCTAAACAAAGATAGAGCGATACTGTTTCATGGCAACGCACGACTTCAAGTATCCAGAATAGCGCAAAAAACAAACGAATTGCAGTATGAGACCCTCCCTCTGGCTATGCCCTATATTATTGCCCATACTGATGCCTCATGATATATTTCTAGCAGATACTTAAGGGTGGTTTTCTGATAGATTTTCAGAATATAGTAATGTATCATTATAACTTTGTTTGTGTAGATATCGGAAGGGGCTGTATTTTGAGGCCTAGATTTCGTACCGATGCACTGTATCTTTTCGGTTGGATAGGTTCGGAGAATGAGACATGTTTCACTCTTCGGGACACACATTTTGAGTTCTCACTCCCGTATGTTTCACTCAATATCCGAAATAATAATATTTTCGAAAAGTACTAATCGAGTCCTTTCATTTTGTGAACTGTGAAATCTCCCCTTACAGGGAATAGTATGATTTAATGGAGATTTAAGGGATGTCCTCATACAAATGAAGAAGGCCAATAAATTTTGTTTCTGCGAATATGAACCTGAAAAGTGAATCAAGTTTTGAATTTAAGACTAATTGAAAAATAAGTTGATGACGCGCAAGAAAGTACAAAGGTCAAATAAGGGAGGACTATTTTTCAGAAACTACCCATCCGAAAAACCTGAAAAATGTGAAGATGTTTTCAAATATTTTTCATTCCGATCTTTGCCCAAATAAACTTTATGTGTTGCAACCTACTAGAAAGCCTCCCTTGGAGTTATTCTAGGATTTTGATATTTTGCAAAAGCATACTATACAGAATAAAACTTCATACTGGAAAGTTATAAATAAATCGTAGAGTATTTATAATACACTAAAGTGGTCCCCTCTGTGTAAATTTACTTTACTTTATAGTGAATCATCTTCATTATTAACGGCGCAACAACCGGTATCCGGTCTAGACTCGCTTTAATAAGGCGCTCCAGGCATCCCTAATAGCTGTCTGGAGTCCTAGCCTCCGCCATCACTCCATCTCAGGCAAAGTCTGCTCCATTTTTTTTTCTACCATAGACATTACCTTTATAGACTTTCCGGGTTGGATCATCCTCATCCATACGTATTAAGTGATCCACCCACAGAAACCTATTGAGCCGGATTTTATCCACAACCTGATGGTCATGGTATCGCTCATAGATTTCGTCGTTATGTAGGCTACGGAATCATTCATTCTCATGTAGGGGCCAAAAATTCTTCGGAAGATTCTTCTCTCGAACACGGCCAAGAGTTCGCAATTTTTCTTGCTAAGAACCCAAGTTCCCGAGGAATACATGAGGACTGGCAAGATCATAGTCCTGTACAGTAAGGGCTTTGACCTTATGGTGAGACGTAGAGTCTGTTGGCTTCCAACAACCGTGCGCGGATTTCATCGTCGTAGCTGTTATCGGCTGCGATTTTCGACCCTAGATAGGAGAAATTATCAGCGGTCTCAAAGTTGTAGTCTCTTATCTTTATTGTTCTTGTTTGACTAGTGCGATCAAATCGCACGTTGTTGGTTATTTGGCTTTTGGTTCTGACGTTGCAACCATATATTTTGTCTTGCCTTCATTGATGTGCAGCCCATTACCCATCTTGCGCCGCCTGCTCGATCTGGATAAAAGCAGTTTGCACGTCTCGGGTCGTTTTTCCGATGATGTCGATATCGTCAGCATAGGCCAGTAGTTGGGTGGACTTGTAGAGGATTGATTCGCATTTACATCGGCATCGCGAATCACTTTTTGCAGCACCAGGTTAAAGTGGATGCATGATAGGGCATCCTCTTGTCTTTGACCTTTGTCCATGTTGAATGGTCTCGACAGAGATGCGGGTGCTTTTATCTGGCCTCGCACATTGGTCAGGGTCAGCCTACTCAGTCTTATTAATTTCGTCGGGATACCGAATTCTCTCATGGCGGTATACAATTTTACCCAGGCTATGCTATCATAGGCGGTCTTAAAATGGATAAAAAAATGATGCAACTGATATCCATATTTCAACATTTTTTCCATTTCTTGCCGCTGAGAGAAAATCTTATCTGTTGCTAATTTGCCTGGAGTGAAGCCTCTTTGGTATGGCGAATATCTTACAGCAACGTTATGCCTCCATATGCCTCTGCATTACATAATATCTCTTTTTTAATATATGGGACAAATAATGCCTTGTTGCTAGTCGTCAGCTATTGATTCGCTGTCCCACTCGTTGAGCACAAGTTGGTGAACGAACCACTTGGTGTAATTGGTCGCCTCTACATTTATTAATACTGGAAAGTTTGAAATAAATAGCAGAGAATTTATAATTGAGTAAAGTGATCCGCTCCGCGTAAATTTACTGTACCCTAAGCCATATGTAGAGTTTGGTATCACTTTACACTCAAAGTCTTCCCCACTTTTCGTAACAGGCGACTAAAAGGGATAGAAATTTGTGAGCTAGCAACTTTTGAAACCTTATTGCAACTGGAACGTTAACAGTACCTCGGATAGGGACTGGCCTCACCACGAAGACCTTTGGCAATAAAAAATGGACTATAATAGGTTTTTGGAATGCGCGCTTGCTCCTCGACAACGGTCCCCGATCCCCGCTGGTGTCGGATGGGCGTGATGCGCTCGGACTCCGATACCGATACTCCTCCAAATTCGGAGGAGTTCAGTGTAGCATACGCCGTAACAAGAGAGAATATCCTACTATGTTGGTCAGGCAAGAGGAAGATCCTGCCAAAAGCAATGATTTCGGAGGTGTATACCATATTACCGAAGAGCTTATATGTAGTTGCAAATCTTTGGATGCTTCTATGAAGGACATCAACGGTCGACTTCTCATCCACGATAACGATCAACTAAAGAGGCTATGAGAACACTTCGTCACGATTCTTAACCGTAACACATCCGGTGAGGTTGTGGACGAAATACCTAGTCGCCGTAACATTCGGATAGGGACTGTTCCTCCAAGCAGAAGAGAAATCATTTCGACCATTAATACACTCAAGCGGTGTAATGCCGCTGGAATTCACGGTCTCCACTCAGAGTTATTTATCGCTCTACCTGCAATTACTGATCTGCTGCTTTCATTCGCACGGAAATCTTGGAAATTCGAGATCTTTATTATCAAGATTTCAAAAGTAAAACGCTTTTTGTGTATGACATCCTGGAGCGCCTCAAATAATATCTCAAAAGGTTGGAGACCGGCTGGTTTCCGCTTCTGATCCTTCCTCCTGAATTTACCACATCAAAACCGTATGGATCATTTTGAAACAGTGGGCGGAGTTTAGATCTTCGCTACGCCTGCTCTTCATTGATTTTCAGAAAGCTTCCGATGGTGTGAATAGGGAGTGTATCCGGAGTGCTCTACGCAACAGGGGCATTCCGGAGAAACTAATAACCATTATCAGAGCGACATGTGGTAACGTAAAATGTCACGTACTGCATCAAGGTAAAATCTAGGAAGATTTTGAAGTCGAAAGGGGAGCCCGCCAGGGTTGCGTTCTGTCGCCAAAGTTATTTCTTCTTGTTATCGGTGCGATCTTCATGCTGCCTTATCCAGAAGAGTACAGGAATTCAATGGATTATGGGGTAAAATCCTTAACTACGCTAATGGCATCTATTTGTTCTCTCACTGGGTCATGGATTTGGAAAGAGAGGCAAGTAGAGTAGAGTGAACATAGATAGAAGTAAGACTAAGGTTTCAAGTCGCACGGGTTATCGCGCTCTCACTATCTGAATTAATAAACAGGGCATTGAAGGTTTCCATCAGTTTTTATACCTAGGAGGCGTACGTCCTGCTTACGCTAGCATCGAAGTGGATGTTGTCTGATACATTAACACGGCTACATTCGCTTCCGCTGCCCTGTCTAAAATCTGGAAATGCAGTTATCTGAACACCAAAGTCAAGCTAATCAGTGTTCTCTGCTAGCGTTTTTAAGGTTTTGTTTGCAAAACGAAACCTTATTAAAATCGGTTCAATGTCTGTCCTGTCTTTTTTTTTGAGGAGGTGGGAATCTTCAAAATGACACTGGTCTGGACACACCAGCGTGTGGGAATTTTACCCACTAAAACCACCCCCGACTCCCTCCCTCCATCGCGGAACCACCATAAGGTATTACATCACAGGGGGGAGTTAGCTCACTCTAACTTTGTCACCTTTCTTCCACAAGCGGCCCACGTGACCGCGCTTTTCTCTCCAACCAGTCCTTGATGGCAGGAATGAGCCTGTGAGTCCACCGACACTTTCCCGAGCGTTCCCATCGCTCTTGCCATCTATTTATCGATCTCTCCCTCTCAGCGTTCTTCGTCTGCAATAAGGGAGAGATTGACTTCGCATGGTATATATTCGCCATCTCATCTGCCAAGATGTCAATCGGCATCATTCCAGAGATGACGAAGACTGCATCATCTGAGACAGTCCTGAAGGCGGAGCATACCCTCAAGGCTGTCCTCCTGTATACTGCACTCAGTTTGTTCGTGTTAACTGACATCTGCAGTGCCTCCCTCCAAACTGGGGTCGGATAGAGCATGATTGAGGTCACCACCCCGGCTATAAGCAACCTAGAGGTATGCCGTGGCCCTTCCATGTTCGGCATCATCCTCGCCTCCTCGTGGACGATCTATCGCAAACATACTGCACGTGTTGCTTATAACTGAGCTTCCTGTCTATCACCACCCCCAGGTATTTGATGGTCGGCTTGGAAGTGATGATATGATTCCAAATTCTTATACAGGCATAGTTTCCCTTCCGGCGCTTCGTGATGAGGACCGCATCTGTTTTTTCCTCCGCCAGTGTCAGACCTGAGCTCTTTAGCCAACTTTTAACAGCACTGATTGCTTCGCTTGAGTATAACTCAGCATCTTCGAGATGCTTTGCGACAACAACCAGTGCAATGTCGTCAGCGTAACCCACCACTGTGGCTTCCTCCGGAAGGGGAAGATTAAGTACATCGTTGTACATGATGTTCCACAGTAGTGGACCCAATACGGAGCCCGGCGGGACACCCGCGGGAACGACGTACTCCTGCGGTCCGTTATCAGTGTCGTACCAGAGCCTCCTTTCAGTTAAATAACTATCGACAATTGCGGCGAGATAGGCGGGAATACCAACCTTCGCTAGGGATTTCCGAATTAGATTCCAATTGGCCGAATTGAATGCATTTTTCACGTCCAGGGTTACTACCACGCAATATTTGCTGGTACTACCCTTTCCGTGGATTGCATCTTCCGCCAAGCCAGTAACCAATTTGATGGCATCAATGGTTGATCTGGCTTTACTGCCGATCTGAAAGGCCGCCTTGGCTCTCAACAACCGGGAGTAATCTATTATAGATTACCCGCTCTAACATTTTCCCGACCGTGTCCAAAAGACATATGGGTCGGTATGAGGATGGTTCACCTGGAGGTTTACCAGGCTTAGGCAGAGGCACCAACTTCTGCCGCTTCCATACCGCTGGAAATATTCCCTCGGACATGCACGCTTCGAACAACTCAGCGAACCTGTCCGGCCTGGATTTTACGGCAAGCTTAAGGGCCTTATTCGGTACTCCGTTCAGACCTGGTGTTTTATTGTCTCCTATTCTGCCGCAGATCTCCAGCAGTTCGTCTCTGGTGACTGGAAGAATTGCCGTCACATTCAGAGGTGGTTGGAATATGTCGGTGCTCTCCTCTTGCTGGGGGAATAACCCCTGGATGATTTTCAGCAAGAGGGATCTGTGGAGAGGAACGGCCTCTGAATCGCCCCATCACGATTCTATAAGCACTCCCCCACGGGTTTATGTCCGCTTCTGAGCAGAGCTCCTTAAAGCATTTCCTCTTGCTTCGCTGGATGGCGAGCTTGAGGGTTTTGCGGGCTGCTTTACAGGCGCACTCTTTCTGCCCCTGATCGACTTTACCTACCGGCCTCTGAGCCGCTCTTCTGGCTCGGTGGCAGGCTGATCGAAGACCGGTCAGGTCATTATTCCACCAGTAGTTTGGTCTTCTACTGGCGAATGAGCACCTCCTAGGCATGGACGGGTCACATGCTTTGGCGATGCATTCAGCTAGATGGACGGCTCTTTCCGTAGAGGCGCCTGCCTTATCAGGTTGACCTAACCACACCTCTATGAAGGTCTGCTCATCCAAAGATTTTGCAGATCAGCCTGAAATCTTTTTCGGTTTCGGGCATGACTGCTCTTTGCCCTGTGGCTCGACACATGTCTCAAAGAAGATTGCCTGGTGATCGCTGTGGGTGTAGCGTTCGCTGACGCACCAGGACATACCACGTGCCAGTGCAGGTCTGACAAAGGTCAGGTCTACAACCGAGCCTGACCCCCTCTTTCTGAAAAGTATTTACAGCACCCTCGTTAGCCAAGACCATGTCCATCTGCGCAAAAGCTTCTAATAAACTGTGCCCCTAGCATTTGATTTTCTGCTACCCCACTCTAGGGCCCAAACATTGAAATCACCAGCAATCACCTTTGGACTTCGTCCCGTTGCGTCGAGAACAAGATTATCAAGCATTTGCTCGAATTTAAACAGTGTCAAACTTGGCGGGGTGTAGCAACTGTATACATATACACCACTTATTTTCGCCCACACAAAGCCACTGGCTGCCTGACTTGCAATACATTATATGGCCTGTCGACAACAAGCCCATATCGCCGCTCCACCAGTCGAATCTGTGACCCATATGCCACTGTGACGGTCTCTATACGGTTCACTTATGATGGCAACTTCCATCTCAGATTCGAACGTGGTCTGATCAAGTAAATCCTGAGCGACCCTGCAATGATTGAGGTTTAGCAAAGAGAGGCAAAGGAACTACAGGGGGCAGAACATAGCTATTCTCACCGATAGCCAAGCAGCGATCAAGGCACTTAGGTCCAACCAGGTGAACTCTAAACTGGTATGGGAATGCCTTGAGAGACTGAATACACTCGGCTCGTCCAACAAGGTCTGGATACTTTGGGTTCCAGGCCATGCTGGGCTGGAAGGCAATGAGGCAGCGGATGAACTAGCCAAGAAGGGAGCAGGGATGCCTTTATACGGGCCAGAACCTTTCTGTGGAATCGGAAACGGTTTCATGGCTATGAATCTAAGAAACGAAGAAAAACGGTTGAGGGAACTATATTGGGCGGGCCTACCAGGGATGGAGCAGTCCAGGGTGCTTATTGGGGGATACGAACCCATGCGCACAAAGGATTGCTTAAACCTCACCAAAAAGAACCTCCGAATCATAGTGGGAATTCTCACTGGTCATTGTCGGCTGAACTACCACCTAGGGAAGCTAGGGATATCTACGGACACTGCCTGCAGGTTCTGTGAGGAGGAGGACGAAACCTCTATGCACGTCCTGGGACAGTGTCCAGCACTTGTGCAAAGTAGGTCGATACATCTGGGAGAACACTTAATACCAGATGCAAAGCTGAAACTTCTGGAAGTGGGGAACATACTAAAGTTCCTAACGGTTACTGGCCTGCTTGAGATACTATGATCAACAGGTACACTATAACCAGTAAAAGGGGCACAATAGTTCTTCAAGGACGCGGTGCGACTTTCCCTTAACAAAATAATAATTATTTGAATAAACCTTATTTTCTCATTGCAGTGAGCGCCTTCCTAAATTTCGGACATTCACCACTTCCAGCAATGTGCCGGTTATCCTGTCCCTCTTTTGCTTCACACAATAGGCATTTGGGGTCCCTATTGCACTCTCTGGCAATATGGCCTTTCTCCCCACACCTTCTGCATCGATCGGACCGATCAATGTTGCTGGTGCATGCCTTCGCGAAGTACCCAAACATGAGGCATTTAAAGCACCTCTTTAGTGATGTTTGTTCTCATAAACGGCAGACAACCCATCCAATCCTAACCTTTCCGGCATCTGCGCTGCCTCCGCTGGTACTCGTATTGTGGCCGTTTGAGTGCCACCATAGGCTTTTCGTAGGCCCACAACAGACTCCTCTGTAAGGTCTTTCAACTTGAATTGCTCCTTCAGAGCAGTACAAATGTCGCCTTTTGATGTCACTTCATCGAGATCCTTACATTGTATATAGATCTCATGTTTTTGGGCACGCACTGCGGCATTCTCCCCAAGTGAGTTTTTCACTTGAGTGCGAAAGTCATCAGCTTTGCCCACGCTGGATCTTTTCAGCTCGAACATGAGATCTTCTTTCTGGGTTCTTCGGATTCTGTTCACATTTCCGCTCAGATCTTTTAGGTTGGGATCTGCTTTGACCTTTTTGAGTATTTCCGCGTAGGACAGATTGCCCTTACTGGAGATAACAATCGCATCTGGACGAGTTCGCACTTATGCTTTTCGTTTCGCTTTTTTGTTGGTAACTTTGGTGCATCCATCGTCTTCGTTCGTCTTGGGCTTCGCAACGCTGGTCGACTTTCCTACATTCGCTGTATGCTTTCCTCCTTCTGAGCTGTTGTTGCTGGTTGTTAGAATGTCCTGTCCACCTTTTTTTCTCTTAGGCGCCTGCTGATTATTCATAGGATCCCCCTCTTTTTCAAGTACTCTTTTATTTCGCTGTGATTCGATAATAGTACGGTTAGGTGTCACTTGGGTCGCTTGTGATACTGTTGTCACAGCGGGGTTCGGCGTATCCTTATTATTCTTTTCCTCCATTTGCAATCTATTATAGAGGACTCTAATAGCCCTAACCATATTTTTTATGGTTTGGTGCATGTTGTGCTTGTCCTTGATAAACTCGGACAGCTGAACTATTTTTGCTCCAAGCTGGGTGAAGGGTAATTCCTCCGGATCGGGACTCTGCTCCCTTTAAGCCCCGACAGGGTTGGTCCTCTTCATACGCTCCTTTACTTTTGGCGTTTATAGACCTTGCCTGTACTTTATCCTTTATCGTCTTTGTCGTTGGTAGAGATCTCAAAGTTGACGAGCTTCTTCTGAATGGATCTCTTCCTTGTTCCTGGAGCACGTCTTGCTTTCGCGCATCTTGAACATATGCGGTGGGTGTTGTCACAGCTTTCGTCGTCCAACGGTCCGTCTTTAGTTCATCCTTGGTTGTTCTTGCTACTGGTGTTCTCGGTAAGGTCGTACTTCGCTTGAACACTTCCTTCTCCAGATCCAAATCACTTGTAACATTATATGCCAAGGTGGCCAAGTTGTCCACCACCGAGGCACTGCGGTCGAGGGATATCGACGGTCGGGAGCCCGCTTGCTCACTCCCAAAAGCCGCCGGTACTGGGTTTCCGAGCCCCTGCACGGTAAGTATACTCCTTCTCTCGTCTTCCATGGTTGTTTTATGTTCTGGATATCCTTCCCATAGCCATTTCGGTCCGCGCACCAGAGATGAGCAAACACTAGCCCATGCACAGTCAGAAAAGAAAAGTGCATGAACACATATTTACATATCATTAGGTATGCCCCAATCCGCCAGCTGGGGTCGCGCCTGATGGGAGATCTGGCCAGTCCTCACAGGTCTGTCTGTCTGTCACAGGCTAAATGCGTATACATAATTGGCTACGTACAAATGGGATATTTCTACACTAAAATATACTCACAGAAGAAGCAAACAAAACCTTTCATACCTGAAGCGCCCAGCTTCTGGTTTCCCGACTTGTTTCTGTATTGCTGTATGGGGGTAGCACATGGAAAATGAACTCCACTGTTACTCAAAAGCTCTAAGCCTTGATGGGCACTTGTCTGCGTCGTATCATCGGAGTGCTCTGGCCTGACACTATCTCAAATAAAGAACATTGATCAGCATACTGGTCAGGTACTCGTAGGACGTCATATTAAGGAGGAGCGACAATTATACTGCAGTCTACGCCATGCGCACGAAGGGCATTTGGCATAGATTAGTAGAGGAGGCGCGCGGCCGTCTTTGTGGGAGGGAGGGAGCTGAAAGGTATCTCAGGCAACCGCGGACTATGGATCGTAGGTGTGGTTAACGAGCTATACTCCACCAAGGGGTAAATGGCAGCCAGATATATGTAAGCTATACATATATTTAAAAAAGCCCACGGACCCTCTTCCCGCCCAACCGGACCGAGGGGCGACCAATCTAAGGATGGGCTGAAGGCAACATCCAAAGGCCCGCATTACAGCGATGATACGTTTTAACGCATAGTGTGTGCGACCATGCGAAAATGTGTTACTACATCCCGATTGTCGCAAACACTTCAGCCAATGACTGCGGAGGTACTACACTACAGATACATGGATCTTATATTGAAGACAGTGCGGATCAAGACTGAAACCCATTAGGTCAGATTGTTACCGGACAGGACTCTTCGGACTATAGCACAGGTTGCAAGGATAACTGCTTTTTGCATCTCCATGTATAGTCCAGCCCTAAGATCGAGCGTTTTCAGCTGCTTTATGTAAGTTCTGCGGGACTAATCCCGTCGCTGAAATTATTACTGGGACTACTTGGATCTTTTGTAGTCTCCAAGTCTGCTTAATATCGTCTGCCAAGGGGCCGTAGTTCCGGATTTTTTCGTGCTGTTTTTCAACAGTGTTCCGGTCCAACGGTACGGCTACATCGATTATAAAGCACGCACGTTCTTCCTTCAGAAGCAGAACTAGATCGGGTCTGTTATGATTAACACTGTGGTCGGTGGCAATAGTGTGATCCCATAGTAGTTTGACCCGATCATTTTCCAAGATTCTCTGCGGAGTATACTTATAGTAAGGATGGTAGGTTGCCACTAAGTTATACTTCAACGCAAGGTTTTGATGGAGAATCTTGCAGACGGAGTTATGACGATTGGTGTACTCGGTACAGCTCAACATCCTGCACGCAGATGTTATGTGCTGGATGGTCTCCTCTTCACAGTTGCATAACCTATCATACAACTGGAGTTGGTGATTGAGGGGTCGTGAAGAATGTACCGTTTATAATTTTTTGTTGGGAGCGAAGCATCCTGAATTGAAGTTAGGAATGCTTCGATCTCATAGAAAAGTACACCATTTGTCAACCATTTGTTGGAGGCTTCGATGTCAATGCCTGACAACAACAAATTTTTGATATGACCTCCGTGAATGGGTTTCTCTTTCCACATGTCAATCTTCTGTTGGACTGAAGTAACATTCGACATGGGATCCCATTCTCTGCTTCTCAAGTTCAAAGGAGATAATTTATTATCTGCCATGACGGTAGCCTGATGTATTTGGCTAGAGGATTGTTTCTCATAGAAAAACTCACGAAGAGAATGCACTTGATTGTAGTGCAACGTTTTTAAATCAAATACCCCCCTTCCTCCTTGATAACGTGGGATAGTAATCCTCAATTTTTCGGCAGCTCTATTGTGCTCCAATTCTTCATTACTGTTCTCAGAAGAAAAACAACATTCGGGTTGATTTTATACAAGCGTAACACTTGTAGTAACCACGAATGTGATATGGAGTCAAAGGCTGATTTATAATCGACGTAGGCTGTCGAGATGTTTCGTTTTTGGTGGACAGTCTGCTTTACAACTACCGTATCGATTATAAGCTTTTCTTTGCAGCCTCGGGAGCCTTTTGCGCATCCTTTTTGCTCCTCAGCTATCAATTTATGAACATCAAGATGTTTTGAGATGTTCGCCCACAGAACTGAAGTGAAGACCTTGTAGATGGTAGGAAGACAAGTAATTAGTCGACATTTTGAAGGGTAAGAGACACCCTGTTCCTTGGGGATGAGGAAAGTTGTCCCCTTGGTGAAAAATGGTGGAACTAAATCAGGATCGGCAATCATCTGATTAAATTGGTTTGCCTGCTAGTGCTCTTGAATCGCTTCAGCCAGAAGTTGTGAATCTTGTTAACTCCTGGCGCCTTCCAGTTACCTGCCTTGTCAAGGACTGCTTCAACGTCGACTTCAGTTACGTCAGGCATGGTCATTTCGGGGAGGGCCTCGTATGAACGCATAAGGTGTGGGAGCCACGCTGCTTCTAAATTGCAACGGCTGGATTCGCTCCAAACACTTCTCCAAAAGTCTTCTGCCTGATCCAGATTGAGGTTACTTTCCCTATCTGAGCTGGTGAGATTTTTGTAGAATCCCCGTTGGTTCTGGAAAAACAAGGTGTTGTCTGTCCTTCGCTGAACGTTTTTCTGATACCTACGGATGCGATTGGAGCATACCGCAAGTTTCTGCTTTAGCACCTCGAGGATTTCTTCGATTGGCATATCATTGGACAGATGGTAGTTTCCAATGATGTTTGCAACGCATCTGTGCACTCTTGGTGATGGATTTCCAAGGAGTGCTTGCGTCACATGACCAATCTCCTTTTTCAACTTTTCGACTCTTTTGTTGAGTCGAAACACCCAGAACGGTAAAGTCCTTCTGCGCATACCTCTGTTATTCGCTCTAAGATGTTGGTTATGGAGACGAATAACCGTGGCAGCTGCAACGTAGATCAGGCTGTGAACCTCTGTAGCAGTAATCTCGCTAGCCAAACGATCAGCCAAAATTCTGTCAACGGCAGCAATGATGTTAGTAGTTGCCGAAGTAAACTTCAGTTTTGGGATCTTTGGCCTAGCGTCTGGGAGAATCTCAGCATACTCTGTGAATGCGACCTGGAATGCGGTCAAAGCCTCATTATAAATTGGGTCGACATCCCCAGTTACTAAGCTTCTCCTGACTACTGGATTCATGGAGTGCCTTACAGGTGGAGTACTTGTGTTACTCCTTTGACTAGTCCGGTAATTTGATGACTCCAGCCCGAGCTCAAGTGAAACCTCTTGGAAGATTTGTTGCCTAGTTGGTAAGGCAACTCGGTTGTTATTCACTATCACCCGGTACTGGTTGACGACGTTCTGTTCCGGAACATGACTTAGCTCCGGAAATCGGGTTATGAACGCGTCATGTAGTCGATATCTGTACCCTGATGGATTCCGTTCTAAATCCGTGACACGGTAATAGGCGCGGAAGATAAATTCGTTGAGTCGGTTCGTCCAAACCATACGACGCCTAGGTCTCCCGTCCCTGGTGGTTGACGGCATAACCGCCAAAACATCCGAGGGCGAAGAGCCGCTCTGATGTTGTTGAACGACCCTTAACCGTGTTGGGTACTGTCTTCGTGTCCCTGGGGTCCCATTAAGAGAATTTAAATTGTTTTCCCCAATTTTATTCCCACGAGTATTGGGGAAGCAGTCAACCCTGCAACAGAGCCCCAATGTTGCAATGCCCCATGGTTACCTCCAAAGGTAGGGAAGGTATTTGGAGGGGAGCCGCTGAAATACAGTGTAACGTCACTGCAATTCATCCGATAGGCGCGTCCGATCCCCTCACCCCGGATTACGGATTTGTTAAGGAGGTTTACTCCCCCTGAACGGGAAGAATCGGTAAGGGGAGGACGAACACAAAGGGAAACGTTCTGCTTGTCCGCGGCTACTTATTTACAAGATTAACTGGCGATATTCGTAGCTGACCCGGTGGGTCATGTCATTATCCGCAACCCATGACACGCGCCTGGTCGCATGCAGCTCTGCGTTTGCAACTCAGGTGAGGATAAACCTGGTACGCCAGGTGGTACCCCAGATGGGACAGATATACATAAGGTATATATAAGAAATATATTCATACCTTTCTTTCTGGTTTGGTATTAATTGTGGGCCTGGTGCTACCTTATTCAAGGCCACTTTGTTTTCAGCACCCCCCGAATATTATTCAATGGTGTTTTTACCGTTTTGCAGGTTTTTTCTTTTCTTTTAGTGTCTTTAGTTTTAGCTCTCTTTATTGGACCTCCAATAAACCGCTTCTCTCCTGCGGTATCCCCTAATTTTAGACTTTGTTATCCGGTCGTATGATATGCCCATTGTGGGTACTACATTCTGGTATCTCCATGTTTGGCGGTGGAGCATCAACTTTTGCGGTTCTTTACAAAATAAAATAATTTGATGTTGATAAAGCCAATGAAAACTTTAAATCTGCTTGAATATATTCTTCTTCGACTGTACTCGCCAATCTCTGATTTTATCCATGTTCTGTTCACGTAAAATATTACCGTCCAACTTTACATGAAAAGGATATCAGGATATGTTTAATACTCCTAAGGGAGTTCTATTTTATCGCAATGAAATATGTATGAAACGGTGTCGCGCCACGTTATCGTCTAATGTCAAAAGGCCAAACATATAAATACGAGGTCATAAATAAAATTTTACGAGGAAGGATTAAAAATATTCCACTGCCAAAGATTTATGATTTCAGGAACGAATGGTGTACATACATATATGCAGGAACTGCTTGAGGTGATATTTCATGAATCTCTGCCGAATGCCGTAGAGTATCATGAAATTCTGTAAAGTGGATTGAAGTGCAGATGTGAATAAAGCGCCGTAAAAATCTTTGAATTGAATTTACTGACAAAAATACATTGAAAGGGGAAACTTACATCTTCAGTGTAGGCCTACATACGTGGAAAACCAAACGCGAAAAGATTATTTCTTTTCCGCTGTTAGAATAAAGCTTACATTTGAACAATGTGACTTGGCGGAGCGACAAATCAGAAATTTATCATAATGGAAATTCAGCTATAGGTTTTCATGGAGCTTTCCAACATATCCTCTCGTTTTATATTGGATTCGAATCTATACTATCTCTACCTCCAAAGAAACAGGACACGAGTTTTACGACCTATATAAAATATGGACCCACATAAAAAGGAAAATTGCATAATAAATTGTCACCCGAGCAAGATGACTTCCATTAGCGCAGATACGTGAAATGATCATAAGGACCTCAGCTGTCGCAGAAGAAAGCCTGTTGTTGGTTATCTCGGACAGGTTTTATCACATTTGGAATGTGGTTGCGTGGGTTGATTGTATCCAAAGATATTATCTGCAGAGAGCCATTTCTAAATGGGTGCAAGCTTTTTCTACAGGCGGTTAATATATACATGTGACCTCTTTAGGCGATAAGGTCCTAAATAGAATGAAAGTTTATTGATTTAGGTGGCCAAAAAAAGAAAATTTGGTAGCAAAAGAGATTTACTTTTACTGAATATATTCTATTGCAAGTGCAACTGATTTCTAGCATATTTTTAACATAAGTGTTATATTTGGCTGTTTGGTGGTTTTTCGGGGTTTCGTGTAAAAATAAAACCATTTTAAAATCGGTTTATTACATATCTGCCACATGCACTTTTCTTGGATATGACTGCACCCATGAACTGTGAAAGTTGAACTCAATAGTTGAATGCACTATTTTGTGTGGAGTTGAACGGGTTCCCGATACAAATGAAAAGAGATTACATATTTGGTTTGATAAAGTCGGGAGCTAAAGCTTTTGCTTAGTACATTGCGAACGCAAATTTACATGAACTACAAGGCAGGGAAGTGAGGGGTCAAAATTGAACACCTGAAAAATCTGAAAAAAAAATCATGATGATGCGAAATCTGATAACGATCTTTTGATCAAATTGAGTTGATAATAGCAGTGTCAGCATATTTTCAAATTTTTTCAGTAAGCCTCCTTTAACTTATTCAATTGCATTACAAAAATTAGCGAAATGTAAAGTTCAATATAGGACCTGACATTGGGAAGTTTAAAAAGGAACTGCCCTATTATTAACAAACTTGTGGTAGAGAACATTTGCTTATTTCATGTGAATTTACTATAGCCGCTAGAGAGTATATAATCTCAGTATCATATTAAATGTAATAGTCTGACATATTAAATTTATTCTAGTGATTTACCGGCTGCATGCAAAGGGAATTATCATGCAAGGAAATATCTTTCATATGAAATGGATAAAACTTTTCATACCTAAAGCGACAAGCCCGGTTCACGATTTACTTGAATTTTTCATATCTTACTTGCTTACAATGTAAATTATTGAATTTTAAAAAAGTAAACCTAATATAAAATATTCATTCCAGGCTCGAAATGACTGCTTGAGCTTTGAATCTTGGACCGCGATGGATGTTTGCGTTCATCGTTGTGCTTGTTCCGTTGTTGTAAGCCAATGGTACTGACATTGAGAAAATCGTGTTATCTTTTCTTACTGTGACGCATGCGGTATATGCGGTATATGTTGAATGTCACCTATAGAATACGTTACCCTGTCCGATTTTGTCCTTCTTCTCCTACGATTTATTGTACAGTGGTGCACTAATACACCTGATGGCTAACAGCATATACTTGATTGCTTGGTGCACGTTGTGCTTATTTAATGAATTCCGGCAGCTTAAAAATTTTACCTCCAAACGAAATAAAGACTTTTGTTCATAGACTTTTCACCACCAGAGTTTCCCCGATTTCTGCTTCTCCGTTTTTCGAAATGTTTTTAGAGTTCTTTTGACTTAGATACTGCAGGAGATTTCATAATTCTTGAGCTTCTCCCGAATAGATGCAGCTCTTGATACCGAAGGGCCTCCTGTGATTTGTCAAGATCGGATGCGGTTGCTGTATTGCGGCTTCTGACCCGCATTTCACATTATATGATAAATGGCTTTGGTGATGTACAATTTTTTCCCATTATATACAGCCATGCGGTGTAACAAATGAAACACTTCGACAGCAGTTGTTGGGAACCACTACGTTTACCTCGCTGTCAATCGCCCAATTAATCTTGGTGTATAAGGGTACAAAAGTACAGACTTAAAGATGGTATCATTTCTTAGATGTGTCCGGATAGCTGAGAATATTTGTTTGCTCTCTCACCGGGTCATGGAAGAGAGAGTTCGGAAAGTTGAGAGTTGGGCTGAAGATAAACACTAACAAAACCAAGGTTCTCAGTCGGACGGGTCATCGTATTTTCCCTGTTTGCATTAATAGGCAGAGCATCAAATGCATCGATGAATTTGTATACCTAGGAACCGAGGTTTTTGCCGACAGCGGCACCGAACTAGTTGTTACCCGATGGATTAACAGCGCTAGACCCGCTTTCGCTGCCCTGTCTTATACCTGGAAATGCAGTTATTTCAACACTAAGATCAAGTTCAGACTGTTCTGTGCTAGTGTGCTTTCTGTGTTGTCATATGGGAGTAGCATATGGAGAGTGATGTCTCCGGATAGATGAGTGGTTAGAGCACAAGGCTGTCATACGGAAGGTCGCGGTTCAAATCTCACCAGTGGCAGTGGGATTTATATCGCGATTTGACGTCGGATACCAGTCGACTCAGCTGTGAATGAGTACCTGAGTCAAATCAGGGTAATAATCTCGGGCGAGCGCAATGCTGACCACATTGACTTCTACAGTGTTACTGTAATATACTGTGTGCTCTAACATACTTCAAGGCCCTGATCCAATATGGGTTGTTGTTCCAACGATTATTATTATTATTATCATTTCTTAGAAACAACACACCCGAAAAAAATGTTAATAAATATCGTAAATTTGCTGAAGACTTCTCTAAGTTCATCTACATTTTTTACGGATATGCGAGCTAAAAACGGGTATATAACTTTTTTTTCCTCAAACGCAGCGGAATAGAATATTAACTTCAAGGCATTGATCGCGATGCAGTAGGTGCAGTAGGAATGTTCCGAGGCCTGGTTAGGGCGATGAAACCGAAGTTTGAACGATGCTTATCTGAAGTGGCTTTGGCCACCAAAGGTTATCAGGTATAATGGGTGTAACCCTCCTAGGGCATATGTCACAGAAGATATCCTGGGGAATGCGCTCTTGCCCCAGTTATCTGCGGTTGTGGGCATTTGCGAGAGGAATTCCTTGCGGGCTAAAGAGTGGAGTTGCACTGTATAACTCGAGCAGTGTTCTCTTTAGTTGCGGACATAGGCCTCGCATAAACTGGTGTGAATTCTGCCTTCAGCACTGTGCCTTAGAAGCTGTTTTGCATACATATTCAAGTTGTGAATAACTTTGAGCCGTGCAGAATAAACATTAATTTCAGCTTTTTTATCGAAATGAATTTTATTATTATAATATATATGTATATTTTAAAATTCTTGAAAATTTGGATTTTTTTTTTCTTCTCTAGTCTTTGTCCATTGTCTTCGTCAACAGAATCTGCACAGTGCTTTCGTGGTTTGCCTACTGGCCTTCATCCTTCTGTCCTCCCTTCGATTGCCCTTCCGTTCCCGATGATTGCTTCGTTTTTGATTTTACGAAGGGTAGATTTGGATTGTTATTCACGCAGCAGCCTCTTCACTATCTTGTAGCGGTGCCTTGTGTTATTGCTCGCGATGTTGCCGTCAGTTTTCTTTAATTCTTCGTCAAAATGTTTTCGCTTCTTTTGACTTAATATTGTATTAGCTGCTCGTCGGAGATTTTCATAATTTTCTCTCTTCGTCCTTCTGTCCTCTTCCATATGCTGCCTGTATGCCTCGTTTTTCTTGTTTAAGCGCTTCCTGGTTATGGTTATTTCCTATCGACGCTCAGACCAATCTTGGTAAGTGAGCTTTTATCACCGCTCATCGATGCTCAGACCAATCTTGGTAAGTGAGTTTTTATCACCGCGAGTTACATGACCATACCATTCAAGACGACTTTTTAGCAATTTCTCTACGATCGGTGCAACCTCATATCGACGGCGAGAACTCTCAATGCGAACGTGATCATGGCGCTGGTCCAACACATCGAGGGCATAAGGGTGAATAGCACTGCAGTAAATTTTGGATATCAGACGTTTGTTAATTCGCCGATCACAAAGAAGCCTGCTGTGGAACGCTACTTCATACTAATTTCGCTGATGCCTGAAGTACTTCAGTTCACCATTGAGTGATAGCTTTGATCCGAAAAATTTAAATTGCTGAGTTCCGGGCTAGTCGTTGTCATTGATAGTGATAATACGTGTTTTATGGGGATCGATTGTCAAAAATTCCATTTTATTTAGTTCAAAGATCAGGGCGTATTTTATGAGGCGACCATTCTACCTTTGGGCAAGTAGCTGAACATCAACTTTGCTATGAGACACCACCAAAACTTCACTTGTATAGAGAAGTGTGTCGGACAGTGAAACCTCGATGATTTCCACTTTAGGATAAATAATAAATTAAAAAAAGTACAAACATAAATTAGGTATGGCCCCTATCTAAGTATTCGTAATTTATTCAATTTTTTATTTGGGGAAAAAAATACATACCGGTCGGAATTCACTGCCACTCCGACTTCATTTTTCTCAAAGAAGCAGGGACCAAGAATTCCAGCTAAAGAAATTACACACCATTCTGTGACTTTAAGTGAGTGTAAATGGTTTCGTTGCAATTTTCGTGAAAAAAAGCATGTCAAAGTTCTACATCTACTATATACCATTAGTTTATCTATATAACTTTTTTATATCTCTAAACAAATGAGTTAATCTAAGGTATTATTTCCTGAATAAATTACCACCTCATTAGCAACTTTCAATTCCACTTCTGGCTAATGAAATAAACCTCTCCTTCCATTGCCACTAATTACATTAAGCTAGTGATCGGCTATTATACAATATTATTAATTCGTTTTAAATTAAGGCAATCATGAGAACGGTAACGTCTTTCGTGCCAGATT
The DNA here is from genome assembly GCF_905115235.1 of Hermetia illucens. Classification (NCBI taxonomy): domain Eukaryota; kingdom Metazoa; phylum Arthropoda; class Insecta; order Diptera; family Stratiomyidae; genus Hermetia; species Hermetia illucens. The sequence continues at coordinate 58,406,109 of NC_051851.1, forward strand.
CAATTTCAATTCAATTTCGGGGGAAATCAAATAAAGTTTTTTAGATGAATGAGAAGTGATTATGCATTAATGAATATCGACAATCATGAAAGATCTAAATGTGAGTTTTTTGCTAGATATTTTTAGTAGTCCCCAGGGTGAGAATTATATATTATCAGTTGTCAACTTTTACGGTTAAATACCTATTAGGTTCTCTTTACACTGATAAATCCTTATATAGCTGCCTTCTAGAATAGTGATGTTATTACAGAATGTATAGAAAATTAGTTATTAACAACTGGGTGGAAAATTGGTTACTTCATTCAGTCGAACATTATACTGTTGTGCTTGATTAACAATCAGGATAACCTTTATCCTGAATTGGTGCGTCTATTATGGTTTGTTTAATGAAGGAGTAAATGAAATAATTCAATACTTAACTCATTCCCATAATTTTCAGGTTCGCATTAATAACCACTCCAGACAGCGAGGAGGGCATCATTGTTAACGTTCATTAATTTTCATTAAAAGAATCTTTCACCTCAATGTGGGTTAATATTTTACTATAAACTTAGGGATTAAAACAAGTGGAAAATCAGAAGCTCAGCGCTTCAAATATGAAAGATTGTGTGGGTTTACCTTATTAAAATCGGTTTACTGTCTGTCTAAATACTCCTAGTTATACGAAAGTTGGTCGCAAGATAGAAATTGTGAACTCCCACGTATGGCGTAGGTAATATCGCTCTACGTTGAGTAACCCCCTCCCCTCAGGGTTGCCTTTACGCCCGAAAGGGTGGTGAACAATTTGTTTTCGCTGAATCAAGTCATGTGGAGAGTATCATAAATTAACCATACAAAGTCAATAGGGAAATAAGGGGATTCTTCGGTGCCTTGTTTATTTCCTAGACGATGTGGATGAAATTCCTAGTGAAACATTCTTTAGAGCTATCCAATATGCCAAGAGTAAAAGCTTGGGGGTAATAATAAGATCCGATGTTAACGCCCTCCATGACTGTTGGGGGAGTTCTAACATCAGCGAGAGTGGACCGAGATTATTGGAATGTTTGGTAGGAATCGAATTGCAGATCCCCAGCTTGGGTAATGAACCCATGTTCTTTAATACTGGCAGGCGAGAGGTCATCGATATCACAGGGCCATCTCACGGTATCACACTCTTCGATCACAGGCACATTCATTTCGATATAATCATGAATTCACCTCGAACCGTTCCATTTCGGAAAGCTGAGCACCCGAGTTATGATCCCTGGGAGGCACATTAAATCGATTGCTCGAATTGAGGAAACGACCCAGATGATTATAACTAGTATGAGAGCTGTCTACTCAATACCTCAAAGAAGGATGAAAGATCTTAAAGGAATTCTAGTTTGGCAAAACAGAGGAGAATAGCAACATACTCCTCAGCGGGGCTCTAAAATCTGGTTGAGCTGTTGAGTGGAATCACTAGGAAAAGGTTCAGAAAGCTCTAAAGAAGAGCATAAGATCGACTAAATGCTCTCTTCTTAAAGGAATTCTAGTTTGGCAAAACAGAGGAGAATAGCAACATACTCCTCAGCGGGGCTCTAAAATCTGGTTGAGCTGTTGAGTGGAATCACTAGGAAAAGGTTCAGAAAGCTCTAAAGAAGAGCATAAGATCGACTAAATGCTCGACGTGGGGAAGAGAAAAGGCTTTTGCGAAGAGTTTAGCTCACTTGGGATGACTTTGAAGTTGAAGCGGATCCTATTCAAAAAATGTAGTAGACGTTGAATAACCTACGTTTACAGAGTGGGAAGAACAGAGAAAGCAATGAAGAAATGGCAAACCATTTGCTTTGCATTTCTCAGTCAACGAATAGCATTACCTGGGCCGATTAAACATTTAACATTAAACTCGTATGATAGATGCAAGTTTGTGGCCGTCATCCCTGATCCGTTAATAGAAATATGCCATGGGTCTATATATTCGAAAAATATATTGCGTATGCCTGGCATATGCTTATATTGCAATTATTTGGCATGATGTGAAGTTGATATTTGTTCCCATTTGACCCATGCACACAGAGGCAAAAATTTCCAACTGATCAGTCTAACATCTTTTCCAATAAAAGGACTGGAATGACTAGTAGATCGTTTCATCAGGGATGCAAGCCGGTGGTGAACGTGACAGTGGCCACTTTACTATCGACAGCATGCTTACTAAAAAGGACACAGTGCTCCATGAACTCCTGGCAAAAATTGAGAAGGCGATTTCCGAGAAGGAATATACCTTAGGCGCATTCATAGAAGCGGCAATGAAAAGCACCATCTGATTGTCAAACAGAATCCTGCTTGGTCGACTTATCCTGCGTGAAGTCGTGTCCTAAAGGAGTTTTTCTTTGCTTTCTTTCAAGTTTCTTATATTCAAGGAGTGAGTTCCTGTAATTGCGTTATACTTCCTTCTTATTGCTTTGATTAACACCATTTAGAACTGGTCCCTGCTCTTGGGACCTAGTTGATTCCGAGGTATCCATTGCAGTTTATATAATAATAATAATCGTTGCACAGCAATCTGATTGAGTCTGGGTCTTGAAGTGTGTTAAAGCACTTCATTGAAGACTGTAATAGTACATTACAGGATACCGGCACTGGTACCCTGTAGGAGGCGATATGATCGGCACTGAGCTCGCCTGTGCTCATCATCCTGATTGGACTGAGGTACTTATCCACGACTGGTGTCCGACATCTTTCCGGTAAATTTAAGATTTGAGACGTTCATTGATATGTCAATCATCAGGTTGCATTAATGCGTGAAACAATTGCATAACGCAGTTCTCCATTGGTTGCTAGCATTGATCTGAGATATTTATATCGTTCAGTTCTGGATAGGTCACTGCCGCTGACAGTGATTGTGCCTGTTTTATGGGGGTCGGCTATTATTCCAATTTTGGACAAATTGCTCGAAATCATTTTTGTTATTAGATGCTAGGAAAACATCATCTGCAGAAGGCAGTGTATGGGGCCCTGGATGTTGAATGTACCGTGTAACAGTGTCCACAAAAAGAACAAAGAGGAGTTCGTGAACACCGACAGATACACGAAGCGTTTTTGATACACCCGCCATACTTGAATTGAACCCAGCGCATGAGGTTTTCTAGTAGTGTTGTCGTAAAGCACATCAGATGGGTTCTCTTGACACACACTCCAGATCCAGGAATGCAGTGTAAAGAGGGAAATACTTCGCATGGTGTTTCTCCACGAGGAGTCCACCCCCCCCCCCCCCCCCCAGTCAGATGGGGTGCTCAGAGGTGGCGGCGAGGAAGATGGGGCGGCAACCCTATCGGCCAAACCAAAACCAAGTGGCCGAGGAGAACCTCCATAGTGGTGGCACCGGGAGACGCTGTAGTCACTTTGGTTTGCCGGCCGTGATTCAGTAGGTGAATGCTCCAAAGGCCTAATCAGGGCGATCAGACCCGAGTCTGTACGGGGACTCATCTGAAGTGGCAAATTGATCACGAAACCTTACCAGGGGTATACTGGTACCATGGTGGTGAACTCCTGTTGTATGTGAGGACAGCTCGGTTATTTGCGGTTGGCCAGCCTAGTGGGAGTTTCATGGTGGTTGTGGTTATGCTCAAGCGAGAAGAGACATTCGGGCCTCGACGTGATGTTGCGTATCAACACGGGTGCCGTATTCCATAGTTCGGTAGAGATTTAGGTAATTCTTGCATCCACCAGTATGAATGCTAAGCCATGCACTTGGTATAGACTGGTACCGTTGTTGCTGAATTGAAATCCATCCGTGTCTTAAGAGGACCGTAGGATTAAGTCTCACGACAGGTGCCTACGTAAAACACCATGGCTTCACTGCCAGTCAGATGGTGTTCTACTCTCCTCAATAACGCGATTAAAGAATTCACTGAGCTAAAGTCTTGGGTCCCAGCTCTTTGCTTTCCAGAGCTCAGTTGCGATGTCGTCAGGTCCTGTTACTTGCGCAATTTCATTCGTTTTATTGCTTCCCCGATTTCAGTTTTCGATGACAGGTGGAACTGCTCCAAATATCGGCAATGATTGTGAAAGTGGAAGATGAACAAATTCTTCAGTTGAAATCTGTTCAAAATATTTTTGGCATTGCTACGCAGTTTGAAAACTACTATAGACAAACGTCGGAAAAAAACCCGGGCTAAAGCTGGAAAAAAAGAGATGAGTGACCGTCGAGACTGAGCTACGATGTCATCATTTTCTATTCGATTTTTGTTCTTCCGGCTGAGACATTTGCTCGACGATTTCCTCGATGGACCATATTCGCAAAAATCTGCATTCACGAAGCGGTTGTTTTTCTACATTCCACGATTATCGCACCACTGTGGCGTATTTCGTTCTGATTTGAGGTTTGTCGACTAATTACCTACCCGCCACCGGCCGAAATATGGTTCTTCTCGTTCTCATTTTTGGAATTTTGGAAAATATCTATATTAACTTTGATAGTTAATTAGGCTGCAGGGTTTTTCTGGGGAGAGTTAAAATATAAGATGATGTCAAAGTGAAAATAAAATTGGTAATTTTTAAATTAATATTATGAACTATAATAATACGAAATTAGTGAATATTAGGATGTGCAGTAGGAAATTGAAAGGAGGATAATGAAGGTGGGGAAGATGGATAAGTAGAACAAAAAAGGAATATTCCGCATTAAAGGAAATTAATCTCTCATCAGCTCATCATAGGACAAAGCGAACCAAATGATGTTGATGCGCAGGCTACACATTCTTAACTGTATTGCCGACACTTGCTAATGTCATTATTTATAGCCAACGCTCACTCTTTCCTTTTTTGGTGGTAAAAGGAGCGGAAGTAGATTATACCTAACGACAGAGTTTATTTTTGGTACCAATTTGGTTTTGTGACTCCTTTATCCGACGACCTAGAAATTACCTTCCTGGGCACATTAATCATACGGGATATAGACTTAATTGCGCAATAACCGGTATCTGGTCTTAATAAGAAACTGAAGACATCCCGCTTTTGCGTTGAGGTCCACCAACTCGATATCCCTAAAGACTGTTTGGCCTCCTGGCCAATGTCATCGCTTCGTCTGAGGCAGGACCTGTCATGTCTTCTACTTACAGCTTTTACAGACTTTCTGAGAATCTATTGAGCCAGATTTTATCCACAACCAGGCGGCTAGGTATCGCTGATAGATTTCGTCGTTATATAGGCTACGGAATCGTCTATCTTCCTTTAGGAGGCCAAAAACGAAGGATTCTTCGGCTCAAGAGTTTTTATTGTTTCTGTGAAGAAACCACGTCACTGGGAATACACGAGGACTTGCAAAATCATTGTCTTGTACAGTAAGAGCTTTGACCCTATAGTGAGACGTTTCGAGCGGAATAGTTTTGTAAGCTTAAATAGTCTCTGTTGTCAGACAGCTGGCGTGCGTGGATTTCATCACCGTAACAGTTATCACCTGCGATTTTCAACCCTAGATAGGAGAAATTATCAACGATCTCAATGTTGTAGTCTACTATCTTAATTGTTCTCGTTTGACCAGTGCGATTTGATCTTATTGCTCCTTCACTTGTTTGTGCTGTCCTTTCCACTATGTACTTCGTCTTGATTTAATTAATGTGCAGCTCAAGAACGCGCCGCCTGCTCGATCTGAATGAAGGCAGTTTGCACATCTCCGGTTGCTCTTCCCATGATGTTGATTTCGTCAGCATAGACCCACCGTTCGGTGGAGTCGAAGAGAATGGTGCCTCTCACATTTACTTCTTCAGCACGGTTCACTTTTGCAGGGTCTGGTTAGAAAATTTGCACAATAGAGCATCGCCTTGCATAGACCGTTGTTAATTTTGAATTGTGTCATGAGTGATCCTGTTACTTTTATTTGGGCTCGCAAATTGGTTAGGGTCACCCTAGTCAGTCTTATTAATTTAATCGGGATACAGAATTATCTCATGGCCATATATAATTTTACCTGACTATGCTATTATAAGAGGCCTTCAAATCGATGGTGCAATTGATGGTCATATTCCAACATTGCTTGCCACACAGAAAAGAATTGATCTGTTGCTGATTTGGCTGGAGTAAAGTCTCTTTGGTATGCGCCGATGGTGTTTTGTGCATATGGTGCTATTCGACCTAGCAAGATAGCGGAGAATATCTTATAGATGGTACTCAGCAACGTGATACCTATATATTGTACTCCTATAATATGCATTATATCTATCTATGCATGAGATTGATAATGTCTCTTCGCCAATCACGCCCATAAGTCCGATTGTAATTCCATCGGGTCCAGGCGAATCATAAGTCAGCTAACGAATTGCACCGAATCTTCCCTCCGTAGTTGATGGTGGCAGCATTTGTCCGTCGTGTTCGGTTGGGGACACCTCCAACTCGTCGCCATTTTGGTTTTTGAACAGTTGATCAAAATACTCAACTCAATGTTCCAATATGCGCATGCAGTCGGAAATCAAAATTTCCCTCTTTGTCTCGGCCGGATAAGCACTGAGGTGTATTAAACTTCAGTCTGCTGAACCAGTCGTTCCGACTTTTTTGTGGCTTGGGCTAAGCATGTTTGTGGCCCTATCAATGACAACGTTCTTGAGGTGATGGTGAAAATGATTTGTAGATGCTTGTTCTCCAGGATCTGTTGACTTGCGGCAAGCATTTCGTTGTTCTATATGTTCTGATATTCATCAAACCTGAGAGATGGCGGCATTCAATCAGCACATGGTTGAAAGTGGCCTCTTCTGGAGAGTGCCCCGTTTCTTTGTGGGCCGCTTTCCGCCCAAACGAGGTACTCCCAAAGACCATTTTGTGCGATACTGCTAACTGAATAATCGGCAATCCGTTATTATTGATGTTTTTATATCAGTCATGGAAGCTAACGTATCCCCTGAATACGGTCTCCGTCCATACTTGGCTATTAAAATCTCCAAGCATAACCAAGTATGATTTTGATATCAAACCTTGGTTCAACTGCCTCGTAGAAGCTGTCGTTCTCTTCAGGCCTCCTCTGTAAGGGCGTAAATGTTAAGGAAGCCTCGGAAGCGCAGACTACATTGCCTTTCGCTTATGTTTCTAAAGCCGATAACACGACATGATTCATTGGATGATCACTATAATATATTGGGACATTGTTCAGGTACGCACGTTCCACGAGAAAATGCGGAATTCGTTAGTTCGTTTTCGTTACCGTTCATTGTACTCTCCATCCTAGCTCCATGGCTCCTCTTGTGGTTTCCTTAAGAAAGAACTCCCAGCGATCACCACGCGAAGGTGAAGATAGGATTTGGTAGCAGAGCTGTCGGTTCAGCAGGCACTTTCTAGGTTTTATGTTTCATCGTGGGTACCAATCGACGTTTACATCCCGGGACCTAAATTATTTTTTGACCATCCTGGGTTCGTTTTAAATTATAGCTGAGAAACTCGGATACTGTACTTTATGCAACGTAATTCTAGAGCCACCTATTCGACAGTTATCGTTCAATAATGGTTTCTGCTGCACGGTATATTCAGGAATGGAATTATCACCCCTTCCTTAGGACAGCGCGAACAGTTGGTGTTAGAGGCAGCTGCATTTACGGTTTTGAGATAAAATAATGAAAGTGAGTCTAGGAGTGCTAATGTATCGATATCGAACTCGGTGTCACAGGCAGAAATAAAGCTACTATACTTAAATATACAAACATATCTATGTCGTCAAAATAGTGTTCTTTGCCGTAGAGATGAGAAAATCTGTAATAGGAAATTTAACTGACGGTCTTCGGATTGATTCTCCTTTCCTTTTTTTTCAGCTCCAAATACAAATGACTTTGCCAAAGTTTATAGCTTGGTGATTGTAAGCAGATACGTATCAACAACATAGACTAGGACTTTTAGGATTGATGTAATGATTTATTGAATTTCTCCAGAAGTTCCTAAATAGGGTATTAAATAATTCGTTACTATTAACGTATTTCCAAAAATTGCTACAGCTGCAGTCCTTTGCAATCGTTAATATTCTTACTCAATTTTATTGCAAGTTACTGTCGGGGGTGCTTGGAAACGTTTACAAAATTGCCCTTAAGAACGTAGCCTTGTATGAAAGGCATTATATTATGATAATTGCTCACTATTGAGGCGTGTGCATGAAATTGATGAGTTTGACCAAAGAATTTGACTTTCTTCGGATACACAATTTCAGCACAGCTTCAACCATAAAACAATTTTTAAGGTTCCATTTTTCACATTAGTGCAGTTGTCCTCCCGTTTTAAATAATTCGCCCCAGGAAGTAAATCATCCTGTTAGTGATATTTCACAGGAATTCCCATTGCTTCCATACTACATTCCAAATGAATTACAATAATATTCCCATTTCATGATTCACTATATTTCAGGTGGGTGGAATTTGACGTATGTGCCTGACACTTACGCTACTTTTGCAGTCGTTAATCACTTTTAACAAACCAAAAAAATGTCATTCTGTGTGAATGTACGAACTTTCATGTGTTTTCCTGCAGTTTCAGGTACTTACTACCATTACCTTACCTTTTCCCTTAATTGGCGGCAACATGATGTAGCTTGAGGCGTTGAAAACACGCAACACTGCAGTTTAGTGAGGTAGGGTCTGGTGGTTTGCACTTGGAAAAATTCTGACGAATAGCTCTTTTAGACTCCATAATGTTGCGTTGCTTTTAATGCAACTTCTGTGGTTGCTTTACAGGCTACCATTTCCGTTCAAATAGTTTTTACTGCATCCTTGTTTTAGCTTCTGCTACCTTTGTGGCGTGCTTTGAGCTTAGAGTTCAGGTTTTTTTTTCCAGTGAAGCATAGCAAATAAAAGAAGAAAACTATAGAAATTTTACTTTGTCAGACTTGTGGTAAAACCGTAATTCTAATTAGTCATGCGGTTCAACTAAAATCAAATCAGCAGCGAAAGTCCATCTGCTGCAATATTTTCTTGAATTTCTCCATCGGTTGTGATAGAGGAAGCTTTTTTCACTCCTGCACGTAACCGTAAGTCCTTTATAAACATCTCAAAATGTAAAGTTATGGAGAATCATGTCCATTGACAGGCTTCCAGTATCGCCAGCACTTCTACTTGGAATACACTGGCGAACCCTGGGACACCATACGCCTCGGATGCATTGTGCGTATTTGAGAAAACCCACGCACCGACTCGACAGGCCATCGTTAACACTTTGTCATAGTCTTGCATACACACCGCCTGTCTTCCACTCTACCCTGGTTGAAAGTGCAGATCAAAGTTTCTCGTGAAGTTCAGCTTGCGTGTGGCATAGTCCGTGGGGAATGCTCAGATTTTCCGAGGTAGATCGTCTAGGATGTTACTATGGTCGTAGGGTTTCGTTGTCGGGCTTCCCGACTCACGTAGTCTGACTGCACTACACACTACAGCGTATTTAATGTGGAGGGCTATTGGGAGAAGCTGCAGGAGTGAATTAAAAGCATCTGCCGGGCAGGACTGCAGACTCCTGGTAGCACCTACGCACGTGGTTTTTTGAATCCTATTAAGCTTCTTTTTAATGCACTTTTGCTCAAAACCTACAACCATACAATAGAGCCTTACGTTAAGATGGAACGCTTCACAGATGTGTACATCCGCAGAACCATCTCGGCCGGTGACCTCATTTCTTTGCAAAGGTTCCCTTACAGGCATAGAAGGCTATACAGGCCTTCTTAACCCGCAGTACTTTGTTCAATCTTCAATTAAGTTTTGGATCCAAGGTTACAGCCAGATACTTCTCGAATTTGTGTACCCTTACCTTGATGGTGAATCACATCATTTCCGTTTTGGTTTGTTTTATGCCGTATCCGCATCTAATTGCTCGCACGTACACCTTTCCAAACGCTCCTTCCATGATATCATTCATAAAGAAAGGAAACATCCCTGACACTAATATCATTACGTCGTCGACATACGCCAACATCTTCACCCCGCACCTATTCCATATTCTTAAATGTCGTCCATCATTATTAGCCAGAGCACTGATGAGATGGCGCCACCCTGGGACCTGCCCCTGTTCACAGCTCTGGTCAAGTGGTTCCCCCCAGATCCGATTGGATTATCCCAGTTCTTAGCATATATATTATCCGATGCGTGAGATATGCCGCAATCCAATACTGGTCAAGTGTTCCCTGATAGCGTTGGTGCTAACATCGTCGAATGCTTTCTCTATATCCAAGAAGGAAGCTAAGGTAAACTGCTTGTTATGTAGTGACTCTTAATCTCAACCGTAACAATTACCGCGTGGAGGTGCCTTTGAAATACGCCTACTGAGGCTTAGAGAAAGGCTTTCTCTCCTTAATCGTTCTTAAGTGGATATCCAGGGCGCGTTTCAGGGTTTTCAACACGGAGGAAGTGAGACTGACTGGTTGAGAGTCCTTCAGATGTTGAACATCTGCCTGGCTACTTTCCTGAGGCTAAACAGATCTTCATTCTACCATGGTGGCAGTGTCTTCTTGCTGTATTCAGCAGGGAATGGGTGTTTAAAGGCAGTATCGAATGCCATTTCCTCAGCCCTGACCTTTGACTCCAGTTCGTCTGTTGTACCAATCTTACCAATTTGCACACCGGCGAGTTTGTGCCTGATAACTTGACCAAACTTCCTCCAGTCGATCCTTCTGGGGTCTTTGAAAGGTTCGGTGACCTCTGCGGCGAAATCTACACTGAAAAGTATCCAATTATGATCTGAGAAGGATCTCTGGTCAGACAGTCGCCAGATCTCCAACCTAGGAATTCCATTGTCGGTTAGCAGGGTGATTTCAAGGACTTCCTCCCACACGTCACAGTTCTTCGAGCTGGAAAAATTGAAGGTTGGTGTACTGGTCCTGTTACAAACCAATAAACTTGTATTAATAATAAAATCAAAGAATGACTCACCTATTTCGGTGATTTACAAGCTGCCTCAAAGCATATGTCTTGTATTGGCGTCGCAGCCTATCAACAGGTTGGTCTTCTTTGTTGCTATTGTGTTTGTCAGATGTTGTAGTTCTTCTGGCCGAGCTAATCGGTCGTGAGCCATGTAAGGCGAGGAAATATACACGTTCTCTGCCCCCGCTTGCTCCAGCTTGACCTCGACTAGCTCGCTGGAACTTTGGTGCGGAAACAGAAAAGCGTGCAGACTCTTCCTCGCGACGATACATACCCCAGGACTGTCCTCATCAGCGTCTCTGGTGCTGTGGAATAAATTATAATATATGCTTTGGAGTCCGTTGATGATTCGGTCACCTCCGACCCATACTCCTGTACTAGTGCGATGGCGATGTCTTCCTCCAGCAGGAAGACAATTAGATTAGCCGAGGCGCACTTCGAGCCATCATCATCAACGGCGCAACAACCAGTATCCGGTCTAGGCCTGCCTTAATAAGGAACTCCAGACATCCCGGTTTTGCGCCGAAGTCCACCGATTCGATATCCCTGTCTGGCGTCTTGACCTACGCCATTACTCGATCTTAGGCAGGGTCTTCCTCGTCCTCTCTTTCTACCATACATATTGCCCTTATAGACTTTCCGGGTGGGATCATCCTCATCCATATGGATTAAGTGACCCGCCTACCGTAACCTATTGAGCCGGATTTTATCCACAACCGGACGGGCATGGTATCGCTCATAGATTTCGTCGTTATGTAGACTAGGGAATCGTCTATCCTCATGTAGGGGGCCAAAAATTCTTCGGAGGATTCTTCTCTCGAACGCGGCCAACAGTTCGCAATTTTTCTTGCTAAGAACTCAAGTCTCCGAGGAATACATGAGGATCATTGTCTTGTACAGTAAGAGCTTTGACCCTATGGTGAGACGTTTCGGGCGGAACAGTTTTTGTAAGTTGAAATAAGTTCTGTTGGCTGACAACAACCGTGCGCGGATTTCATCATCGTAGCTGTTATCGGTTGTGATTTTCGACCCTAGATAGAAGAAATTATCAACGGCCTCAAAGTTGGCTGGTTGGTTTTCGGTGCTGACGTTGCCACCATATATTTTGTCTTGCCTTCATTGATGTGCAGCCCAAGATCTCGCGCCGATCTCCACCTGCTCGAGCAGTTGGGTGGACTTAAAGAGGATCGTACCTCTTGCATTTACCTCGGCATCACGGATTACTTTCGCAAGGGCCAGGTTAAAGAGGACGCATGATAGGGCACCCCCTTGTCGTAGACCGTTGTTGAAGTTGAATGGTCTTGAGAGTGATCCTGCTTCTTTTATCTGGCCTCGCACATTGGTCAGGGTCAGCCTAGTCAGTCTTATTCATTTCGTCGGCATACCGAATTCTCTCAAGGCGGTGTACAGTTTTACCCTGGCTATGTTATCATAGGCGGCTTTAAAATCGATGAATGGGTGGTGCAACGGTTTTCCATATTCCAACAGTTTTTCCATCGCTTGCTGCACAGAGAAAATCTGATCTGTTGCTGATTTCCCAGGAGTGAAACCTCTTTGGTATGTGCCAATGATGTTCTGGGCGTATGAGGCTATCTGGTCTAGCAAGATAGTGGAGAATATCTTATAGATGGTACTCAGCAACCAATACCTCTATAATTGCTGCACTGTGTGATATCTTCCTTTTTATGTATGAGACAGATAATGCCTCGTTGCCAATCGTCAGGCATTGATTCGTTGTCCCATACCATGAGCACAAGTTGATGAACCACTTGGTGTAATTGGTCGCCTCCATATTTAACCAGTTCGGCTGTAATTCCACCGGCCCCAGTCGACTTATGATTTTTTAGCCAATGAATTGCACGTGCTGTTTCTCCTATGCTTGGTGGTGGCAGCATTGTTCTGGTTGTTCAGTAGCTCATCAAAGCACTCATCCCGTCGCTCCAATGTGCCCATTCTGTCGGAAATCAGATTTCCTTCTTTGTCTCGGCAGGATGAGCATTGAGATGTATAAGGCTTCATCCTGCTGACTGGTTGGTAAAACTTCTGCGCCTGGTGCGGCTGCTCCCTGTACTTTTCTAGCTCTAGTTCTTCGAGTGCTGTAGATTTATTTGTGTTACCCTCAGCATGATCTGCTTGTATCAGGGGTTCGTCAGTTCGTTGATCGTCATCTCCTCCAACAAGTCGTCATCTAATTTTGCTAAGCGGAACACTTTCATCTTTGCGTTCCTGACTCCGAACTGCACCAGTGCCTCCAGGCACTCCCTATTTATACGGGTCAGGAATGGTTGGCGGTGCGCCTGGCGTTTCTCTTCCTTGATAACTACCCAGTTGTCCGTGGGAATCATGGGGTTTTAAAGGTGCGAGGATTAGGCGAGCATGTTCCCATCCATGCGAATCTTCGGCAACGAGATTCAAGTGACCGGTCTCCCGGGAATCTCGTCGTAAGGATTTACGTCTTCTCAGGCATCGCTGGTCTTAGCGAATCACGAACCGAGACAATCCCTTCAGAATTGGTCCTCACATGCTATAAAGTGAAACCGACGGACCATCTGGAAGGAATCAAAGTAGGAAACGGATCCTGTGTATTCGCCTTTAAGTCCAGGAGATGCTTGATGACCATCTCTGATAGCCTGAACGACAGTTCGTGGTTCGTCGGCTGGCTGTTGCTGCTTACTTTTTTGCAGAAATTGCATAGCCTATGAGCTCTTACGCACTCTACTCCGCCTTTGTTTTTGTTCGACCTCATCTTGTGATCGATTCTTCCTCCTCTCCTTCTTTTCGTCTGCCAGGAGTTTGTTGCTATATTCCTCAAAAATCGCCTAGTATTTAACGAAGTTCTTTTCATACCGCTCGTCGAAAGTACCGGCTTCCTTATTCTTAGCAATTTTGCTGAGAATATGCATGGTCTTCTGATACTGGCTTTTGAGCAGGACTCCAGTGGATCTTCGGTTCTTAGCTGGTTTCCGGTGACCAACATTTTGGCCGGTTTTTGCTTTTGAAGGGGTCCCCGATGTCGACGGTTTCGGGTTAGGACTCCTATACCTGCTATTCGCTACACCCAGCTTGGCGGCAGTGGATTTCACGTTGGAAATCACTAGCCGCCTACCGCCTCGCTCCGGGATATGCCTGCCCTTGGTTTCAGTACAGCGGTGCTACGGCTGGCAGTGGTTGTACCACTTTCGAAGACTACTGCCTCCTGACTGGATGCCAGCAGCTCGTCCACCGATGATGCGCCTGGCATCAATACCTCATCTTTTCTCGTCTGTTTTTGGTTTTTACTAATTAAGTCCATGTTTTGGCCCCACGAATGGTTCGGGGAGAAGATCCACCCTGGTTAGCCTAACACATGACCAGCAGGCAGTTGGGTGAGCCTACTCCCAGCCCGGCCCTACCCACTCTTGGCTCGTCGGGAGACGGTTTCCAAGGACCACCCCGACTTTAACCTGAAGTAAGTCACACTCTTCATTTTAATGTGATGTTTATATTCTATCAATGTGTGTGTGTAATTATAATATTTTGATTTGTAGCAAATTTACTCAAAACAGAAAACTTTGACGTACTCTAACTTTGTTAATAAGAGTAAGGTTTCTACCTATATTCTCTATTATGGTAAACAAAATATTGTACCTCCTTTTTGCATGCATAGGGGGATACGCTGAAGCTCAATGTAAAACGATGTAAGTCACTGCATTCATTTGAGTTTACGGTATCAGCCTTGTCACCAAATTTCATGTCTTTAAATATCACCCTTTCTGAAGAAAAGTTCAGACACCAAACCTTAAAAATCACGCTTTATCAACATCTCATCGCAATTGTGAAAATAGTAAAAGTTCGCATCATATTAACAGCCGCAGGTGGCGTTATTTAGATACTCTTAGGCATAATCTAAATACTCGAGTATTTTTCAGATAAGTGTGTGCGAAGTTTATGGTAAGCAGATGGTACCTTTTCGCTCCGCAAAAACTTCTTCCTCTGAGAATAAAAAATTCTGTCCTTTTTCTCATGGTATCATTCGTGTTTGGAATTCTTAAATGGTGCCGTTCGTTAGCAAAATCATACTTGTGATAAAAGTTTGTATAGCGAAAGGACATTTTACAAAATAAATCTTTGGCTTTAGATGGTTTTTTTCCATCAAGAGAATTTTTATCAAGGGGAAATATATAATTGTGTCTTTTGTTAATGAATTTTCATGAGGCCTAAAAGTTAGAAATCACTGAATAAAAGAAAGTCGAAGAGAATGGAAGAAATGGGAATATTGAGAAAGAAGAGGAATAATTAAATGATTAGGGGGATGAGTTTTGAAGATAAAATCGTTACTGCTTTGTGTTCTGAGTGCTATCCTGTAAAGTGCTTACAGAATGATTTGCGAATTGAGGAGAGCCTGAAAAAGAAAATTATTGCAATTGGAAAGAATGAGTTCTGTGCTACTGAATAAAAATTGCTATCGTTGATTGATATCTATTCGCATTGATTCGAAAGATACTAAGATAGTGGTTTTATTGTGAGCTGATGATTAAGCGTTGACTTGCATAGATTACTGCTTTCATTTTTAAAGTTTTCAGTTTGTGCGTCGGTCTGTTTAATTTTTTCTTTGAGGAGGTGGGATTTTGCAAAAGACAGTGGCCTAGACACGCCAGTGTGTCAGATTTTGACAATCGGGTGAGGTGTCCACTTCAAACCTAAACAGGTACTGGCGACACAAATAAAGCCATAATTGATCTCACCGTGTCGTCTCTCCCACCGTATTAGGGATGAATGTGTGTGTCCACCAACCCTTCCCGCAGCGTTCCTAATACTCATGGCATCTATTTACAGGTATCTCCCTCTCGGCATAAAGGAGAGATTGACTTCGCATAGCAATGTTCATCGTCTCATCTGGCAGTATGTCAATCGTTATTATTCCCGCAGGCTATACTTGCAGTGTGTGCTTTGCCACAAATATACTGCACGTGTCGTTTCTTACTGAGTTTCGCATCTATCATCACTCCCAAATATTTGATGGACGACTTGGAAGCTTCGCCTGAGTATAACTCAGCATCTTCGAAAGGTGTATACAAGTACAGGCAACAGTATTTCGTCAGCATAAACCAAGGGGTTTTCATCAGAAAAGGAAGATTGAGTACATCGTTCTACATGATGTTCCTCAATAGTGGACCCAATATCGAACCAAGGAAGACAACGTTCTCGTAGTGCCCATCATTGGCCTCAAACTAGAGCCTTCATTCTTGCAAACATCTTTTGACAATACCAATCTTCACTGGTAATTTCCATTTTAGGTTAAAATCATCCGGATTGAATGCATTTCTCAAGCTCAGGGCTACCACCACGTTATATTTGCTGGTATTATCCTTTCTGTAAATTGGATCTTTGGCCAAGTTAGTAACCAATTTGATGGCACTAATGGTTGATTTGGCTTAATTGAACCTCTACTCGCGATCTGAAAGGAAGGGGAGTAACCTATTGAACATCACACGCCCTTCTTCACAGTGTCAAGAAGACATATAGTTTTGCAGGATGGTGGTTTCCCTGGATTTTTACCAAGCTAGGGTGCCAGTACCAATTTTTTCTGTTTCCATGCCGCAGAAAATATCCGTTCGAACATGCACACAGAAAGCTCTCAATGCCCTTCTTGCTGGGGGATAACCCCTGGATCATTTTTATCAAGAGAAAAGGGTACATTATCTGCAGAGGTGAATGCCTTTGTATCACGATTCTACAGGCACTCAGGCCTTCCGTGCGGCTCTCATTAAAGCATTCCCTCATGCTCCGTTGGATAACAGCCTTGGAAGATTTGCAGACTTTCTAATAGGCACGCTCTTTTTGTCCCTGTTCTATCCTACCCACCGCACAATAACCCGTTCGCCCGGCTCAATAGCTGCCAGACCTGAAGCCTGGCCAGGTCACTATTCCACCAGAGGTTGGTCTTCTATTGGAGAGTGAGCATTTCCTAGGGGTGGACACATTATATGCTTTGGCGGGCGTTGTGTGTTTTAACAATTTGGTCTAACCACACCTCTATGAAAGTCCGCACATCAAAAGCTTTTGCAAACGAGCCTGACATCTTTCTCGATTTCGAGCGTACTCGTGCTCTGCCCTGGTACAATTTATAGCTCAAAAATGATTGCTTGGTAATTGCTGTAGGTGGAGCTCCCGCTTGCTCACAAAAGGAGGCCACGCGCCAGGGCAGGGCTAACAGAATTATGTATGTATAGTATATTACGATTGCCAAGGACCCTTCGTTAGACAGAACTTTATTCAACTTCGTAAAAGCTTCTAACAAACTGCACCTCTTTGCATTAACGTTTCTGCTACGTCACTCGAGGGCCAAAGCCTTGGAGTCCCGGCATTCATCGGTCGAGTTCATTCCCATGTGTCAGAATTGGTGGTGCGTAGCAGCTGTAAATAAATACACGATTTATTTTCGCCCACAAAAAGTTACTGGCTGCCTGACTTATAATACAATAGATTGTATGGCAAGAAGCTGTGGGCCATACACCACCGTCACAATTTCTGTATGGTTCTATTATGAATGCAATTTCCATCTTAGACTCGTAGGTGGTCTACTTCAATAACTCTTGAACGACTCCGCAATGATTGATTCATTTAGCACTAGCGCTAGTACTTCTTGAAGCCGGTCTAAGTTTTGCCGTTTTCTGAAAAGGCGGGGAGTGTGGGGACTGTAAAGTAAGCATTTCTTTCACAGTTTCATTTTCAGAAACTGTTCAACTAAACAACCTCAAAGAAATCATCAAACTGCAATTTTAGGTCTATGTATGTGGAGGAAGGATAGGGCATTTACACATACATCAAGGAGAAGGTTTTCAGCTCCATGGGTGGTTCTACAATTTTTTTTTCTTCCAAAATTCTTCGACTCAACACATTGGTTTAAAATATTTATTTCTGAGAATTTACATATTTTTTGCTATTTGTAGTCTAGTCTAAAGTTGATAGACCAGTAGCTTCCTCCAAACTACAATTTTTATTTTTCAATGCAGATATATATTTCGGGAGCCATCTGCGACATTCAGTTCAAAGTTTTTTATCCAATTCCTGATGTTATAACATAGGTAGGAATACGGGATACTTATCCGTCTGGTGGTTGCCTCCTTCTACAAAGATGGGGTATCTTTGCTGTGTAAGCTTTCACAGGGGAATGTATTGCATCTTTATTAGAAATAAGGCACATAGGACTTTTTGGCTTATCTGTTGGTTCGCATTTTATTCAGGAGTTCGTTGAGCCTTGATGTCACATCTACACTTCGTGCTTTCTGCCTTTCTGTAGCTATTCCCTCCGGAGTGTTAGTATGCTATTTAACCGTATTTTTACGGCACCCTTGAATTCTTTTAGTATGAAACAAGTGCTCCAGGGTTTCTGCTGCTTTTTGCTTGCCCTTCAAGCGATCAAGCGTTCGTAACGTTCTTTGATACGTTCTAGGATTATTTTAGCTATTAGCTTGGTGAGGGGCGCACGCAGATACCTCAATTGTCATACTGAAAATGGATCCCTGGCGATCCACCCTCTGAAAACGTTCTCGGATTCCCAAGATTTCGTTACGAGTGGAGGCAGCAGATCTGCAGTAACTGCAGATGTAGTGATAAATATCTAATAGCGCAATAGCAAATTCTCCTTTCTTATGGCGTACACGTATCAAGAGGACAGGCCTTACGGTAGTCCTCATAAGCAACCCGACACAGGATTCGCGTCTGCTACCACTTGATTTTTCAGAGTATAACAGCATATTTCCCCAAGAGGGAGAGGAATACTCCCTAGAGCCGCACCAACTTATTTCACTTAGGCCCAGTCCAGTTTACATCGTGGTCAAGTTGGAGAAAGCGAGCATTCTCAGGACCCTCGCTGGTATTGTCAAGGAGCATGAGCACATTCCGAAAACCAGTCAGAGTCCGCCAAAGATCAGTCCCGATTCGAGGCGTTGTTGACGTAACAACAATAAAATAACAGTAGTAACAATAAAATTTCAAAATTTGCAGATTGCCTTTTTAGTCGCGTTTTACGATAAACAGAGTAAGGTTTTGAGTGTATTCTTAAGCCCCAACTCACAAGCAATGTGTTATATTGTTTAGTAATTCTTCGAAGGATTGTGCAATAGTTTTGCTCTGCTCTATATTGTTTGTAAGATCCCCTGCTGCATCTTTTGGCTGACCTACTTTGAGGTTTTAGAGATACCTCGATTTTCGATGAAAACATATTATAGACTATTTGATTTGAAATGCTAACGCTCACTTGTGAAATTCTTCATGGGGAAAATGTTTCCCCGAGATCAGATGGGAATTCTTATAAGTTTACTGCGGAAGAAAATTATTCGTTAAGTGGCGAAGACACTAATGGCCTCATTTCCTTCTGAACGTGCCGGGGGTTATTTTCATATCACTTAAGGGCAGTGAATCAAATACTGACCTAAGGCGACTGTTTGTTTTGGACTCAGTCGCGCTTGTCTTCCGCTGGAGCGGATACAGTCAACGACGAAGTGTTTTGATTTTTCACTTAACAAACATACAAATATCTTCTCGTCGGCTGGGCTAGAACATGTGATGCTGCTGACCAATTTTTTTGTTGAACGTCCAAAGCAATACCACATTCTCGCATTCCAGATATTGCTCCGTTGTTTAATACAGTCTTGTACTTTTTGACCTTTTCGAATACCCTTCTGAGGGTGATTGTTCTGAACAGGGAGAATACTTTCTAGGTTCCAAACCGGTATTTTAATTTGAGTTCCATGACATTTAGATTTTTATGAACAGGTAAGCAGCCTTTTTCACAGCTGCCAATTGGGAGGACCACCAGGTATAACTTTATTTTATGATATGTGGTATCTACTATTCACTCTCTTCTGATATTAAATCAGTGTATATTATTCAAGGTTTTTTTGTTCCGTATCGTACAAGTTCAGCAAATCACTGAGGAGCTGACACTACCTTTAAACCTCAAAGATCAACTTAAATGCAAAGATATCCGAAAATCTTATATATTTACCGCAAAGTTGAACTACAACGAGATGCTCGAGATATGTCTCTTATCCAGTCCTTTGTGGAGTCACCGCTCATCCACACAAAGAAGGTGAGAAAAGAAGGATTTGAACTTGACACTCCCCTGACTCTCTATTATCCACTTTTAAAGTCTCACGGAAGCTGTAGATGTTACAAAAACGCATTAAGTGTGGTGAAGGCTACATGCAAGAAAGTGGCGCAATATAAATTGGAAGTGATCAATAAATATTTCTCCAATCTGCACCAGAAACATGAAAAGTGGGTAAAGGGGTACTATTAGCCAATTTTACTACTATTTGCGGGCAGATCACTTGAAAAACTACAAAACGTTTCGCACCAGAAGCCCTAAAACTCCTTCTTCCAATTTAATTAAAATAATTAAATTTCGGATCACGTTTCTTCACTTAATGTGTTGTCCTTGTTCCTAGGATATTATATTGTCGGATATTAAATAACAGAAGGAATATTTTCTTGTAAGGTAGAGGATTCACGTAATTACCCCACAAATTAGGGTCGAGGAAATCTCATTAAGCAAAACCTTGATGAAAGTGACAGTGGTGCAAATAGCAATGCTGGGTACCGTCACCAATTTACAATGTTTATTATACAAGGAACTTGAGAATTCAACAGAATTCCACTCATATACTCTACCATCAGCTAAAATATTTTTTTCCTTCGTCTCTATTCCCACGCTTCTAATTTTAATTGAAAGCAGCTAAGATACTTGAACTTGACGAAGACACGGTTAAATCGAATTCTTCTGAATAAATATGGTTTTTCGTACCCTCGTTTTCTGTGATAATCATTTTGTTGAAAATAATGGGAACCTGACGCATCAAATTTAATTGACGGGGTAAAGGCTCTTCTGGTTTATGTGGGATTATAATGATGCTTTGGTTTAGTCAAAGAAAATGGCGTGTTGGCAGTCTACTGCGAAATTTGCTCACATACCCCCGAGCAGAATTTAATGTAATTAGGAAGCCTTGTTCGAATTCGTTGGGAAATGGTTATCATCTGAATTCTAGGTTTTCGGTGACATGAGTAAAATATTCGTGTCTGTTCATCGCTAAACGGCTCAGATTGTGTAGCTTTGTAAAAACAAACAAATATTATTCAACGGATTTTAGGTTAAATAATTGTACATTTTGATGGGCTTATTTTGGAACTGCTCATATTGAAATTTTTTCAGTTCACTTTAAGGGGGACTGTTAATTTTCTTTCTCCCAATGCAGCTCACTTCAAAGCAAGGTTTTTATTCAGAAGTTTTGAACCGGATATCAGAGTCGACGATGCTGAAAAATAGGTTAAAAGGTACAGCCTTACAGAAAAAGCTGGATAGTTTCTCGAAAACCGGGACAAATAATGATAACAAAAACAAGTCGGGATACCGGAAGCTGTGTGCTTCGGGTAAAAGGTTTTGTGTTCATACATATGTACATACATATCAAAAACGTCAATATGTGGTAATCTCAAAAAGCAAACCCATCCAAATTGATCTAACCCATCTTCATGCACTTTATCCCGTGCACAAAAGCAAACAAATATGTAATTAGAGTAAATAGCACTGACACTGACGTGCACACATGTCTACCTTATTGGACACTACTCGGAAACTTAATTAGCACATACATATACAAACACATATCTGTTTCGAGTAATTGATACTGATATGCAAATATCTAACAAGTCGGGAAACCGGAAGCTGGGCGCTTCAGGTATGAAAGGTTTTATTTGCTTCTTGTGTGAGTATATTTGAGTGTAGAACTATCCCATTTGTAGGTAGCCCGTTAAGAATATACGTTTAGCATGTCAGATTTAGTACTTCGGGTTGTAACTTTACACGGTAAAGACAACTTTGAGCTACTGTAACTTTGTTACTAATAGTATGATTTTGATCAAACATGGGGATAATATGCTTCATATTATATTTTATACTACTACTAACCTTTATAACTC
Organism: Hermetia illucens; assembly: GCF_905115235.1. Taxonomy (NCBI): domain Eukaryota; kingdom Metazoa; phylum Arthropoda; class Insecta; order Diptera; family Stratiomyidae; genus Hermetia; species Hermetia illucens. Next base: position 58,427,903 of record NC_051851.1, read on the forward strand.
TGAGATAAACTTAAGGGGGGTTTTACTCAATTTTCCCAAAAATATGGCAATATACTATTATTAACTTAATTTGAACAGATATCGATATGGATAGTATTTTGAGGCCTGGGCACCGTATAGGGGCAGCTTCATGAATTTTTTCAGACTTTTCGGTTCAGTAGTTTCTGAGAATGGCTCCATTAAATAAATCATCACTTCGCACCCCTCCCACTCCCCGCCTTTTTAACGAATCTCGGACGGACATGACACGTCTGAGCGTCGTTCTGGAATATACTGGTGGCGTCAATACTTTTCGGAGACGGGATATGGGATCGGTAATAGACCTCACCTTTGTTAACGATTCATTATCTAAGGATCTCTAATGGCAAGTGAGCGAGGAATATACACACAGTGACCATCAGGCTATCATCTTCCAGATGGAGCGTACGACAGGAGGAAAGCGAATCAAGAACACTGCAGTATCGGGTTGGACATCCAAAAAACTTGATGAAGAAATGTTCGAGGAAATACTTCTGCAGAAAGCGATGCCGGTGGGAAATGCACTAGAAAAGGTGGCGTAGGTCCTTGAAAAGTTACAAAAGCTTGTGACGCTTTCATGCCTCGCCGCACGTTATTCAAAAAACGAATGCCCAACTTCTGGTGGAATACCGAAATCGAAGAACTTCTTAAAGTTTGCCTTAAAGCCAGAAGACACAGCCAACGTAGCAGAAACCGGTCTGAGTCTGAAGAGTTGCACAACCAATATAAGAAGGCGAGGAAAGAATTGCAAGCATCAAGAAGTACTCTAGAAGTAAAACTGAACACTCCAAGAGGTTATGCAAGGAAGCGGACTTCGACCCATGGGGAGGTGTATACAAGGCAGTTATGGCAACAATCAAGGGAAAGCGCTCACTGCCGATCACCAACTCTGATTTGCTGCGGGAAATCATTAGCACTCTCTTCCCATAGTTCCTGGTGAAATTCCCGAGGTAACCACGAAAGAAGTCCTGGAAGTCGCGAAGAAGATTGCCGAAACTAAAGCCCCAGGTTTAGACGGCATTCCGAATAAAGCACTGAGAGTGGCCGTCGAAACAGTTCCAAGGTGGTTCTCTGAAACATTTACGACGTGCCTCATAGACAGGATTTTCCCGGAAGAGTGGAGGAAACAGAAGCCTGTGCTAATCCCGAAGCCAAATAAACCTTTGGGTGATCCTTCGTCTTATAGGCCTATATGCCTGCTAAACGGCATCGGCAAACTTTTCGAACGGGCCATCTTCAATAGGCTTGTACCAATCACAGAAAGGGAGGGTGGTCTCTCAGACTCTACTGTCAATGCCGTCAGCACGGTGACGGAAATTGCGGAAAAAGCAATGGAGGCCAATAAATCTTGCGCGGTAGTTATTCTCGACATGAAGAATGCCTTTAATACGGCAAAGTGGAGCAAAATAATTGCGGCTTTAGCCAAATTCGACGCTCCTAAATATGTGGTGCACATAGTCATGGAATTTCTTCGGGAGAGGATATTGTGTTACGATTCGGACGATGGACCTAAGACGTAGACAACAACCTGCGGGGTTACACAAGGATCAGTCCTCGGTCCTCTCCTGTGGATAATAATGTATGATCGTGGGACAAGACATTGATGAGATCGAGGTACTCACAAACGAGGCAATTTTTGAAATCAGGTCTTGGCAAGAAGAAGCTGTCTGACACTCGCGGAACATAAAACCGAGACAGTTTTGATTACAAAGCGAAGGAAGCATACGTCGATAAAGATCAGGATTGGAGAACACATAATACAGTCGCAGCCAACGCTTAAGTACCTAGGAGTCATAGTTGACCAAAGATTGAAATTCAAGTCCCATCTTGAAAATTTAGCAACCAAGGCCTCCGGAGTGGCTACATTGTTGGCAAGAATGTTGCCAAATATAGGTGGTCCTAGGCAAAGCTGTCGGCTCCTGATCTCGAGTGTTGTTAGCTCCATCTTGGTTTATGCAGCTCGAGTCTGGGCATCGTCTTTGAAAGTGGAAGCAAACAGAAGAAAAATCGCAACCCATACCGATTGAGCGCATTACGTACGTCATGCGTTTACCGTACAACTTCGGATGAAGCAGCTTGTGTGATAGCCGGCATGATCCCCATCGATATCTTGGCGATCGAGGGCCGACGCCTCTATGACCCATCATATGCAATCGGTGATTCTATTTTGGAATGGCAAAAAAGGTGGGATGATTCATCTAAAGGACGCTGGACACACATGATTATTCCAGATGTCTCTAAATGGATCAAGCGAAGGCACGGTGAGGTTAGTTATCACCTAACTCAATTCATAAGCGGACACGGAGGGTACCGTGCATACCTTTATCGCTTCGGGCGTGACGACTTCCCGTATCGCCCGACATGCGTGATGATTCCGGAAGATGCGGAGTATGTTGTTTTTAACTGCCCGCGGTTCGCTGCACACAGAGCGGAGGCGGAAATTGACACCGAGGCACGGTTGACACCCGAAAATATCGTGGATCACATGCTAGCCTCTGAAACATCTTGGAGGGCGGTGGAAAAATTAATGAAGGCGATCCACAATCTGTTGAGGAGGGAGGAGCTTCGGAGGAAAGTTATAAATAACGGCAGAAGCCGTGGTTGAAAACTGATCCTGCCCCGCGATGTAATACCGAAACGGCAGTCCCGCGGGGTAAGCGAAGGAGAATGAGGTGGTTTTAGTGAGTAAAAGTCTCACATAACCGTATGGTAGGAGCCAGCGGTAGGTTTTGAACCTTTCCACCTTCCAACGTATAAAAAAAAAGATGCACAGACAGACAGACAGACAGACATTGAACCGATTTTAATAAGGTTTTGTTTTACAAACAAAACCTTACAAAAAGCTAAAAAAAGAAAACTTAAATGTCCCCTGTATAATTCACTTTATATGATGATGACATCATACACCCCTTAGAGTGCAATAAATTTTGGTGAAATGTAAAAATTTCAATGGCAATGACTATGTTAACAATAGTTAGATTTCATTCAAACTTTCAAAGTGCCTAATGCCTTATATTATCCCTTATGCCAATGACAAATCTTGTACTTCTAGGATGAACTTAAGGGGGTTTTGCGGTAAATTTCTTAAATATAGTAATATGCTATTATAAACTTTATTTATACAGATATCGGAATGACATGTATTTTGAGGCACCATTATCAATTTCTTCAGACTTTTCGGCTGGATAGGTTCTGAGAACCAGACCTGTTTCATTTTCTGGGGCACAGATTTTGAGCTCCCACTCTCGTATTTTTCACCTAAATCGGATCAGTTTCGAAAAGTACTAATCAAGTCCTTTCATTTGATACCCCACGTGACCACATTCTGTAAAAAAAATGTACACCCTCCTTTCGCATGTATGGGAAACTCCCCTTCACACTCAACACGAAAGGGCGGCACTTACCATATGTAAAGGGGTTCACAGAACACACCTTCTCACCAAATTTCGTGATAATTGATTTAGATATTTCCGAGTAAATCGACTGTAACAGACAGGCAGACATTGAAGCGATTTCACACAAAACCTTAAAAAGAGCTGGGGAGAAGTAGATTAAGTCTTCCTGCTTTTCGACTGAATAAACTTTGTCGCATGTTTGTTTGATTCTGACAGGAAAAGTTTGGTTTGTTTAGCAGTATGAAGGCTTAACTATCTGTCATAACTGGAAGCTTGTTCTCAATTATTGAAAGCAGCATTAGTCAATGCTACTGACACCACAATTGTTGGTTCCGGTCCGGGCATGGATGAAATTAAACCCTCTTTCGCTAAAACTGAATAATGCATTTAGTGTTGCGCTGGATGTCGTGCTCATGGCACCAGTATTACCCAGGCACACAGTTAATTGCAGTATGGTAAGTTTACAGCGAAAACTCTTCCGTTTCACCTTAACAAACTACACTAAGGATGCATAAGCGAACATCAACATTATACCTGAGGCCCCAGCCCATAAGCTGTGAGAGCTCGTTCCATCTTTACCTCTACACGTTTGTTCCAATGAAGCTTCTTGTCAAGAATAACTCCCAGATATTTTACTTCTCCCTCATCTCTGGAAGGCAAATACCATTTAGTCTATCACTATTTGGGTAACTAATATCATTGTGATTTTATTTGGATTTACTGAGAGTCCATGCCCGAGACACCAACTGTCAATCAAATCAACGGAGTGTTGTGTATTTCCACACACTATTTCTAGATCCCAACCAGTAAGCAGCACAGCCACGTCATCAGCATAAGCCATAGCGTGTATTGGCGGATTTTGCAGTTCGCCTAGTAGTAAGTGTATCAACATACTCCACAGAAGTGGCGATAGCATGCCTCCTTGGGGCTCCTTTCGTCGCTTCCTTTGTTAGGCAGCCATCAATACCCACTTCAGCATACATCAATCTCTGGTTTAGCATAACGAGGATCCACATTATTAAAGTTTCACCAACACCATGCTCTCTGTAGCATCGCAGAGCTTTTGAAAGGGCGCACATTCAAACGCCCCTTCAATGTCCATGAACACCTCCATCACATACTCGCCCTTCCTCTATCTTTGAAACCAAAGAATGAAAAACAGACTCACATGAATTTTCACGTTGGTAAGCATGTTGGTTTTCATTTAACAGGTTCCGACCTTAGCTCCTTCTCGTGAATGTCTCTCCAGACATTTCAGCAAAAATGATGTAAAGCTGTTTTGGCTGAAGTTCTTTGAATTTAAATAGTTACCTTTCCCAAGGTTAGATATGAAGACCACCTTCACCTTCTATCAAGAGGAAGGCACGTAGCAGTAGAGCCAGACATTCTCTATAAATATTTCTTAGCAGTTTCTCGAAGTGTTCTATACCTTCCTTTAGCATTTCTGGATAAACACCATTCATGCCAGGTGCTTTGAAGTATTTAAATGATAGTATAGTAGTTCTCATCTTTTTATTGGTGACAAGCGCTCTCACATTTTCCCAATTCCCGCTACAACACCTTTGCACTCCTGAGAGCTGTTTCCTTGGGTGGTGTACTGGTTACAGAGTCTGTATAGACTCACCTCTGGAGTTCGTGAAAGTACCATTCCAGTTCTCGGCAGTGTGCTCTAAAAGAGTCTCATTCCGGATGTGTTGCAAACCACTTATATCCACGCTGTGAGTTTCGGAACCTTAACCAGTCTTCAGCTTTATTGCTTTTGCCAGCGCGATTGGGAAGTCGTCTAGTGGACCTTCTGAATCTTTGCAGTTATCGGTTCCACCATGCAACTGTTTCACCGCGTTGGCGTTGATAAATAGGGCAAGCTTGTCCAAAGCCCGCCAAAAGTGTGGAGTTCAGAGTTTCCAATTGATATTATATCGCCAAAGGAGTCCCTAGTCTTCTAGGGAGCTCCACTTTGTCGCCAAGAAGTTCATTGAACTCTGTCCAATCCGTTTCCCTAGGATTTCGTCTTTATATTACAGACTGTTTGCCTGTTGTAGTCAGACTAAATTCTAACGGTGATCTGGAAGTGAGACTTTTTCTAATACTCGCCAGTCTTTAATCAACTGTGGCAAATTTGAAGTGTAGATTCTTAGATCAATTATTTCACTTCTTCTTGACCTCACGAATGTTGGGGCACACCCTTCGTTCGGGGTCATCCGACTAACTGAAATGAAGGCCCTCGATCTCTATACCACAGATTTTGTTAAAACGAACCCGTAGCTTTTGAACCGAAAATATATAAGGATAGTCTTGCAAGTTTGCCAACCTTGCCGACAGTAGGTAGGAAGAGGCTTTGGTATGCTGTAGTTTGACTAACTGTTATAGTTGTGGACATAAGTGTAGTCTAACATGAAAACCGCCGCTAACTGAAAAGTTTGCTGGGTTCAGTGTGGATCTCACCGGGGTTACCAGCATGTCTTCACCTTCCGCCTTCTTAGTCTGATTTCTCTGGATACCGCCACACTTGGTGGTGTAGCAACGCCCATGTTCTCATTCCCAGGAAACTTCATCTTCTCTCACAGTGTGTTCTTTTGTCCTCAGCTGGGAGCCCTCCCAGGTTCACGGTGTCCGGACTACATGGATCTGTTTCCACATACCAGAAGTAGACCAATTGCGTGCATATTACCAGCTTCCCTTTCTTCCACTTTTCCTAGTAAAGGCGGAGGAGAAGGTTGTGACAGGCAAGCTTGTAATCCACTCTCTTTTGCGGCTGTTCCTACTCCGAGCCGTCTTTTCCAGTTTTTTGAAGAGTTAGCAAAAATGTCACCGACAGGTCGGTCGTAGTCACGCTTCCAGTTCTACTCGTTAAGATGATTGCTGTGCTATCCTTTCTGACTAACTGCACTGTAGAGAACGGGTGCAGATTTTCCACTGAAATGAAGAGCCTGTCTTTCATAGATTTCTTTACGAGGGAACATAAATCTGGTGAGGCCTCGAAAATCCGTCCCTTGGCCATGACCTGATTTCCAAAGTCACGGGTGGATTCGAAGTCTGTGACTTCTTACTACTTGGAGAATTACAATTATTTGTTTCCATCCTCACGTGTTTTTGGGCACCCTTAGTGGAGTAGTAAACTACCACAGGCTCCCCTACCCCGACAATACTTCGCCTTGCCTTCATTAATATGCAACCTAAGATCTCGCGCCGCCTGCGTGATCTGGAGGAAGGTAGACTGTACATCTCGGGTTGTTCTTCCCATGTTGTCAATATCATCAGCGTAGGCTAGTAGTTGGTTGGGTTTGAAGAGAATAGTGCTTCTCGTATTTACATCGGCATCACGAATCACTTTCTCCAGGGCCAGGTTAAAGAGGACGCATGATAGAGCATCCCCTTATCTTAGACCGTTGTTGAAGTTGAGTGTTCTCGAGAGTGATCCTGCTGCTTTTATTTTGCCTCGCACATTGGCCAGGGTCAGCCTAGTCAGTCTTATCAATTTCCTTGGGATACCGAATTCTCCCATGGCCGTGTATACTTCTATCCTCGCTATGCTGCCATTGGCGGTTTTAAAGTCGATGAATAGATGGTGCAACTGATGTCCATATTCCAACAGTTTTCCATCGCTTGCCGTACAGAGAAAATCTGAACTGTTGCTGATTTGCCTGGAGTATGGGGGTATCCGCCCTAGCAAGATAGAGAAAAATATTTTATAGCTGGTACTCAGCAACGTGATACCTCTATAATTGCTGCACTGCGTGGTATCTCCCTTTTTCTGTATGAGACAGATAACGCCTCTTTGCCAGTCGTCAAGCATTGATTCGCTGTCCCATACCTTGAGCACAAGTTGATGAACCACCTGGTGTAATTGGCCGTCTCCATATTTAACCAATTCGCCTGTAATTCTATCGGCTCCTGGCGACTTATGATTTTCAAAACCGACGACGCACGGACTGTTTCTTCTATTCTTGGTGGTGGCAGTATTTGTCCGTCGTCTTCAGTTGGCGGGACCTTCAACTCACCGATGTTCTGGTTGTTCAGTAGTTCATTAAAGTACTCAACCCATCGCTCCAATATGCCCATTCTGTCGGAAATCAGATTTCCCTCTTTTTCTCGGCAGGGTGAGCATTGAGGTGTATAAGGCTTCATCCTGCTGACTTGTTGGTAAAACATCCGTGCCTGTTGCGGTTCCTCCCTGTACTTTTCTGGTTCAGAGATTTGTAGGTTCTCCCAGGGCTTACTTTTTCCGTCTGGGAAGTCCCTTCTTCGCACGGCGTAGCTCTTGATAAGTCTCTTCGCGTGCCCGCGTTCTGTGAGAATTTAACATTAGTCGGTATGCAGCATTCTTCTGTTCCGTAGCTAGCTTACATTCATCGTCAAACCAGCCCTTCCACTTTTCTTGCGGCTGGGGGCAAGTATCTTTGTGGCCGTATCAGTGATAGCGTTCTTCAGGTGATTGTGAAGATCATTTGTTGATGCTTCATCTCCGGGATCTTTGTTGACTGCGGTTATTGCGGCATCAGGTAAAGGTATTACCCTTAAAGGTATTACAGAGAGCTGTATTGTGGATGGCTCCAGTATTCACTCTCGCTTGATTCTCAGAGGGGATTGTTGTCAGAAGAGATCGTTGTTGTTGCTGGGTTCGAGGCTCCTTCCGTGGCTTCGTAACATCGGTTTTTCGTGTAGGGTTGTTAGCCCTACTCAACCCCCAACCTGGAGGACCCGTTCGTACACCCATCCATCTCCGTGTGCAGTTTTTCATGAAGAAGGAAATCCCAGCGATGACCACATGGGGGTGGAGGTAGGGTTTGGTAGTAGAGGTGCTAAAGTGAGGCAAGACCCATTTTGGGAGACAACTTAATCCAAAATTCTAAAAAACCCTCGACGATACACCTGCATCAAAATGCATCCCATTCCGATATTGGTTTGAACCTAATGCCTACCAAATTTTTTAAATCGGGAAGCCCTTCTAGTCTTCATCATCATCTTCACTCTAGCATGTGTTACGAATAAGTCTGTAAAGTTTCATTGCAAATGTTGCTATTAGTAGCAAAATTATAGCATACCGAAAGTCCCAGTTTCATGCGAATGCATTGCATTTTAACCGTTCACCGAGCGTGACGCTTACGATTTCCCGATTTGCATTAATTTCACGGGAAAGTTTGTCGAATCTTAAAGATGATCAACCAAACTGTTAGCAAGGGTTACGGTGTTTTTGCAAACATGGTATTGTATGTACGTCTTCCAATATTACGGGTAGGATCGAACCCACTCTAGTTTTCGTTCATTTTGTGCGCCCTTCAGAAGCGAACCGAAGCGCATCACTTGACTATAATAACCGAACCCTATGCTCTACGTGTTTGCATTTATTTTTGTTATAAGAGAAAACACTTCAATCTGTTACCCTTTGTTGCATCCTCCACGAATCCGTTAGCTTTTTTCTCTAAAATAAGTCTAATTAAGTCTATAAGGGCAATGTCTATGGCAGAAAAAGAAGACGAGGCAGACCCTGCCTAAGATGGAGCGATGGCGTAGGTCAGGACCCCAGACAGCTTTTAGGGATATCGAATTGGTGGACCTCGGCGCAAAACCGGGATGTCCCTTCCTTATTAAGGCAGGCCTAGACCGGATACCGGTTGTTGCGCCCTTGATGATGATAATATTTTTCAATAGTAGCATTCATTTCCTGCCCAATCTTAATTTTCAGGCAAAAATTTCGCATATAAGGAAACATACTGAAATTTAGGAATCGCCAGCTCTTCACTGTTATCTCCGAGTCAAGAAGACTACATACAGGAGGAACGACCCGGAGATAAACTGCTGTATGTAGGTCTCTTGCTGTGAGTATACAACAGCGCGTGATAAGGTTGGTTAATGCATTCCAGAGATAACATCTCCCTCAAGTGAACAATTTTGACATTTTAACAGTTATCTTTTTCTATATATTGCATACTTCTCGATTTTCACAATGCTACTTTTGAACACAAAAGACTTGGTTGACTGGCGGTACAACCCATGCGTTCAGGTAAAGGAGCATTAGATTGACGGGAAATATACTTAATGCTTTTGCTCCCGTATAAAATGGAATTACTAAAGATATTGCTCTGTCAAAATTTATGCGAAAGAAATCTGGCAGACATGTGAGAAAACATATAGGAAGAAGTGAATATATTTGATATGATATCACGTCATTGTGCATTAGCTGAAAGATGACATGTTGAATAGGCAGAAGGTACAGAGTACGAACGACGTCACAAAAATAGCAGAAATAATGTTATCCTGATATATTATAAATGTCACGTGCTTCCCAAGTATGTTTGCTACTAACCAAGTTCGCAGGAAAATTTTTTAAAATTTCCGGAAATACGCATTTAGATACCACAATTTGATTTATAGTACATCCTTGTATGCAAATAGGATTCTGACGTCAGTGACTGTGGTTATTCAGCGGTCTCAGAGGCCATGTTACATGTGCACGTGGTATATACAATTCCGTCAAATGAAAGAGATTTCACATTCACAATTTACATTTTTCTCTATTCAAAAACTGGGGTTAAATGTTCCTTCGAACTGTCAATCTGGTTTAGTGATATTGACGTCAGGACATCCTTTTAGCTAAAGGTTGCGTTATTAGAAAGTTCTCATGTATCATATGTCCATTAAAGGATGTAAGGGAAGTATAGTTCTTATGTGAAAGCTGCGGTTTCATGATGATATATATATACGAGAATTTTCAGGACCGTGTTATGCTTTATACCTTAGCCACAAGTTCTTTTGTAAATTATACGTATCCAATGTCAACATAGTAGCCACATCTCTTTTAAAATCCTCTATTAACCACTATTCTGGGTGTTTTTATTCTTTTCTGAAAAAACGAGATATTCTGCTTAGAATATCTATGCTACCTAGGATATCTCCTCTCTTACTTAGGATATCTTTATTGTTTCCTTATATGAACAACTAGTTTTTACATTCCAATATGTAATTACTAAAATTGTGATTTGCGAAGGTCAAAAGACCATCCCAGGTAGTCGAAGACGAACAAGAGGGGAGAGTTATCCAAGAAACCTAAAAAAGGTCGTAATTCGAGCTCGGAGCACTATGCCAACGAGATAGTGATCCGAGTCTATATTGGCCCCCCTATATGTTCTGACATTCATCAAGGCTGAAAGGTGACGGCGTTCATTCAGCACGTGGTCAATTTGGTTGAAAGTGGTTCCGTCTGAAGAGACCCACGTATGTGGCACACATACACTAACAACCATTTCATGCGATACTGCTAACTGAATAATGCGCGGTCCGTTATCATTTGTATTTTGATGTAAGCTATGGGACCCGACGTACCGCCTGAATACGGGCTCCTTCCTTACGTGATATTTAAATCTCCAAGTATGATTTTGATATCATAATTGGGAAAGGCTTCGAGGCTGCGCTCAACTGCCTCGTAGAAGGTATTCCTCTCTGACTCTGCACTCTCCTCTGTAGGGGCGTAAATGTTTATGAGGCTTATATTTCTAAACTTGCCTCGCAAACGCAGAGTGCATAGCCTTTCGCTTATATTTTCAAAGCCGGTAATAGCCGTTTAATTTCTTGGCTCACTAAGAAACCAACTCCGAGCACATGGTTTACTGGATGGCCGCTATAATATATGGTATAGTAGCTCTTGTCCAGGAAACCGATGATATATCAGCCTTATATTGGGAGAGGGTGATGACTAGCTGCTCAGCAGCGTTCGAGGGAGCGCACTTTCCATCAGAAAATGCGCAAATCGTTATTCCTTTGTCGTTACCGGGTTCTTCATTGTAAAGTTCACTCTGTCCGAGGCTCCTTCTGTGGCTTCATAATGTCGATTTCCGTGTAGGGTTGTCAACCCTACCCAACCCGGAACCTGAAGGGCCATTTGGTAGAATTTCTCCCGTTTTTAGGCGCGGGAGATTCGCTTTCATCCTTCACCGTCTGCAGTTTTCCATGAAGAAAGGACTCCTAGCGATCACCACGCGGGGGTGGAGGTAAGGTTTCATAGTATACTTGTTGGTTCAGCAGGCGTTTCCCAAGTTTTATGTTCCATCGTGGGTACCAATCCACGTTTCGCCCGGGACCTATACTATCCTTTGACAGTTGGGTCATAGTCAAGAAAAATAAACACAAGAGAGGCAAATTAACTATTTGGGAAGCACGGATTTTCATTGCGCGGCCGTGGGGTATAGATGATGTAGCCAACTGGCCAGTGACCCTTATGTAGCATGCGGTGTCGCTATGTCTCTGTAGCAAGCTATAAACGACTGTGATATCAGGCATATCTTCTCAACCCGTGGTCGAGCAACAATGCACTCAATCCAAATACATGCCACTAACACCAGACATACCGAAGACAGTCGATGATGCACAATGGCTCTTTTCCAACATACAATACAATCCCACAGTCTTCTTGGTCAGAGTACCTATATATGAAATCACAAAAAAAAACAAAAATCGTTCACTCTAATGCGATACTGATTCTGTGCTAAAGAGTACATAAATTTGCTAATAGAAGTGCAATTCGTTTCAAACTGCCCAATATTATGTCCTATATTGTGCTCTAGATTTTTGCATGCAGTAATATATTATTATTTACCTGATACGAATAGATGCTATTGTGAGATATATTTTGAAGTCTAAATTTTATTTCAATGAGGTCTGTCCCATTTTAAGTTTTTACTTTTAGACCCTTCATTCCCCTACCTCGATGTGAGAGATGTATCGAAAAGTGGTCATTGAGTTGTTTTATTTCAGAGAAAAAAATGTGTACCCCACTTCGCTTGTCTGGATACCTCCCATTAAGCTCTACATAAAATAATACCTTTAGCCTTATGCGTGAGATTTGATAATTCGCAATAGGTGCATCTGTTTCCGAGAAACCTGCGTACGGCAGAAGAGCTGATTGCCAATAAAACAATTTTAATAAGGTTACAAATCAAATATTTCAACTTTTGCTTCTTCCAACCAATGCTCAGCTAAACCAAACGTGTTGTAATTCATTCGACTTACACGAAAATTTTAGTATTCCAATTTAGTTGAACAACGCATCCATGAAAACCCCAATATTTGTCCGGCGGCTATCCAAGCTCCAAGAATAGTTGAATATCCGTTTTTAAGGTTAACCTTATTAAAATCGATTCAATGTCTGTCTGTCTGTCTGTCTGTCTGTCTGTCACACGCATTTTTCTCCAAAACGGCTAAACCGATCCAAACGAAATTTGGTGGACAGATGGGAACTATGAAATCCCACGCATACAGCGAGTGGCATAAATTTAGGTGGAGTTTAAAGGGGGGCTCCCCAATACATGCAAAGGGGGGATTCAAACATTTTTTTCACCGGATATAGTTGTGTAGGGTATCAAATGAAAGGTCTCGATTTGTACTTTGTGAAGCTGACATTAGTTTTGGCATAAATTGCAAAGTGCATGATTAAGGAGTCAGAATGTACGCATTTGAAGTGAGACAGGACTCATTTTCGGAAACTACCCAACCCAAAAATCCGAAAAAAATCAGGGTGGTGCGCCTAGATGAAATCTAGGCCTCAAAATATGTCCCATTCCGATATCTGCTCAAATAAACTTACTAATAGTATATTACTACTTTTTAGAAATTTATTGAAAAACCCCCCTTAGATTCATCCTAGGACTTCCGAATTTTGTACCAGCATAGGGGATAATATTTTGTATATATGTGCTAAATTTCATGGAAATCAGGCAATTAACACTAAAGTTATAGCAGTTCAAACTTAGCAATCTCGCGCGAGTTTACTGCTTCCAAAGTCATGCAAATCAGATGCTGACGTCATAATTACCCGGAATAATTGACATTCGCCTGGAATATTAAAGTCACATTTATGAAGAATCTATTTATCTGCAGCCCTTTTTAAGGTTTTGTGTAAAATATTTATGTGAAATTTAATCTTCGAGAGATCCGGTATCTGCTCAAAAAATTTACTAATAGTATATTATCAACTTTTAGAAATAGACTAAAAAGCTCCCCTTAAGTTCATCCTAAGTGTACTAAATTTTGCATCGACATAGAGGACAGCCTCGTGCATGCACATGCCAGGTTTCATGAAAATCCAACTATTAGTGGGAAAGTTACAGCAGTTCAACCTTATCAATTTCGTGCTAATTAACAGCATCCTAAGCCATACAAATAAGATGCTGACGTCATAATTAATGAGAATAATTAAAATTCCAGTGAAATATTAAAATTCCGTTCAAGAAGAATCTAATTCTCCCTAGCCCTTTTTATATTTGATGTTGGTTAAATTGTTTTCATTCGCTAATAATATTAAACTCAGAGCGTGAAGCGTATGAGGTTGACCATTATCAACACAGGGCTTTCCATCAAATGATTTATTTAAATCGCTTTCTAGAAAATAGAGGGCACTGGAATTTTTAGCTATATTACACGGAGCTGTCGTGCACTCGTCGCTCCTCACATCTTTTTCTTTTTCTTCAGCCTTCAGTTCACAAGCGGGGTCGGCTCGTGATGATCGGTTTCGTCATTTTATTTTATCAAATGCCTCATCAGGATGTAATCGCGAGATCTTTAAATTCCTATCCAGCGTATCAAGCCACCATTGTTTTGGCCGGTTTTTTGGTTGCTTACCATTGCTTTCGATGTTCTGATCAATGCTGGTTGTTGAATTCTCGTTAGCGTCAATTACGTGACCACACCATCGAAAACGCCTCTCTTGCAGTTTTCCCACGATCGATGCAATCGCGCGATTTTTCGCGGATATTTTCATTTGAGACGTAATCAAAACGTGTCACGCCACCAGTGCAATGCAACATCTTCGTCCCCATTACCGCAAGACGCCGTTCATTGTCCTTTATAGTCGGCCAACACTCAGAACTATAGAGAGTGGCAGACGGACGACATTGCAGTAAATTTTAGATTTGGGACGTGCGCTGATACGTCGATCACAAAGAACACCAGTTGGGGAATGCAACTTCATCCAGGTTGCATTAATGCGTGAAACAATCTCATTACGCAGTTCTCTATTGGTTGATAGCGTTGACTCGAGAGTTTTAAATCGCTGAGTTCTGGCAATGGCAGTAACCAATGGAGAACTACGTTATGCTCCTCACATAGGAAAACACAAAACCTTTTATACCTGAAGCGTCAAGCTTCCGGTTTCCCGACTTGTTTTGTTATTCATTAGTGTACAAGTATTTAATTTCAGATTGTCTGAAGAATGCCAGAGAAGGTGATTAAGGGAGGAGAACGTTCTGTTTTAGTTGAAATTTGAAAGGCGTTGCTCGGAGTCGAATTTTTTCCTTTCCTTTAGAGGGCGAGATGAAATATGGGGCATTTTCTCCGTTTTCCCGTCAGAACTCACATTAAAGAAAAGGGGAATCTTCTCTTTACAAGTCTGGAAGATGACGAAGTAGGTTGGGATCCTAAAGGTCATGCCTTACTAAAATGCGAGGTGTGCATGTTTCCTGTCAATATCGGCTCTGGGAATACGAATTTTCGTGCTCTACGCGGTATTTGTTTTTATCCCCCCATTTTTCGGCTTCTCGTCCGTTTCCGTTTTAACTTCACACAATATTTCGTTTTGTATCTCAGGTTCTGGTTCTATCCCACGCAATGTCTAAAGGACTCGTGATAGACTTTATTGGAGGGCGAAGTTTCTAAAAAAAAATACAAAATACTTTCTACCCTCTCGAGTATAGTTAGCACTGCGTGGAACGACTCCATTACGCTGGCTGCCCTAGACAGTCGCATTCGGCAGTTTTCTTTAGATTCGGGAAAAGATCTGCTCTCGAGGTTGACTTTGATAATCAGGGAAGGAAATCGGGCTACTCCTTGTAACAGCAATTCCATCATACTTCCGTTATCGTACGGCAACTATAAAAAGTTCAGACATTTTTACAAACGTGAAAAGGCAAACATTTGACCCGCTTCTACCGAGCCGTCATCCCGCGTGATGGTCGTTTTTGTTTGTTTTTTTTAGAAATTTTTTGTGAAGAACTGGATAAAGATACGAATACAGACTTCTCACCATGTATTTACTAATATCTTGAGCATGCGTAGTAATCCAGCCCGATCACATAGTTCGTTATTGGAATACAGAGCAATTTATACACCCATCTCCAAAAAAGGTGTCTTTGTGCTGCCACGCTAGAGGGCACTGCGATCATTTTAACGAAAAAAAGTAAACGGCAGCGTGCGGACTTAACTACAGTCCGCAAACTAGGATTATTAAGAAATATTAAAAGCTAAATTTTTGGTCCCGTGTTAAACTTTTTTTTGTGAATTTTGGTGTTTTTTTAAGCCTTCTTTAATGAATAAAAAAAACTACCAAATTAATCGCAATTATACTAGTCTGCGGACCGTAGAAATCTGTTTTGAATAAGTTCTGAAAATTTCAAAGAATTTCGTTGGATAGATTTTGAGCTATAGTGGTAGCCGATTTTCAATATGCAGTTTCGAGAAAAAAATTTAAATTTAAAAATAAGAATGTGATTTTTAGCTCTAAAACCTTCACTGATCATTAATCTGCTATCCCTAGTCCATATACCTTAGTTTTCTTGAAGAAACACATATACAGCCTTGGCTTCAACTCTTGTCCTTTTAGTGGAGTCATTCGAACGGCATTCGGACCGATAAATACGCGCTTTATCACGGCGATCGATTTAAATCTGGCAAGTGACTTATTACGTATTTAACACCATAATTTCCAAACGACACCGATTATCAAAAAATCACTTTGCCCATATATTCTACACTATATCTAGATACAACTGATGCAAAAAAAATCGATTCCGCGGATCCGACACACCTGATAATCCTCTTTAGCAAAATGCAACCGGTGGCATGCAATTTTAAACGAAAATAGGTGATCAATGAACCTTATTTTGGTTATCAATTTATATAGTGGGGGGGGGGGGGGGGTTTAGAGTTGCCGGGATTTTAGGACTCCGAAGTTTTCTTACATGTTAATTTATGGATGTGGAGAAGAGAGGGAAACTGGGTATAGGAAATAGGATAATGTGATGAAAAAAACTATTCCATGGAGGTTTCCCTATAATATAGTTTGGAAATGATGCATGTAATTTAGCTAAATTTTCCAGCGACTAAATTGCACGAAGCCACGAATATTATAAGTACTCAACGCTAATTATAATCTAATGTCTACATTTACATCTCACTTTAATCCTACATAAATAAAATATCTTATCTTATATCCATTCATGGCATTAATTTATTTACTTCCTCCATCATTATATATCGAATCCAGTAATTTTTATGTTTCGAATTTCCATCTAATGAAGCGTAATGACAACTTGACCTCAACCTTAACCTTATCACACTTAATATGTTTCCGGCTCAACCAAAATCTTTCCTTCAAATAACCAATCGAAATTGGGCACATGCCTTTGCTTTCAACGATGTCATTTTTCATGGACAAGTAAGACGATGTTGATACTATTATTTAAGATGAAAGCATCTTCCGCACCATTATATCCTTCTTGCCGTTTCTATTTTTATATATACCACATATATTTTTCTAATCATTAGATAGGATCAGAAGGATCACCATCTTGAGGGAAAAAAATCTGTGGCACTTCCGACAGACTATTCCAACTTGACAGCCGTTTCTTTTATTTTAAGAGTGCTTAAGCCACCATCAATTTTGATTGAGCTAATTTAATGGATTGCTATTATCATGCCATTATTCCAAAAATAGAACCGAGCAGTTAGGGAAAGAAGGAAGACCATGAAATGTGTGCTCCATGACAAGTCATATATCAAGGAAACATAACCACAACTACGTCTTATGTTTGAAACTTTTCGATAAGGGAAGCATTTCCATTTTTAAACTTACCGGAAGTATATTGCTTGTGTATGTGTATATATATTGATATCATTCTACCCTCTTCATTCCAAACTTTTAGCTGACGGAATATGCCAGTAATTTGATTCTGATATGGGTCAGCAACATTATTAAGTCTTTTACAAGGGAAGCAAATGTTGATAACTTCGATGTGTTGTTCAGGTTGTAGTTCTCTTGTTCTCTATTCAATTTTCCCATTCTTCGTAGGTCCAAGGCGTTTGCTGTTGTGTCAGGCGACTTTACAAGTTCTCCAAAAGGTGTTTTCGAAAATTGAGTTAAGATTGGAGTTTGCCAAACAGGATTCATCTTGAACCAGCGGTAAAGGTAGAGAGTAAGACTCATTGATTATGGAGAAGAGGATTACCTTCAATGTTGAAAGTTCAAGTCTTCGTAAAGCTTAGAAAATTAATTTACCAAATGTAATGTTTGTGAAGGATGAATAAGCTCCTTAACCACTAAATGGTTTACTTACACCTCAGAATAATCGACTTAGTATTACACCTTTTTCATTCATGATGAGCAATTTGAGTGTAAGTAGTAAGACGTTGAACGAATTCAGAAGCATCGAACTTTGTCTTGAATATGAAACTATTAAAATATAATGTCAGAACGTCCCAAATCTAAACAAAATGAAATACGTGTAACGAGCGAACATGCATTTCATTTTCAAAATCATTTTTATTTAAAGCAAATGTTGAACATTAATAATATACATCGAGAAAAATGAATGAAGAAAGAATCTTATAATCTAACAAGGAAAAATGGAATAAACATTATGGCCACTGTGGCCACTGAACATTTTTTATAATAAATAACAAACTATAATTAGTATAACAAAATACATTACATTGAAAAATAATATGCAAGTTATCGGGAAATGGTCAAAAACCCGTCAAGGTTAGCTTTGTCTTATTGACGAACAAAAAAATTAAAAGAAATTCCCTAACTTTCCCTTCTGCACTTTACATCTTAAAAAAACTACTTCTGAAATTTAAATTTGTTCTCAAGGCATATATACAATTTATTTATCTTAAAGCTAATAAAAATGAATGATACATGTATTTAAAGATATTTTTATATTTCACATTTCTTCTCCTTTTTTGATGAGCGAAATGATGAACCGGTTGTTGCACCGTTGATGATGATGAAATGAATCTTCTTTTTCTTCAGCTTTTGTCCCGTTCACAGGCGGGGTCGGTTCGTCGTGATCCGCTTCGTCATTTGGCTCTATTGAATGTCTGATCTGGGTGCAATCTCCAAGCTTTCAAATCCCCATCTAGCGTATCAAGCCATCGTTGTTTAGGTCTGCCTTTTGGTCGTTTACCATCGACTTCGATGTTCAGACCAATCTTGGCAAGTGAATTCTCGTTGGCACGAATTGCGTGACCATACAATCGAAGGCGCCTCTCTCGCAACTTTTCCACGATCGGTGCAACCCCATAACGATCGCGAATATCCTCATTTCGGATGTGATCTTCGTCCCCATTACGGCAAGACGCCGTTCATTGTCTTTTATAGTTGGCCAACACTCAGAACTATAGAGAGCGACAGGACGGACAACATTGCGATAAATTTTAGATTTAAGACGCTCGTTGATACGTCGATCACAAAAGAACACCAGTTGTGGAATGCCACTTGATCCAGATTGCGTTAATGCGTGAAGCAATTTCATAACACAATTCTCCATTGGCTGATAGCGTTGAACCGAGATGTTTAAATTGCTTAGTTCTGGGCAGATTACTGCCGCTGACAATGATTGTGCCTGTTTCATGGGGGTCGGTCGCCAAAAATTCAATTTTGTTTAGATTCAATCTGAAACCGTGTTGGATGAGGCGATCATTCCATTTTTGGACAAGTTGCGCGAGATCATTTTTGCTATCAGATGCTAGGAAAACATCATCTGCATAAAGCAGTGTGTAGGGCGCTGGACGTTGGATATCCCGTGTGACGGTGTCCATAACAAGGACAAAGACGAGTGGTGAGAGGGCGCTTCGCGGTTGGCATGCCTATAAATCTACCAATTAGGAAGCGTTTTATCATCGAGAAATTTGTGGCAGATGCGTTTATTTTCACGGGTCTTCATTTCAACATCATCATTCCAAAGCCAAGAATCTCGGTTGGTGTACCGCCTACCCGGCTTGGTGACCCCGAGGGTTGCAGAGGTCGCTTTGTGGATCGTGTCTTTCATTTGGTTCCATGATTCTTCCACATTCGCAATGGTCGGCAATCGTATGAGTGAGATCGTTTCTTCTTTCTTCTCACCAAATCGCCACCATTTAATGCGTCGCCGGCCAGTTCGTTCCTCACGCTGTTTTGTCGGTGGCTTAATTCGCAGGACGGCAATCAACGGCCGATGTTGAGGTGCGATGGTCTCATAGGGAACGACTTTTCAATCAGTGACAGTGGTAAAATGTTGTCGTCTTATGAGAATATAGTCGATTTGCGTTTTACTGTTCAGACTATAAAATGTAGGAAGATGAGACAATCGTTTGATGAACCATGTATTCATAAGTACAAGGTCATGGGTGTCCGCAAAATCGATTATACGCTCGCCCCCCTCATTGCGCGCTCCGAACCCCTTTCCCCAATGGCACCTGTTACCGGTTGCCTTTTCACTCACATGACCGTTAAAGTCGCCGGCAATGATTATATAATCGTCAGCAGACACGTGATAAATCTTTTCATCCAGAAGTTGCCAGAAGGCATCTTTCTCGGCATCAGGTCGACCCGTCTGTGGTGTGTACACGGTGAAGAAGTGAATAATGCGATCAGCTGATATAATGGTGAGCTTCATCAGCTGATCATAAAATCGTTCGACTTCTTTAATGGCATCACAGAAACCCTCTGAGATGGCAATGCCAACACCATATTGAGTGTGTGGGTTACCGAAATAGAGAAGTTTGTAGCCATTTTTACCGCGTTCGCGTTCAATGCCGTAGCTTTTGGCACCAGTCCATCGGGTTTCTTGCAGAGCGCAGATGTCAATGCACCTTTCCGAAGGGCTCTTGCGAGTTCCTCGGTCTTTCCAGTTAGGGTATCAACATTTAGCATGCAGACACGTATTTGTATTTGTTCGTTGTGTTCGGACTTGCCCATTTCTCAACAGGACCGGGGTCCGTCCTGCCGCGTCGACTGAGGTGGATGCCTTAGCATTTCTCTGAGGCTTGTGAGTCAATCCGATCATCATGTTTGTAACGACATTGTATGCATTTTCTTGGTCGACCTGTCGCGGGACCTGTCACCAAGAGAGATCAAGTAGGATTTAGCATAGTGGAACTATACTCTATTTATCTCTTTCCCTGTTCTCAGAATTTTATTTTTGTTTTACTGAGGATAGTACAGAGTACGTTGCCTCAAACCCTCCTCCCTGGGCTTGGGACCAACATACTATATTAATAGCTGGCGGAGTTGATGAGCGAAATGAATACAATACAAAATAATAAAATATATATTTCAGAACAACCAGAGGCGAAAGTAACACCCCTTTAATATTTATATTATTTTCCTAGTCCCACCAAGAAACAAATGGCAGAACTGAACACGGCCACCGCTAACCGGCATCCCGCAGCCACCAGTACTAGGATTTCTCTTTTCATCCCGCTTAATATCAATTGCTCTCGCTCTGGAGTATCGAATCCCGAGCTCCCACTGTCAAGTTCGGGGGGTATTCTATCCTTTTGTCCGTGGCCCGTCTATGTGTATGATACATAACCGGATCACCGGCAGAATCAAGAATTAGACGATTCCTGTCAACATACACAAACTTTTTGGATGGAATGAAGCCTCTCGTGAGAGTTTTCTCGAAATACCCATCATTCGGGTAGAAGGGCTGCGGAACCTAAAGGTTCTCGCCATGCGAAGCAGATCGCACTATATGATTCCGAATCAATCTGACGGTAACTGTGTCGATTCTGGGGACAGCAGCAGCTGCATAAATCACTTCTTTAGTTACATAGTGCTCATAGTTTGACGAAGCAGTGCTATTAAGCCAGCAAGCACGCAGCCATTTCCTTTCAAAGATCCTGATTTTCTCCATTTGGCTAGCACTCAAATTAAACTAGATAGCACACTCGTAGGTGAGCACCGGTCTAACCAAAGCAAGATAGCAAATAATCTTAACCTTCCGGCTAAGATGCGGAGCATAAAAGAGTCTTCGAAGAGACATGAATGCCTTGCGAGCGCTTTCTAACGCGACTTTAACGTGTTCGTTAAATTGGAAATGCTCGTCAAGACGCACACCCAGGTATCTAAAGCACTTATTATGAGGAATGCGCTCAGAACTATCCTCGTTCGCGACAATGTGGAAATCTCTCCAATTCCTTTTCAAGTTCCTACTGACGTACGCCAAGGGATTTCGAAACAGAATCGTTTCACACTTTTGCGGATTGATTTTCATTCGTCAACTGTTCGTGAAGAACTTAATATCATTGAACATCTTCTGAAGTTAAACTTGCACCTCAGTTACCTTCTTGTGTGCCGCGTAGTCTATCACAACGTCAGCAAAGGCAACCAACGACCTTTCAGGAGATTTATTAAAATTAAAAGAGTTCAGTAATTCGCCTGCAAATACTGCAAAAAGTGTAGGCGCAGTCACTGTCCCTTGCTGTAATCCATACAGAACATGAAATTCTCTGCTAATAGTGAGATTTCCGTCCGTAATGACAAAGCACTTGCCATACAGCATACTACACATCATCTCTACGAGGTGGCTGGGAAACTCATTCTTCAGGAGCGTGAACATCAGTCCATCCAACCAGACGGTATCAAAGGCATTCTCCATGTCTATAAGGCAAGCGCCTACGTACTCACCATTGTTACTCCGGCAGCAAATATCAGACATTACCTTCGTTATTGCATGTATTGTTGAATGTCCAGATCGAAATCCGAATTGCGCGTGCGGAAATAATTCCTTCTTCTTGATATGCCCGTTCAAGGCTTTCAATACCAAAACCTCAAACACCTTGCTGATGTTAGGCAGCAAACTGATTGGGCGTTAGCTTTGAGGGCTGGATGAATCCTTCCTTCTCTTTAAAATCGGGAATACTCGGGCTTTCTTCCATTGTCCTGGAAAGAAAGAATTGTTCAATAAATTATTGAACAAAATGCAATAATTACGAATGGCAATGTCTGGTAAATGCCGGAGGACCACGTTGGGAATGCCATCCATACCGGATGATCTCTTATTGTTTACCCTTCTAAATATGGAAGTTAACTCTACACATGAGACTAAGTATTCAAGCAGATTATCACTCGGTATGAGATCAGCCTGCAACGCAGAGCTGAACTTGGACAACGGTGGTGCCGTTCAGGCTATATTTGAAATTGTGGACATCTCTATCGTTCTACGATTTCCGAAAGTCGCGTTGGCTCTAAGGTCCTTTTTATGGCCGATGCACCGATTCGAAGTGCTCCCCTATAAGTTCGAGTTTCAGAGCATCATCCATCACGATGTCATTGCCTTGCGCATCAGCAGTTACACTATTCGTGTCCTATACCTGAGTCGAAAAGGTGTTGTATCTCGCTGCCACCGACTTCTGCGGAATAACGTGACTTATTCCGGAATAACGTATTTATCTTTGTAAACATGGAATCTGAATCGCTTGGTGAAATACCTCTTAACTTCTCCCGCCATTAGGAGTTCCACTTCATTTACGTAATATTGACTGGATAAGATCCCGCGCGATCTTTAGAAGTGATTTGAACTCAACCAATATGGGATGATGATAGTCCCCATATCTCCGATAGGATTTTGTTGACGCGAGTGAGCAGAAGGCTTTTCACTTTTTTCAACCGTTTTATGGATGCAGTTTCATATCCTTCCATATTATTACGAGGTTTAATCTTTGGGACGACTTGTTCAATTGTATCTAGCGTCAAGTTCTCCAGCTTGAGAAGATACTGAAGTATTTCTTAGTTGCTCAAGTTCCTGTCACCTAACGCAATTGTACTATCGTTTTCCCCATCAAGAGGTAGACATTCCTCTCGATATCCCGTAATAAACCTCTCTTGGAATTTCTGCCAATCTGTTTGTTTAAAGTTGAGCCTGTGGACGCCATTGTCCATCGGCAGAAGGCGAACTTTTCGTCCATCAAACAGAACTTCAATAAGAATAGCGTTATGGTCGCTATCGTAAGGAAGAGCCTATAGTTTCCGTTCTTAAAATTAAAGTTCAGGCGCGCGTCAACAATGCGCAAACCCAGATAGGAATTTGCCCTGGGCCAGGTTGGACTCTCTGACCCATATAATTCGCATTTATACTTTCTATGGTGGCAACGTCAGCATCGAAGACGAATCAACCAACAACATCAAACTGCCCAGGTCAAACACAAACACGAACAAGAATAAGGATAGGAGAATACAACTTTGAGACCGTTGACAATTTCTCCTATCTAGGGTCGAAAATCACAACCGATAATAGCTACGATGATGAAATCCGCGCAAGGTTGTTGTCAGCCAACAGAGCCTATTTCAGCTTACAAAAACTGTTCCGCTCGAAACGTCTCACCATAGGGTCAAAGCTCTTACTGTACAAGACAGTCCTCATGTATTCCTCGGAAACTTGGGTTCTTAGCAAGAAAAATTGCAAACTCTTGGCCGCGTTCGAGAGAAGTATCCTCCGAAGAATTTTTGGCCCCCTACATGAGGATGGACGATTCCGTAGCCTACACAATGACGAAATCTATGAGCGATATCATGGCCGTCCGGTTGTGGATAAAATCCGGTTCAATAGGTTACGGTGGGCGGGTCACTTAATCCGTATGGATGAGGATGATCCCGCCCGGAAAGTCTATATGGGCAATGTCTATGGTAGAAAAAGAAGACGAGGTAGACCCTGCCTAAGATGGAGCGATGGCGTAGGTCAGGACGCCAGACAGCGTTTAGGGATGTCCAATTGGTGGACCTCGGCGCAAAACCGGGATGTCTGGAGTTCCTTATTAAGGCAGGCCTAGACCGGATAACGGTTGTTGCGCCGTTGATGATGATGATACTTTCTCTGGTATTGCTTTATCCAAGATTTAAGGAATACCCCTCTGGGATTGGATATTGTCTTCTATTTGTAGTTAAGTCTAAAATTGATAGACCAGTAGCTTACTCCAAACTACAATTTAATTTTATTATGTATTTATATATTTCGGGAGCAACTTATTCCCTTCAGCCGTACAAAGCTACCCTCTGGGATTGTTTGTGGTGTTTAGCCACGAGGTATAATAAAATATAATAAATAATTCTACAGACTGTTCAATTCGAGCATCGTAAACAGAGAATGGAATTCCTCCTTGAACTTGGCTCGATTGTTTCCCACTGCATAGACTGACAGAATGTATAAATTCCCTCCTCTAGGCAAGTGAAAACAGAATACAAGAGACTTCGATACACTCAAAGGTTTTAAATTTAGGCCTACTAATATATCTGAAACGATAATGGCGACCCACAAGTATTCCGGTACCACCTCTCCCATCACAATTTCGTCTATCGTTCCTCACGAATTCAAAATCCTTGAATGCTATCGAATAACTGGACAGAGGTGGGTTTCTGAAATCAGGACAACAGGCTGTTGCCTGGCAGCGAAATCCAAAATGGATTCCTATGATCGAATTCACATTAAGTGCGATGATCCGGAGACCATCCAGTGGTACCGCTGTGACTGCAGACCTAGCAGCGGGCATGCTGTTTGTGTAAATATTCTGTTATACTGTTTATTTTTGTATTGTTTGTACCTTCTCTTCCTTTGGAGTGTAGGTGAAGTGGGGAGTCTTCACTCGCTCGAGGACCTCCCGCGCTTTCTTGTAATCTGCTATTTTGTTACATTTGACTTTGATTCTCTCGGCCCCCGTCTTTTTAATAACAAAATTCGAGAGCCCCGCGCTCAAATTAAGTAGAGTGGCTAAATCTCTACTACCTGATTCACATACATTAAGGGGGGCACCCTTTCCCCCTTTTCTTTATTTCGGGAGCTAGTTGCATCACCGGTCGGACCATTTTTTAAATTCTCAATCGTACTTGTATTATTTTTTACATTAGTTAACCTTTTTTTGAATTTTGTTTTTCCTTTTTAATTTTTTGGAAACATGGAGCGAAAACTCACCCTAGTTTTCCCTTTTCACTACTACAACCTGCCTGGTTAGCACCCTCTTCTGGGACATTTCCATCGCCACCATTGTCGCTATCTCTCGTATCGTCAGCTTGATTGTTTTCTATGTCCTTCATACGGACAGATTAGCTGCCGAAAACTTGTTCGCCCTCATGGCAGCCCGGCTCCTCCATGGCTGCAGAAGTAGTCGAAGAAAGCTTTCACTTTTTTTCCTGGCTACCTTTGGAGACGGCGGGCCCGCCTCCCCAGCCATTAGCTGCTCCATAAGTTTTCCATTTTTCTTAATCAATAATGTCATTTGATTTTTCACATCTTCGAGTGTCTTCGCCAGCTCGCCATTTCTTCCTTCAAAATTGGCTATCCTTACTTTGGCTCTTTTCAAGTCTGGATCCTCCTCGTTGCCGACTCCACGACTGATCCGAGTGCTCCTAGGCCTTATGGTGGGGAGCCGGTCTGGTCCGCCACCCGCCGGCGGCTCGCCGCTCATTCCCGTAAACAACACACAAGCCAAAAAACGTATTTTTTCTCAAATTTTTTGGGGAAAAAGGAACTTAGATAACAAATCAAAAGTAAATTAGTTTCAATTAAGTTTTGAATAACATCTCTCTCTTTTTATATTATTGATAAAAGTTAATTTAATTTCAATTTTAAATTCTTTTTATTAATCATATTAA
Source organism: Hermetia illucens (assembly GCF_905115235.1). Taxonomy (NCBI): domain Eukaryota; kingdom Metazoa; phylum Arthropoda; class Insecta; order Diptera; family Stratiomyidae; genus Hermetia; species Hermetia illucens. The sequence goes on from NC_051851.1 coordinate 58,453,931, forward strand.
TTTGTAAACACGTCCGTTAGCGAACATGCATATACATATGTAGACGATCACACTCGTATTCAGAAATAATAGAAATTAGAAAAAAATCTAGAAACAATTCTAAATGACGAACGCCTCCTTAGAGCACCCTGGTCAATCAGTATGTTTATGTTTAGTAACTCCGAACTTTTTCGTTGATTTATATGATATGTATTACCTGTTTTATTTGTATGTAACTAAACGAAAGATAGGTTTTGATGCCCGCAAGGAACTGTGAGCCCAAATTATTGGTGCACATTTCTTAAACCAAAAGCAGAAATATTTTCAACTTCAAGATAAGGACAAGGTTACCACAGTATACAAAACATAATTTGGTTGGTAGACCTCGAGTTATCTTGATAACGAAGGTAACCGATAAGTCGTTCCAGCTTTTCTACAAGCGATGTAAACTTAGAGATAGTATCCGAATTTATGGGAGACAATATTGAAGTTCGTACAAAAACGATTGCTCTTATAAAACCTGAAACCCTTATGGCCTGAAAGACCTACGTTTTAATCCACAAAAAAAAACTACAAAATATTTCTCTGTCACTTTTGAAGGTTGAAAGAATCCTAAATAGAAAAATAAACTCTATTATGTCCAGCCTTTCGCCTTTCCAGACCTAAATAAAGATACATAACAGTAACAAAAGGGCAGATTTACAACTGTGGTAGCCATCAAAATAAAAGATTCAGTGTCATTAATCTTGGATTATATGGGATTTCTTCTTCAAGGAATAAACGCTTGTTTTTCGGACATCCCACTCAACTACATACATAGAACAATCGCTTTTTTGAAGTTCAGGTCAAATTTTATTTGGGATCTAAGGAAAGTTCATATAAGTTAACAATTGCTGCTTTTCTTGCAAGCGAAAAATATAAATCTTCTGTAAAAGGGAATGAAATCCTATCTTAGCACAAAAACATAAAAGGGAAAAAGTATCTTCGAGTAGTATTCCACGTGATTTCATATCTCCTTGTAACTGATTACATTCCATTTCCAGCACAACGAGAAGCAAATTCTACTTTAGTATTAAGATAAGTGTGTGTAACAGGGCATCCATTGATTTTAGAGAATTTCATGCCAGTATGGATTTTAAAACGGCTAAAGAAAGCGTTGACATTTCTTATTTTCGTTCTACTTTTATTTTTGGAAGACGAAATTAAATAAAGAGATAAACAACTTCTATATATAGAACAGTCTCGTTTTTTTTCTCACAAATTCAGTAAAAGGAGTTTTCCTAGTGAAGAACAACCCATTGAACTTGGAAACAAGTTGGCCGAGACACATACGAGCCAAACTCAATAACATAGAAGACAATTGCTATTGAAAATATATGTACATATGTGTCTTAGAGTTTTTGCAGTTTCGTGCTTCAGCGTGGGGTTAGCGGATTTAAACCTGGTTCTATTTATGCATGATAGGCGTCCATATGGCTCAATAGATTGTTTAGCTGAGTAGTTGCAAATCTAACCAATATCATCAACTTAAGTTTCGGCTACACATACTGTGACTAGAATACTACAAAGTGCCCACTCAAAGTTACATGTCTGACCAACTGGGGAAACCTGATAATGGGTTATCAATTAAAATTGACGAAGGCCTGAAAGCTTTTGGTGGCATTGGTAACTCCTTTCTATTTGTTTAAGTGTTGATGTCCATCCTGATCAATCTCACCAGTCACTAGATTTGTATTTCCAATGACTGACGAAGTTGAGAATCTTGGAATTTTTATGTGTTTGCGTCTAGTCCTGGCATTCTTTGTATACTAGGAACAAAATGTTGCAGGAGGACGACGACCGTATATACAGGGTGCGGCAGCATAACTTCCTTTTTTCAAAACTCAATAAAAACTATTGTATGCATCGGAAAATATTTATTTATTTTTTATAATGTTGGTACATGTCTAAAGTTTTTATTTACATTGTTTTGAAGATCAAATCTGTTAGGTGACGTCCCCCATTCTCCATACATTGCGTAAACCGATTTCTGGCGTTTGTCATGACTCTTGTTAGCATAGCAGGTGTTATGTTGGCAATTTCTTCTTGGATGTTGGTCTTTAAATTTTGTAGGGTTCTCGGACGGTTCACATAAACACGGGATTTCAAAAAACCCCATAGAAAAAAATCACAAGGGGACAGATCGGGAGAGCGTGCCGGCCATTCCAAATCGCCTCTAATTGAGATAAGCCGCTCTGAAAAGTGTTCCCTCAAATCTGGCTCCCTCGCCATCTTATAGGAATGGAAATGAAGATCATCACGAAGAATTCTTCTTGCAGAACGATCGGATAGTCCAAGGGCAGATGCGTGTTTGCGCGCAGAACGCCGTGGCGATCGCAACATTGACGCTCTCACTGCTTCAATGTTCTCAAGTGATCTAACGGGCCGAGGGACTCCAGTTCTTCCTTTTGTCGCACTTGCAGTTTGTTTGAATGTAGTGACCCATGTAACAATTGATTTGCGGTCTGGGAGGTCTGCGGGAGCCAACGGGGTTAAATTAAAGCGATTCCGAAATGCACGCTGTGTTGCAATAACCGAACATCCGCTTGAAAAGTAAACCTCAACGGCAAAGGCACGCTCCTCACTATTCCAACGCATGATGGCGACTGAACCGTGTCGGGACAAAACTTTACAGTATCCCCTCTTGAACGAGACCACTAGTGCTCCGCTATGACATCAACTAACTGAGTGGCGCGCATTTTAAAAAAGGAAGTTATGCTGCCGCACCCTGTATAAATGATGGTAGTCTCCTCAGAAAAGGCGCAACCGCATGGGCATATTGGATAACCGGCGGGGGTCGTCTGACTGCGTCTGGCTCCCGTAATGGAGAGCCACGGAGGGAAAAACCAGTTAGTCGTGGGGCGGTTCGACGACTAGGCGTCACGACGACCAGGAGCAGTACTTAGCCTGCTGCAGCTGTTACTCCGCAATCTGTGACGACCACTTCAGCAGATTCGCGTAGTCAATGGATGAAGTGGACTGAAGAAACGAACCTCTTCATCATCCGCTCCTACTACGAAATAACGACGGAGCGGGCACAATATATTTGCTCTTTGTTGCACCAGAGAAGCGTCGAGTGTTTCCTGAAATTCGCGCACGACACTGCAGCGAGTCGCAGATGAATACCGCTTTATTACTCGCAGCCACACAATCCCGGCCATCATCAGGGAGCATGTTCGAATTGAGGTCATCGTGCAAACTGGTGACCAAGAGTCGATGGGAGCAGAGGCGATGGCGTGCTCGCCGAAGCACTCGTCTCCACCGTCCAGCTGAATTTTCCGCTGAGGTTTGGGAAGAATTCCAAAGAGCGTGTATAGAATTCTCGGAAATAGATCCTTTGTATAAACCAGGTATACCCAGGCTTAATGCACCTCCAGCAACTCCGAGAATTATATCTCAAATCAATAATGGAATTGCATCTCGACTCTGTACTGATATGTCACTGCTGCAATTACAATCACTTGTGTATTGTGGTGCAGTTATGGCAGTCAGAATGCACGGTCAGAAGGTTCGCTTTCACGTTATTGATTTGAGCAATCGAAGAGATCCACCATGGAAAACTCGTCTGCAACGTCGCGTGACTCACTAAGGCAGGACATTGTTAGGCTGACTCCAGCATTGCCAGCAGACGTGTGATGAATAAAGTGCAGAGGGCTTACAGCAACTATGCCATCCCCAGTGAGACACCCGTACTTGAAATTCTGAATACGTTAAGGCAGAAATTTTCTGTCGTATGCAGTCGGATACAATGGTATGGCAAAAGTCACTCCAGACGTCTTCAGAAGGAACCAGTTTAGTTATTTCAGACCTCTCAACGAATCCCAAAAGAGCATCCAAACAGTGCAGCTTTCGGTGGCGGAAACAGCAAACCCGACTACTACAACGGATAAACGATTTGTGCATTTTCTTGTGGAACGTGCACTCACTGTACAGACCGAATGCTGCTGAGTAGCTAGCTAATACCCCGTCCCATTATAAGGCTGATGTAACACCGTTACAAGAGATGCGATGGACAGGGTCCGGCCTCCTGGAGAAGAGCTACTACACATATATTATAGTGGCCATCCAGTAAACCATGTGCTCGGAGTTGGTTTCTTAGTCAGCCAAATGTAACCTGCTAGTATCGGCGGAAATATAAGCGAACGGCTATGCACTCTGCGCTTGCGAGGCAAGTTTAGAAATATGAGACTCATAAACGTTCACGCCCCTGCAGATACGGAGGAGGATATCTTCTACGAGACAGTTGAGCGGACTCTCGAAGCCTGTCCCAAGTATGATATCAAAATCATACTTGGAGATTTAAACAGTTAAGTAGGGACGGAGCCCGTATTCGTCGACTCCCATAGCTTACATCGGTATGCCAATGATAACCAACTGCGGACTATTCAGTTAAGAATGTCGCACTAAATCGTTGTTAGAAGTATCTGGTTTGCGCGGAAAGCGGTTCGCAAAAATATATGGGCCTCTCCAGATGGGACCACTCTCAACCAAATTGATCATGTGCTGATGGAACGCCTCCACTTCTCACCCTTGATGAATGTCAGAACATATAGGAAGACCAATATAGACTCGGATCACTATCTTGTTGGCTCTACGCCACACTTGATGCATTTAGATGACATCAAGCTATATGCTGGTACTAACGATCGCCTTAAAAATCTGTTGCGAATAATAGACATGTTAGGCTGTGATATTCGGATAGAATTTGGATTGGGGAAGTGTCGAATCCAAGCAATCTGCAAAGATCATCACGAGCCGCATGACGGCGAGCAGATGACTGGGTGCTGGGGAGCTCTTTGCTGAAGCGGAGGGATTCATGTATGCTATTCAGGACGCCGTGGTCGCCACCCGAAGTTCTAAAAAGCTCACAATAAAAGATCAGTATAGAATGTGTGACCCGGCGCTTTCAGAGAACAAATTCTCCCGCAATTCCTCGGGCAGGTAAGCTCGGAGGGCCGGAAAGGTCCTCTAATCAGCATTAGGCCGCGAAATTACCAGACAATTAGTTTTTAGTGCCGGCTGAGGGACGAAATCGTCCAGTGCAAAGACGCCATCCGTATGGCCACTCGACAGTGAACTGGAAAGTGGCCCTCTGATGTGTAAAGTGCAGGAAAGTTCATGCCGCTAACGGCCGCTAACTGACGTAGAGCGTAAGGAGGGAACTTTCTGTGCAAACTGCGGAAACGGAGGGCACCCGGCTTCGTGCCGAGGATGTCTTGCATACCGCAGTACTAAGGTCAAAGGCAGTAGGTACCGAGATCGGCCGAGGGAAGAAGGTATCAGCGGTGTTGAACGATACCGTCCCTTCGTTATGCAACCCACCGAAGAGTGGAATGATAGACAAAATTGTGATCGGAGAGTTGGTACCGTAATGAATGTGGGTCGCCATTATCATTTCAGACATATTAATAGGCCTGTCTTTGAAACCTTGAAGTGTTTTGAAACCTCCTGTGTTCTGTTTCCGCTGGCTAGAGAAGGGAATTTGGAGATTCTCTCAGTCTATGTAGTGGGAAACAATCGAGCCAAGTTCAAGGAAGAATTTCATTCCCTGCTTACAAAGACGTATTGAACGGGCTGCATAATTTTTATATTATAGCTGCAGTTTGAACGCTAAGCATACCTCATGACTGAACGTCACAAACAATCCCAGACGAGGGTTCTTCAGATTTTGTATAGACCGATACCAGATAGAGTACAAATGTGAACTGCATTGGCCAGATAGTTCAATTTGGCCCAGGACAAATTTCTATCTAGATTTGTCCATTGCTGACGCGTGAGTTAAGGTTTATAGCGTAAACGTTTCCAAGAAAAAAAAACAAAGTTTTATAGAAGTCACACCTTAAAATTGGGCGGAATTTAATCCGCCTATACTGTATAAATAGTGTCCGGATAGCTGAGTGGTTAGAGCTCAAGGCTGTAGTACGAAAGGTCGTGGATCAAATCTCGCTGGGCGCGTAATGCTGACCACATTGCCTCATGAAGTGCTCTAACAGATTTTAAGGCCCTGATCCAATTGGATTGTTACGATTATTACTATTATAATATTGCATAAATAAAGTGAACTCCCAACGACGGGAGAAGTTAAAGGGTATTTCACCAAGCCGGATACCATGTTTACATAAATAAACATGTTATTCCGGAAGAAGTCGCATGTAACTGTGCCGAGAATAAAAGTCGGTGGAAGTGAAATACAACACCCCATTTACTCAGATGTAGACACTAACAGTGTAACTGCTGATTCGCAAGGCAATTACATCTTGATGGTAAAAAAATTGTTTCCCACAATTTCAACCTGACACTCTGCGGATCACGATGCGCTGAATTCTATCATGGAAGCGAGTCCCAACCAAAGGGCGCATAAATTATCACTAACATTCGATGATTCTGAGGACAAGCTGGTGGCGCACGAATTAACAAATGTACTCCTGAATCGAAATAAAAATTAACTATTTTGAAATCAAATTGTTATGTGTGACGAAAAGTGGATCATGTACGATAATCGTAGTGTTTGGAGCAAATAACCATCACAATAATAGAACATCTACTGAAAGAAGTTGTTTGGTATTTTGCCTCAGGGCTCATTGCCTACAGATTTACGAAGCCTGGCACATTGATCATGTCGGATCTTTATTTCAAGCTACTAGATGAAGTGATGCGGAATCTTGGAGTTAAGCCACTGAGATTAGTCAATCTCCCCACTCCCGCCCTTGTGCATGACAAAGCTCTACCACATTTACACCTGAGGACTCTTTGTCACCCACCGTTCTTCGCCCGAAAATCAAAGTTAAGCGTTATTGGGTGTGGCTAGTATTAGGGTAAGTATAGGAAACTTCAAAGTTTAAATTTTAAGCTCATCTAGTTAATTGTAAGGCAGATTCACCATTGAGGTAGCGTTACATATTAGAATATTAAATATACATAGTAGCTACTTTTTCCATTAAGATTGCATGTACCTACATATATATGTACATACATCCTGTATGCTCTTATAAACATTAACAGACCAATGTTCCCTCCCCAGCGAATTAATCGCGTAAATAAATCATAGTTATATTGCACAATTAATTTTTAGCTTCCTTAGCTTCTATACATAATTTTCCTCGTGGTTTAATTAGGATAGTTATTGCTGTCATGTAGATGTTATTCTTTTGTCTCTTTCGGAAACATCGAAGTTGGAAACATTTTACCCGATTAGCATTTTTCTTTGAATTTTCACATTAATTCCACGAGCTCAATAGGCTTTGATTCTTCATTTGTATGAGTACAGATAATGGAGAAAATCTAGTCTTCAAACTTGTTCGCTATATCGCTTATAATTCCGGTCTTTATCAACATAGATGAAGATTATTTAAGGGTGCCCTACATCAAATTTTTATACAATTGAGTATGAAAAGGTCGTAAACACTTTAAGTATCAATTTTTGAAGGTCAGAATAAAGTTTAAAATTTGCAACTAATTGGTTGCGGTTAGTTCAGAATATGTATCCTGTGGGAAAAATATATACACCTCAATTTCAAAAAGCTTCTACACAGATGAAAACATAAATATTGAATGAAATTTGAATCTTTTCATTAAAGTTAGAGCTCTGATTATAGCGGATACAGCTTACGAATTAGTTTCGCTTCATCAACGTTGAATTTGAGCAACCCTCAAAAGTCATTTTAAAGATAAAACGAACGCTAACGTAAGAGGATCTGGCAGCTGCGAAGGGCAATCCTGATTGAAAGATAAATATTAAGAATGCCTTCAATGCAAACAATAAACATAGCCCAAAGGAAGAAAATCACGAGAAATTCGAAAATACTTTCCGCGTAGGAATCCTTGAGAATATTCATTTCCTGCAAGGCAATCTGCTCTGGTTATGTTGTTGAAGCGGAAAGATAATAATCAACACCTTCATCAAGAGCGCTGAAAACAATGGAAATCTGCAAAATATTTATGAGTTTTCTAGTTTTCTCTGTAAAGCAATACAGTATGGTTCTTATGGAGCTGAAGATTGTAAAATACACCTTTCGTTCGTTACTAAAATGAACAGAAAGTTTTCATCAACATATACCATCGGGGAATGTGGGATTGCAAGCTTTCAGTGTAATGGAGTTGTTATTTTTGGAGTTTATAAAGAATCATGACATATCTCGCTTTAGTCACGAGTTAATACCATTGGCAAAAGAAGGCAAGGAAGCATTTGAAATACATAATATACATTCACATCTACATAGAAATAGATAAATTTCTCTTTCATATTCAAAATAATTACAACTCAGCATTGTAGGAAAATTTAGTTTTTTTTAAGCTATTGTTGTAGCAACAACAACAAAACTTTATTAAAATGGTTTCAGTGTCCGTCTGTCTGTCGATTTCTTTTTTTCCAAAAGCCTCCAGTGACTCTTGCCAAACAATTATGTGGGACCTTTACCAACAAAAACCACCTCGATATGGTATTACGTCACGGGGCTGGATCGGTGTAACTGCTGCTCTTCGTGATAATGATTCTAACCCTCTGTTTATCCTTTCTACCTGTCATAGTATCCCGTGGATATTCTTCATTGTTTCTTCCACCGCTTTCCACGCCTTAATCGAATTCAACGCCTAAAAACTGAGCCAAGTAATGGCGTACGTAACCATGCCTTCGTTTAATACAGCGACCTTCCTTGGTCTCATCCTACTGTCTCTGCAATTCTACTACTGGTAGAAAAAGGGAGATATCACCTAGTAAAGCATTTATGGAGGTATCACATTAAATTGCGAACTCTTCGCCCCGTTCAAGAGAAGAATCCTTCGAAGAAATTTGAGCCCCTACAAAAGGACGGACGATTCCGTAGCCAATATAACAATGAAATTGATGAGCTAATATCTAATTGGCCGACCTCAGCACAAAACGGGGATGTTTGGAGTTTCTTACTAAGGTAGTGTGTATGTGTTTGAGGTGGGGGAAAGCGAAGCCTCTGAGTACGCAGACTGTAGTAGTCCATTGTACTCGATTCCCGCGTCTACTGGAATATCCCGCATTTATTTATGTATCACAGGTGGCTGTAGACCGGATATCGATTGTTGTAAGTTGATAATGATGATAATATTAGTATATTTTGAAAATTTGTTGCAAACCCTTTAAGTTCATCCGAGATTTGTAAAGCTTTTGCAATAATATAGGAAGTATCATACTGAGAATTTTGATGGAAATCTTACTATTATTAACAAAGTTATGGTAGGTCTCAGTGTTCTTTCTGGCGTCAAATTCCTCGTTCCTAAATCTCAGTGCTACATCGAATAGAATAGCGGGTATATTTAAAGTATATACAAGACGAGCTGTGTATAAAAAGAAAAAAACATTGGGGTTCGCGTTTCGGCTTGTTTTAAACAAACCGCAAAAAAATGATATATACAACAGTGGATCTAGAACTAGTTTTTGCCATTAGAATTGTGGTCGTGACTAAAGCGAAAATGTTTTAGTATTTCTCACCGTGATCTGTCCAATTTTGCGGCTATGTGTTCGTGTTTGACGGGAGTTCTCTTAACAATGTTGCTATTTACATATAACGTAGTTTTTCAATGATCGGGATAATACTCTCCACAGGGTGTTTGTCTATCCTGAGTAAAGTCCAAGTGAAACACACTTCGCAGTTTAAAAAAAAAAAACAGTTTCCAGGATTTTCCTGTCCAACGGCCGTATCTTTGCTTTCAGTTAAAATTTTCGCTGCTTTTTCCCCACTTTATGCTTAACTTGACCCTGCAATTATTCAAAATCGATTAGACATGAATGAAGATGAAGGTTGGGATTGGTTAAAAACTGGCGTCTCCAATTAAATTTGGGACGAAACAGAAATGTATCTTACCTTGGATAAATTGGCGGCCGTTTAAGTCTGCGCGTACCTTTATAAATACAGTTCCGCAGAAATTCAGGAATTCATGATGCCACCCCCCTTTATGACAAGTTTGTCGGCAACGAGGGACCAATAGGTGAAACTCTCATAAAACTTTTCCTTCGAAGGCTACATCATTTGACGGCTACTGAAAGCCAGTGTTTCAGATGAATTTGATAATGCATTTTACTCCGTTCAAGAAAGATTTATTTGAATAGTATGCAGTTAGATAATATCGAATTGGCTTCAAGTCAATTGTGATAAAAATTCATAAGGTGGCAATTTCTCATTAACTGGACCGGTTTGTTAAAAAATGAATGTGGTTTCAGCCCTTCGTTGATCATCATCAAAGGCGCAACAAGCGGTATCCGGTCTAGGCCTACCCTAGTAAGAACACCCCAGTTTCCGCCGAGGTCCACCAATTTTATATTCCTAAAAGCTTTCTGGCGCCCTGACCTGCCCCATCGCTCGCTCTCAGGCAGGGTCTGCCTCGTCTTCCTTTTCTACCATAGATATTGGCCTTATATACTTTCCGAGCTGGATCATCCTCATCCATACGAATTAAGTAACACGCCCACGGCACCCTGTTAAGCCGAATTTCGGCCATAACGAGGCAGTCGTGATAATGATATCGCCGTTATGAAGGCTACGAAATCGTCCATCGTCATGTCGGGTTCCGAAAATTCTTTAAAGGATTCTTCTCTCGAACGCGACCAAGAGTATGCAATTTTTTTTTGGAAATAACCTACGTGGAATGCATACGGACTGCCAAGATCATAGTCGTGTACAGTAAGAGCTTTGACTCTATGGTGAGACGTTTCGAGCGAAACAGTTTTTGTAAGCTAAAATAGGCTCTGTTGGCTGCCAACAACCGCGGCGGATTTCATCATCACCATGTACATCGTTTTACCTTCATTAATGTGCAGGCCGAGATCTCGCGCACCTACTTAATCTAGATGAGGGTAGACTGTACATTTTGGGTTGTTCTTTCCGTAATGAAAATATCATCAGGATAGGCCAGTAGTTAGGTGGACTTGAACAGGATGGTTCCTCTTGCATTAATATCTGCTCTCAATCTTAAACAATATCCAAGAAATAAACGTGAAACTACTAAGCAAGTTCACCAATTAGTTACTACTATTCTGTCATTTTGCTAGATACCGCGCAGGCATTCGACTAAGGTTTGAAGCGATGACTTCATATCCAAAATTGAATATTGACTGTATGTGAGCGTTCAAACCTAACGCCCCACGCACGTGAAAGCAGCGCAGCCCCTTATAATTATCTTGAAGATGCGTACTTTCGTCTGTCCTTTGCCTTTTGAATAGTATCGATTATATTATATGTCCGGATAGCTGAGTGATTAGAGCACAAGGCTGTTGTACGGAAGGTCGCGGTTCAAATCTCACTGGTGGCAGTCGAATTTGTATGGTGATTCGACGTCGGATACCAGTCGACTCAGCTGTGAATGAGTACCTGAGTCAAATCAGGGTAATAATCTCGGGCCGAGCGCAATGCTGACCACATTGCCTCCTACAGTGAACTGTAGTGTACCGTTTCGGTCTTCAATGAAGTGCTCTAACACACTTCAAGGCCCTGATCCAATATGGATTATTGCGCCAACGATTATTATTATTATCGATTATAAGAAATTCTATGCGGTTGCCGAAAATGGTCTGGGATCAAATGATTGAAGGAGTGGGAAATTGTTGTTTCTTTTTTGGGAAGATCAAGTTTTTTGAAACTATTGAAGAAAACCGTTATAACTCTTTATCGGTAAAAGATAGAGTTCCCATCCCATGGACCGATTTGATCCATCATTAAAATTTGTACCATCATAAACGGGACAGTGATAAATGGATCAGTTAGTGTATTCGGAACTACTGCTATCGTGCCCGTCATCGTAGATTTTATGAGTCGGACTAGTTTCGATGTAATTGTAGCTATATTCGGTACAGCGCTGAGCGGCTAATGGCCTAGTAGACCTGCTGGATGTCAATAACAATCTTATACTCTAATTGTTTGTCTTAGACCTCCTTTACTGTAAATAGCTGATCTATTAAAGGTCTCCCAACCCTAATAATGTACGCATTTGGTTGCCATTCAGCCCTCGGGGGAGAACAGAGGTTCGCTGATATAAACTTATTGGTGTTTACCTTCAGTCTAACTCTACTTGTTTCTCTTTCCAAATCCAGAGTTATTTGGCGAAAGTCCTAGACTAGGAGAGGTAGCAAACAAATGTGATCAGCGTAGTCGATGTGCCTTAGTTCATAGTGTGGAGAGTCTATTAAACGTGACATTTTGCGTCATCATATGTCGTTCTAATAACAACTATTAGTTCCTCCAAAATGATCTTCCAGCGTAGAGCATGGCAATTACTGTCCCAGTCTACACTGCCCAAAGCTCTTCCGAAATCGATTTTCCGAGATCGAGAGCAGGTGATGCGTAAATCTAAACTCCGCACACTGTTCCGAAAAGATCCTTAGGTCGCTAATGATATGCCTGTGCGGAGTTGCCAAATCTCCCATCAGGCGCGTCCCTTCGTGCCGATAAGGGAATGCTCGGCGAATGTGTCATGGGCATGCACATGCACGCATCTGGAGATGTGCGTGTATGGGCATGCTTATGCGCAGGCCGGGTAGGTGGGAAGTAGACGCCCACCCGTGGATAAAAATTGGCTATGGGAAGGACACCCAGAAATTAAACCAAATATGGAAGAGGAGAGAAGTAGGTCTTTTTACGGTGCAGGGCTTCGGAAACCCAGTGCCGGCGGTTTTTGGGAGTGAGCAAGCGGGCTCCCGGCCGTCGATATCCAACGACCGCAGTGCCTCAGTAGTGGGAAACTTGGCTACTGTGGCATCTAATGCTACAAGAGATAATGAAGGAGTGGAAATTAGGTCCATACCGGATCCTTTTAGGAGGAGTTCGAAGCTTGGGAGATCACCACCTGAGAACAATGGTTCTTTTTGGTAGTCGAGATTCGTCGCGGGACTCTGAAAGAAACATGAATAGTCCCTTGATCGACATCATTCCTTATGGCGCAAGGCGCGAAAGCAAACGGGAACATACCGGAATGGCGTTCGTTACACTCGGGGAACGAATAAATGAACTGTGCGAGTTCATCAAGGAGAGGCGGAATATCCACCAAAATATTCGAGCCTTGATAAGAGACATTAAATTGTCTTATATCAAGGCACCCGAAGAAAAGAATTCCCAAGCGTCAGTTGGCAAGGTCACAAGGGAAACGCAGGTGACGCCTCCCCATGATAAGGCAGGCGGGAAGACAGGAAAACGGGCTAGAGACGGTACCAGCGAGCCTCTAGGACCACAGCAAGTCCCGAAGAAGAAAAAAGCACGGGAGGGCATCTGTGCTGCGCTAAAGCAACAGTTCAACCTTAGCGATATAGACCAGAGTACCATAAAAAGGATGAAGAAGGCATATGGCGGCACACAGACCGCTATTATTAGTTTGCCGGCGGAATCAGCTAATAAGTTAATTACCGCGGGCAAGGTAAGAGTAGGTTGGGTCGTGTGCAGGCTCAGGGAGCAAATATCTCTAAAGAGATGCTTCAGATGCCTCGATTTCGGCCATTTTGCGACGGCATGCACTAGCCAGCATGATAGGTCGAGGAGTTGCAGGAAGTGTGGGGAAGAGGGCCACCTCATCAAAGACTTGCACCGGAGATCCACGGTGTATGCTATGTAGTGGGAAAGAGGGCGTGGACGACCGGCATGTTGCGGGAAGCAGCAGATGTCCGGTATATAGGAGGGAGCTGAACCGCACAGGCAAATGAGATTGATACAAATCAATCTCAATCACTGCGAGGCAGCTCAGGACCTGCTCTCGCAAACCATTCGAGAGTCGAATGTGAATGTCGCGGTTATTTGCGAGCCGTACAGAAACCACGGCGGTGCGACGTGGGCGGTGGATGCGTCTGGCAACGCGGCAATCTGGGCGTGCAGAAGACAGTCCATTAAGGAAGTCATGGTCCCCCCGGCAGCCGGTTTTATAAGAGCGAAGGTCAACGGTGTCCATATTTACAGCTGCTACGGTCCTCCTAGTGCAACCTTAGCACAATATGAGGAGATGTTAGAGAGTCTGGTGTTGGACGCTAGAGACCGCAGCCCTAAAATCATTGCGGGCGATTTCAACGCGTGGGCCCTGGAGTGGGGAAGCCGATCGACGAACACCAGAGGTCAAATTCTGTTGGAGTCCACCCTTCGAGGAAGAGGGTCGGGTTCGATCGTTGACCTGACATTTGTTACCACTTCACTGGTGAGGGAGATGGCTTGGCAAGTGAGTGAGCACTACACCCACAGTGACCACCAGGCCATCTTCCTTCGCATTGGGAACCGGGGAAGCAGTCAACGACGCTTTGGAGGTGGAAAGGCTAAGGCGGTTGGCTGATCTATCGCAGCTTTCGACGAGGAGACATTCCTGGCCGCATTGGAGGGAGCCCATGATCCGGATGGAACAGCGGTGGAAAGGGTCCCACAGCTGTCTCAGCGTGTAACCGAAGCATGCGACGCTACGATGCCACGACGCCGTTTGCACCACGGCAAGAGGCCAAACTACTGGTGGAACAAGGAGATCGCTGCCTTGAGATCCTCATGTCTCCGAGCGAGGAGACTTTCCCACAGGACAAGGGGAATGCCGGAGCACCAGGAGCGTGAGGAGGAATACAGGGATCTGCGAAGCAACCTTAAGAAGGCCATTCGGAGAAGCAAGCGGGAATGCTACCAGAAGCTCTGCATGGAGGACTAATACGAATCTGTGGGGTACAGCCTACCAAGTTGTAATGAAGAAGATTCGCGGGCAAAAATCACCTCAAATGACATGCTCACGGCTGTTGTTGCAAATAATTACAACTCTTTTCCCGCAGCAGGAGCAGGACGAAAGAGAACCCCAACTGGCAGCTCAGCAGGACGTCTTCTCGATCCCTAATGTTACCGAAGAGGAACTTTGGGAAATCTGCAGACGTATTGGGGACAGTAAGGCTCCGGGATTGGACGGAATTCCGAACAGGGCTCTGAAGGTGTCGGTCAAGGCCACACCAAGGTGGTTCGCAAGGACATTCGAATCGTGCATGGTGGAAGGAGTGTTTCCCTCCCAGTGGAAGAGGTGGAAGCTAGTGTCTGCTACCGAAGCCCCGAAAACCACCCGGCGTGCCCTCTTCATATCGCCCTATTTATCTCTTAGACACCATCGGGAAGATGTTGGAGAGGGTGATATACAACAGGCTGTTTCCGTTTATCAAGCTTGCGGGTGGTCTTTCGGAGCGGCAATATGGGTTTCGGCGAGCCCGTTCTACGGTCGATGCAGTAGCAAAGGTCGTGGAATTGGCTCGAAAGCAATGGCCATGGGCAAATGCTGTGCTCTGGTGACGCAGGACGTCAAAAATGCTTTTAACTCAGCCAACTGGGGCTGGATTAAGGGCGCTTTGGCCAAACTGGGTGTTCCTAGCTACTTGGCTCGGCTCATCGAGAGTTACCTTTCGGACAGACTTTTCTGGTATGAGACGGACGACGGGCCGAAGGAGTACATTGTGACAGCAGGTGTGCCTTAAGGTTCTGTATTGGGACTGCTGCTGTGGAACATAATGTACGACGGAGTGCTTGGCCTTCACGTGCCGGAGGAGACAACACTGATTGGTTTTGCGGACGACCTGGCGGTAGTTGCAATTGCAAAGCATCCCCAGGACGTGGAGCTTTATGCAAATAAAGCCATTCATACCATCAAGTCATGGTTACGAATGGCCAAGCTGGACCTGGCGAACGAAAAGACGGAGGCGGTCCTCATTACCAACCGTAGGAAGAAAAATACGGTTACCATCCGGGTTGGTAATCGTGAGGTCGTCTCAAAATCGGTTGTCAAGTACCTGGGGGTGATGATCGATGCCAAGCTGAGTTTCAAGGGACACTTGGATTATGCGCGAGAGAAGGCAGCAAATGAGGCCTACCGTGGGAAGGCCGAAGTATAGTCGCAGGCTACTCATCGCGGGAGTGGTGAGGTTGATCCTGCTATACGCGGCCCCTGTCTGGGCGGGAGCGTTGAACCACGCTGTCAACCGGAGGAAGATAAGTTCGGCATACCGGCCAATTGCGCTAAGGGTGTGCAGCGCATTTAGGACGGGGTCGACGGAGGCAGTGTGTGTCATCGCAGGACTGATCCCTATAGATCTTCTAGCGAGCGAGGCACACTGGCTCTACGAGAAACGGAAGGCAAATCCAGCCGAGGTGAATGTGGAATTTCCGAAAAGCCATCAGGAGGGAGTTGTGGCAAATGGCAACAACGATGGGATAACTCCGACAAGGGCCGGTGGACGCATACATTGATCCTGTGTATCGAGAAATGGGTCAACCGAAAGCACGGAGAATTGAATTACCACCTGATACAGTTCCTAACGGGACACGGTGGCTATAGGAAGTACTTGCATCGCTTCGAGTTGGACGAGTCTCCCAACTGTCCTGAATGCGGTGCTACACCCGAGGACCCGGAGCACGTTATCTTTCCATTGTCCCAGATTTCAGCTAGCAGAAAAGGAGGTTGAACAGCATCTTAGGGTCGGACATCGAGCCCTCGAACCTGGTGGAAAGAGATGCTGAAGTCGGAGGAAAACTGGATGGCGGTAAATGAGGACAGTAGCCGTGGTGCAGACAAAACTCCTGGAGTTAGGATCGAGCTCGGAAGGCGCCGCGACGGAGACAGTGACATGGACGAGCTGGTATAGCGAACCAGAGCCTCCCCCGCGAAGTAATACTTCACGGTGGTCCCGCGGGGAGGGGCGGAAGAGTGGGGGTGGTTTTAGTGGGTGCGAATCCCACACACTGCTGCAACCTGGCGCAACAGCGTCTTTCTAAGATTTCCACCTCCATCCATAAAAAAAATAAACAAGTCGGGAAACCGGAAGCTAGACGCTTCAGGTACGAAAGGTTTTGTGTATTTCTTTTATAAAGAGATTTGGGTGTGCATTTGTCCCATTAGCATGTAGCACGTCAAATATGCATATATTATGTGAAAATAGCCACTTTCAAGTGATATTGACATTCTTAGTCTCGAATTTGCAGAGAAGCGACAGCTTTGACCTAGTATTACTTTGTTAGTAATGCGATTTTCACCAAATTTGGCAGGATCATGCCCTATGCTGTAGCCTATATTGTTTTGTGATTTTGTGATTCTAGGGTGAATTTAAGGGGGGTTTTCCTGTCAACTACTAAAAATTATTATTATTATTAACTTTATTTGAACAGGTATCGGTATGGAGGGTATTTCGGAGCCTAGGCACCATATAGTGACAGCCCCCTGATTTTTTTCAGATTTTTTGGTTTGGTAGTTTCTGAGAATGGGTTCGTTAAGAAAATGACCACTTTCAACCCCCCGCACCCCCCACCTTTTTAACAAATGTCAAAACTAAGACTTACTTCGAAAAGTACTAATCGAGGCCTTTAATTTGGTACCCCACATGGCTATATTTGATGAAAAAAAAATGTACACCCTCCCTTTGCATGTATGGGGACCCCCCGTTAAATTCGTCATAAAAGGATGTAACTCACTATATGCGTGAGCGTTCACAGTTCCCACCTTTCTACCAAATTTGGTGCCAATCGCTACAACCGTCTCCGAGGAAAATGCGTGTGACGGACAGACAGACAGACTGACAGACAGACGGACAGACAGACAGACAGTAAACCGATTTTAATAAGGTTTTGTTTTACAAACAAAACCTTAAAAACGTGACATTTTGCGTCATCATATGTCGTGCTAATAACAACAACGAAGGAGGACTAGACCGCCAGCTTTGCTTATTAAGCCGACGGAAGGCAAGACTTTTGCGAAAGTCCTCAGCGAAATCCGTTACAAAATCAAACTCGAAGACAACGGAGCGGAGGTGTCTTCCATACGTAAAACGAAGGGTGGTGGAGTCTTAGTCGAACTAGGCCCGAAGACTGTAAATATAGTCACGTTCTGTGAAGCAGTCAAGGGGCTTCTAGGAGAAAAAGCTTTGGTTTCTAGCCTGGAACCCAAGTGTGCTTTAGAAATCCGAGACCTGGACTGTCTCACAGAAAAGAACGAGGTAGAAGAGGCCATCAAACGCGAATGCCCGTAGGTAACCAATGTTCGGATTGGTATCACCTCCGCAAACTCCCGAGGCCAAAAACTCGCTGTGGTGGAAGTTGCCGACCAATACGCGAAGAAGCTTCTAAACAGCGGGAAAATAAAAATTGGTTGGGTAGTGTGTAGGATACGAATTCGGGCCGCCCCAACGAAATGTTAGAGATGTTTGGATTATGGGCGGTGTCCAGTTTTCAGAGCAGAACTGGAAAGAGCTAGGATACGGTCAACATGATTCGCATCCTACAAATCAATATGCACCGGAGTGCAACCGCTCACGAGTTGCTAGCGCAGTTCGCTGCGGAGACCAAAGCTGATTTAGTACTCATCATTGAGCAGTACCGAAACAGGGGCCCAGTTTCATGGCACCCAGACATATTAGGTACCGCTGCCATCTGGGTTCGGGACGGCACCCTCCTGGGGGTTCTTGCCCAAGGCCGAGGGGACGGCTTTGTCTGGATTCGGTGTTCAGGGATAACGTTTTTTAGTGTCTATCTTACGCCGAATGAGACGATGCCGGACTTTCGTAGGAGGCTTGAGGTTTTGTAGGACGCTATCTTAAGCACGGATGGGCGGATCCTGGTCGGGGGTGACTTCAATGCTAGGGCACTTGAATGGGGCATGCCTCACACAGATTCCAGAGGGAAACGAATTCTGGAAATGGCGGCGAGAACAGGACTGGTAGTTCTAAACACCGGATCCACCCCAACGTTCCGGCGCCCGGGCTGCGAAGGAAGCATTCCAGATGTAACCTTCGCATCGGAATCACTGGTGTCGCTGGTGGACGGGTGGCGAAGTTCTGGAAGACTTTTCGGCAAGTGACCACCAAGACATTGCTTTCGAAGTGGTGGACACAAACTCTTGGTGTGCGCCACCCCAGCGATCTTTCTGTGTATGGAACGTCGCGAAAGTGAATACCGGGAAGTTTGTCGAAACTCTGGGAATAGGTTGGGCCACGCTGAAGGGTACTCCTGGGGGCGGTGGCGCCGCTGCTGACACTGTCGTAAATTCAGTTATGAACCTGATAACGACGGTCTGCGGAAGCCACCATGCCCAGGAAGACATCGAGGCGCGGCAAACCTTCCATGTATTGGTAGACAGTGGAAATCGCAGAGCTCCGGAAGGAGTGTCACAGGCTCCGCCGCTTAACACAACGTCTAGGCGACCGGGAGGTGGCATGTACCATAATGATGGAGTACAAATCAGCCAAAAGGAGACTCCGCGGCGCAATAAACAAGAGCAAAGCCCCCTGCTGGCAAGATCTGATCGACGAGGTGAATGGGGATCCATGGGGACTCGGTTACAAACTTGTAACCCGAAAAATCGGGGCTCTGCGGAAACCCTGTCCACTTAAGGCCGAGCAGATGGACGGCATTGTGAGGGCACTCTTCCGTGCACACCCTGTATGGGATGGTGACGTCGGCGCGGAGAGCGCAGAGGACTGTCCACTTTTCTCTGTAAAAGAGTTGGAACAGGCAGTCCTCTCTATGAAAAATAAGAAGGCGTCAGGACCCGATGGTATTTCAGCAGAGGTGTACAAACTGGTATTCCAACACCGGCCAGACCTACTGCTCGGCGCATTCAACGCTTGCCTGAGAGAAGGCATTTTCCCTGCTCGTTGGAAAGTTGCGAGGACTTGCGCTGATTCCTAAAGGGAAAGGCGATCCCGAACTGCCGTCTTCATACCGCCCACTATGTATGCTTGATACTGCTGGGAAAGTGCTCGAAAAGCTCATCAGAAGTAGACTCGCTGAAGCGATACGCGCTACCGGAGATTTATCTCACCGGCAGTTTGGTTTTAGGGCAGGGAGATCGACAATTGATGCTGTTATGCAGGTCGTGGACGCCGTTCGACGAGCAGAGGCACATAGCCGCCGAACTCGACGGGTGGTGCTCCTCGTAGCGCTTGACGTCAGAAACGTCTTCAATTCCGTAAGATGGAAGGACATTCTAGGCACACTAGACAATACCTTCAACGTGCCGAACTATCTCTTGCGGATTTTGAGTGACTATCTGAGGAACCGTTCCCTGCTCTATGAAACACTAGAGGGTCAAAGGTGGATGGAGGTCACGTCGGGGGTAGCACAGGGATCCATCCTAGGGCCGGACCTCTGAAACGCTACCTATGACAGTCTGCTTAAACTCGACATGCCAGAGGAGTCGCGCCTGGTCGGCTACGCAGATGATGTCGCAGCGCTTGTTGCTGGACGCACTGTCGAACAGGCCCAAAGCAGACTTGGCATATTGATGAGACGGGTAAGCGGATGGATGACTACTCATGGTTTCAATCTTGCACTGGAAAAAATCGAAGTAGTCATCCTGACCAAGAAGAGAATTCCGACCCTGCGTCCCATATCGTTCAGCGAGTCGATAATCGAGTCAAAATCAGCGGTAAAGTACCTCGGGTTGACTCTTGACTCAAAGATGAGCTTTTCTCAGCAAATCCAAGCAGCAGCGAACATGGCTGCGGCTGGAGTTTCGGCGTTAAGTAGGCTAATGGCAAACATTGGGGGTCCTACGTCTAGTAGGCGACGTCTCCTGATGAGCTCAACGCAGTCTGCCCTGCTCTACGTCGCAGAGGTATGGGCTGGCGCTCTTAACAAGGAGGTATATCGTAGACGCCTAGCGCAAGTACAGAGACGGGGAGCTTTACGGGTGGCGTCTGCGTACCGCACAGTCTCTGAACCGGCCGTGATGGTAATCGTGGGAGTTATTCCCGTTGCCCTTCTTGCTAGGGAGCGTCAGGCCATATACAAGCACAAGGGAGATGAGCCAAGGGAGGTGGTTGCTCGCGAAGAACGGCAACACACTCTAGACGAGTGGCAGCTCTCTTGGCAAAATAAAACTAGAGGCAGATGGACTGCGCGGCTCATCGGCAACTTAGGTGCATGGCTGAACCGGAAGCATGGTGAGACTGACTATTTCCTTAACCAATTTTTAAGTGGGCATGGAAATTTTCAAGTCTTACCTGCACAAGATTGGAAAGGCGCGTTCTCCGGATTGTGTGTTTTGCAATGGAGTTGTGGACGATGCCCACCACACTTTTTTTTCTTGTGGAAAGTGGGATGGGGTTCGTTAGCAGCTCTATTTAAACACAGGGGATCTCTCTCCAGACAACATTGTGGAAGAGATGCTGAGGACTGCTGACAGGTGGAACCGTGTTGCCCATTACGTGCGGGCCCTTCTTGTTGCTAAGAAGATAGAACTCGACCGGTGGAGGAGCCGGATGGCAGGGGGTTGAACTGACAGTTCCCTTCCTCCTCTCCCCTCCCGTTGGTGAAAGGAATTCCCTGATTTGCAGGCTCCGCAAGGCGGGAGAGTTCGGGGGCTGGCTCGAAGTAATGTGACAAACGGTTCCAGGGCTAGCTCTCTGACGATGGGGAGGTGTTTAGGTGGTAGTCTGACGAAGTACCGAATCGGGAGTCCAACACTATGTGCGTAAATGCATTCACCTACCCTACCCAAAAAAAAATAACAACTATTAGTTCCTCCAAAATGATCCTGGTCAAAGGGTAGTATAGGTCTCGGGGCGAAACGTGGATTGGTACCCACGATGGAGCATAAAACCTGGGAAATGCCTGCTGAACCAACACCAACAGCTCTACTACCAAACCCTATCTCCACCTCCACGTGGTAACCGCTGGGAGCTCTTTCTTGACGAAAAGCTGCAGACGGAGAAGGATGAAGGCGAGTCTCCCGCGCCTAAAAACGGGACAAATTGTACCAACTGGTCCTCCAGGTTGGGGGTTGGGTAGGGCTGACAACCCTACACGGAAAACAACCGTTACGAAGCCACAACAGGAGCCTCGGATAGGACGGATACTGAAACGACGGACTCGGCAACGACAAAGGAACAACGATTTGCGCATTTTCTCATGGAACGTGCGCTCCCTGTACAGAGATGAAGCTGATAAGCAGCTAGCCGATACCCTGTCCCAATATAGGGCTGATGTAACAGCGTTGCAAGAGATGCGATGGACAGGGACCGGTTTCCTGGAGAAGAGCCACTACACCATATATTATAGCGGCCATCCAGTAAACCATGTGCTCGGAGTAGGTTTCTTAGTCAGCCAAAAAATGAAACCTGCTGTTATCGGCTTTGAAAGTATAAGCGAACGGCTATGCACTCTGCGCTTGCGAGGCAAGTTTAGAAATATAAGCCTCATAAACGTTCACGCCCCTACAGAGGAGACTGCAGAGTCGGAGAAGGATACCTTCTACGAGGCAGTAGAAAGAACCCTCGAAGCCTGTCCCAGATATGACATCAAAATCATACTTGGGGATTTTAACAGCCAAGTAGGGAAGGAGCCCGTATTCAGGCGATACGTTGGCTCCCATAGCTTACACGAAAAAACAAATGATAACGGACTGCGGACTATTCAATTAGCAGGGTCACACGAAATGGTTGTTGGAAGTACCTGGTTTGCGCGGAAAGCGGTCCACAAACATACGTGGGCCTCTCCAGACGGGACCACTTTCAACCAAATTGACCACGTGTTGATCGAACGCCGCCACCTCTCAGCCTTGATGAATGTCAGAACATATAGGGGGGCCAATATAGACTCGGATCACTATCTCGTTGGCATGGTGCTCCGAGCTCGAATAACAATACCACCTAGAATCCCCTCTGACAATCAGGTGAGAGTGAACACTGAAGCCATTCACAACACAACCCTCCGCGACACCTATAAGAGGGAAATGGATGCCGCAATAACCGCAGTCAATAGAGGACCTGGAGATGAAGCATCAACTAATGATCTTCACAACCACCTGAAGAACGTTATCATGGATACGGCCACAAATATACTTGGCCCCAGCCGCAAAAGGAGTCGGAACGGCTGGTTTGACGATGAATGTAAGCTAGCAACGGAACGGAAGAATGCCGCATACCGAGTAATTGCATTCTCAAAGAACGCGGGCACGCGCAGAGACTTATCACGAACTCCGTCGAGCGGAGAAGCGACTTCACAGACGGAAAAAGGAAGCCTGGGAGAACCAACAAGTCTGTGAACTAGAAAAGTACAGGGAGGAACCGCACCAGGCGCGGAAGTTTTACCAACAAGTCAGCAGGATGAAGCCTTATACACCTCGATGCTCATCCTGCCGAGACAAAGAGGGAAATCTGATTTCCGACAGAATGGGCATATTAGAGCGATGGGTTGAGTACTTTGATGAGCTACTGAACAACCAGAACATCGGCGAGTTGGAGGTCCCGCCAACTGAAGACGACGGACAAATACTGCCACCACCAAGTTTAGGAGAAACAGTCCGTGCAATTCATCGGCTAAAAAATCATAAGTCGCCAGGAGCCGATGGAATTACAGTCGAATTGGTTAAATATGGAGGCGACCAGTTACACCAAGTGGTTCATCAACTTGTGCTCAAGGTACGGGACAGCGAATCAATGCCTGGCGATTGGCAGCGAGGCATAATCTGTCTCATACATAAAAAGGGAGATATCACACAATGCAGCAATTATAGAGGTATCACGTTGCTGAGTACCATCTATAAGATATTCTCCACTATCTTGCTAGGCCGGATAACCCCATACGCCCAGAACATCATTGGCCCATACCAAAGAGGCTTCACTCCAGGCAAATGAGCAACAGATCAGATTTTCTCTCTGCGGCAGGCGATGGAAAAACTGTTGGAATATGGACAACAGTTGCACCATCTGTTCATCGACTTTAAAGCCGCCTATGATAGCATAGCCAGGGTAAAACTGTACACGGCCATGAGGGAATTCGGTATCCCGACGAAATTAATAAGACTGACTAGGCTGACCCTGACCAATGTGCGAGGCCAGATAAAAGCAGCAGGATCACTCTCAAGACCATTCGACATCAACAACGGTCTACGACAAGGGGATGCGCTATCATGCGTCCTCTTTAACCTGGCCCTCGAGAAGGTGATCCGTGATGCTGAAGTGAATGCAAGAGGTACGATCCTCTTCAAGTCCACCCAACTACTGGCCTATGCTGACGATATCGACATCATGGGAAGAACCACCCGAGACGTTCAAACTGCCTTCATCCAGATCGAGCAGGCGGCAATCGGCGCGAGATCTTGGGCTGCACATCAATGAAGGCAAGACAAAATACATGGTGGCAACGTCAGCACCGAAGACGAATCAACCAACAACATCAAACCGCACTGGTCAAACACAAACACGAACAAGAATAAGGATGGGGGAATACAACTTTGAGACCGTTGACAATTTCTCCTATCTAGGGTCGAAAATCACAACCGATAACAACTACGATGATGAAATCCGCGCACGGTTGTTGTCAGCCAACAGAGCCTACTTCAGCTTACAAAGACTGTTCCGCTCGAAACGTCTCACCATAGGGTCAAAGCTCTTACTGTACAAGACTATGATCTTGCCAGTCCTCATGTATTCCTCGGAAACGTGGGTTCTTAGCAAGAAAAATTGCGAACTCTTTGCCGCGTTCGAGAGAAGAATCCTCCGAAGAATTTTTGGCCCCCTACATGAGGATGGACGATTCCGTAGCCTACACAATGACGAAATCTATGAGCGATACCATGACCGTCCGGTTGTGGATAAAATCCGGCTCAATAGGTTACGGTGGGCGGGTCACTTAATCCGTATGGATGAAGATGATCCCACCCGGAAAGTCTATAAGGGCAATATCTATGGTAGGAAAAGAAGACGAGGCAGACCCTGCCTAAGATGGAGCGATGGCGTGGGCCAGGACGCCAGACAGCTTTTAGGGATATCGAATTGGTGGACCTCGGCGCAAAACCGGGATGTCTGGAGTTCCTTATTAAGGCAGGCCTAGACCGGATACCGGTTGTTGCGCCGTTGATGATGATGATGAAAATGATCCTCCAGCGTAGAGCATGGCAATTACTGGCCCAGTCTACGCTGCCCAAAGCTCTCCCGAAATCGATTTTCCGAGATCGAGAGCAGGTGATGCGTAAATCTAAACTCCGCACACTGTTCCGAAAAGATCCTTAGGTCGCTAATGAGGTAAATGCAGGAAGATCCGGAGTGGAAACCAGCCTGTTCTCTGTAGATCAAGCATTCGAGATGGTGTTTGATGCGTTCCAGAATTATTTTAGCTATTATATTTGCGACGACAGGGACCACACAGAAAGCCTTCCTGTTTTCGCATTCAAGGCGGTTGCCTTCTTTTGGAATTTTACCGATGATCCCATTCTTCCACTCTTTGCGGAAGGGGTCGGATTTCCAAGATTTCTGTACGAGTAGAAATAGGAGATCCGCAGAAACTACAAGTGCAGTGATAAGTAACTCCGTGGGATAACGGTCAAGTCCAGTGGGTTTGCTTCGTTTGAGTACATTCCATCTTCTCAGCTACTCGAGTCTATCGTTATCGTCCCTCACAGCACCTTCGGAAGATTTGCGACTAAATTCAAGTTCTTTTGTGATGCGATATACACTTCTGAAATCTTTACGTTCTGCGGCATTATCCGCTTCCCTGACCAGTGCAATAACAAATTCCCTTTTGTCATGGTACACACTGTGTTGAGCTTCCCACAGATTCCAATAGATCGCTTTCACGATTCCGCAGTCGGTTCACAAGCCCACAAACTTCTATCTCTTTTAGTCATCTTTCACGACAAGCAATGAAGACTTTGAGTATGTTTTTAAGCCCCAACTTACGGGGTCAATCGTAGTGTGCGATAGAAAAATTCAAATTAATCTTCTTTACCGAAAATTGCGCAGAACTGATATGTTTACTCACTTTATACTTTCTACTGATCTGATGACTTGCTCTGTCTTTGCGAACATTACTTGACGTACTGCTTGGTGCAGCACGCACTACTTATGAACTTCCCACGTACCTTTACAGCTTGACCTGCTAGACTTTTGTTCGTAATATGGTTTTAAGCATAGGCACAGCTTCCTTCTCCTTTGCCTTCTGGGGTCAGTATCTAATCTATCTATATTAAATAAATAAATAAATGGTGCACAGAAAGAACGTTGGTACGGAGCAGCTCAACTTAATGTACTCAAATAGTTGAAACTATCCTGGTTTTTTTATATTTTTCAATTATCGTAAGCATTTACCTCACTCATATGACCCCTGCATCCTTACTTATTATCAATATGTCGATATTCCATTGAGAAAAGACAACTAAATTCAGGATATTGCAAGCTTTTGAAACTGTAAATATAAAAGAAAATCAACAAATGTAATCATTGGATCATGAATATTTTTTGTTAGCTAATAAGTCAGTGGAGGCTTGCCTACAGCTTCTAACTTCAATTATATTATAGTTCATCTCTTTAATATTTGAGTATCAAGTATCTTCTCAACATAAATAAAATTTCGACTAAAACATGAGGGTCCATTTCGGAACTTTCTAATCTGCATTCAAAATTCATTATCCAAAGATGGTGTTTTCAAGAACCTCAAGTTAAACTTTACCGTTGCTCATTAGATATGTATTGACGGAGAGTTGAAGCGAGAGCACAACTATGAAACTTTTTCACGCTCTGTCCATATAGTTCTCAACAGAATTCGTTTCTCACTTTACAAAATAGAAACTTTATTACATATATGGCCATGTATGCACCAATATGTAAGGAAACTTTTGCGAATTACGCCAACTAAATTTATAGTGGAGTACACTCCAACAACTTTAACAAGGTTTCTAACAACAATCTGACTGACACAGTTACGTGAAGCGAATTTCTGAATTCTAAACTGAAGTGTGAAACTCTAGATTTATTCAAAAGGATCAAGTAAATCCTTTAGAGGGCATTGGATATGCAGGGAACTGTTTTAGCTGGGGCAGTGTAGACTCTCTTACTATCCAGGATTTACAACGAATTCTTATCCGAAGTATCAACTCTTCCAGTTGAAGTTACTCTAAGGAATACAGTGTTATAACTAGACTTAAGTATATGACTTTAGCTGTGAGGTTACAGTTTCTCGAATTTGATTGTCATCTTATGGGCACTTGTTGGAAAAAAGAGGATACTCAGAGGGGAATCTTCCTTTAATATTATTTATTACTCGATAATATAATGTGTAGTGTTTGCCGCTCTGCGATGTATGCAACATTTCATTCGTCATCTCCAGTGACAATCTAATGAAGGAGTGCATTTGCTAATATGCAGCTTCTTCAACATTCTCCACCCAATTTCCTAATTTCTATCTTGACATTTATTTTTATGAGAACTTAACTTTTTAAGGAGGGAGATAGATACCAGTAAACTATCCAAGGCAAAATTGAAGAAAGTGGTCTTAATTAAATATATAAGAATGAAATATTTAATTTTTGTTGTACACTTAGAAAAACAAAATAGTGGTAACATTTGCATATAAGACTAATGTAACGGCGCTGCAGGAAATGTGTTGGACAGGAACCCGTTTCCTAGAAAATAGCGTACACTATATATTATAGCGGCCATCCAGCAAACCATGTGATAGGAGTAGATTTCCTATTAAGCCAAAAACTGAAACCGGCTTTGAAGACTAAAATTAAAGGTTATGCACTGTGCGTTTGCGAGAAAAATTCAGAAATATACGCCTCATTAACGTTCACGCTCCTTCAGAGGAGACTGCGGAGCCGGAGAAGAATGCTTTCTACGAGGCGGACCCTCGAAGGCTCTTCCAAGTGGGATATCAAAATCATACTTGGGGATTTTAACAGTCAAGTAGAGACGAAGCCTGTATTCAGGCGATACGTCGGCTCCCGCAGCTTACATAAGCATCATCATCATCATCAACGGCGCAACAACCGGTATCCGGTCTAAGCCTGCCTAAATAAGGAACTCCAGACATCCCGGTTTTGCGCCGAGCTCCAACTCTAAAAACCGTCTGGCATCCTGGCCTACGCCGTCGCTCAATCTTAGGCAGGGTCTGCTTCGTCTTCTTTCTCTACCATAGATATTGCCCTTATAGACTTTCCGGGTTGGATCAACCCCATCCATACGAATTAAGTGACCCGCCCACCGTAATCTATCCACATCCTGATGGTCATGGTATCGCTCATAGATTTCGTCGTTATGTAGGTTACGGAATCGTCCATCCTCATGTAGGGGGCCAAAAATTCTTTGGAGGATTCTCTCGAACGCGGCCAGGAGTTCGCAATTCTTCTTGCTAAGAATCCAAGCCTCCGAGGATTACACGACGACTGGCAAGATCACTGTCTTGTATAGTAAGAGCTTTGATCCTATTGTGAGACTTTTCGATCGGAACAGTTTTTGTTAGCTGAAATAGGCGGGGGGCGGGATCATCCTCATCCATACGGATTAAGTGACCCGCCCACCGTAACCTATTGAGCCGGATTTTATCCACAACCTGACGGTCATGGTATCGCTCATAGATTTCGTCATTGTGTAGGCTACGGAATCGTCCATCCTCATGTAGGGGGCCAAGAATTCTTCGGAGGATTCTTCTCTCGAACGCGGCCAAGAGTTCGCAATTTTTCTTGCTAACGACCCAAGTTTCCGAGGAATACATGAGGACTGGCAAGATCATAGTCTTGTACAGTAAAAGCTTTGACCCTATGGTGAGACGTTTCGAGCGGAACAGCTTTTGTAAGCTGAAATAGGCTCTGTTGGCTGACAACAACCGTGCGCGGATTTCATCATCGTAGTTGTTATCGGTTGTGATTTTCGACCCTAGATAGGAGAAATTATCAACGGTCTCAAAGTTGCATTCTCCTATCGTTATTCTTCTTCGGGTTTGACCAGTGCGGTTTGATGTTGTTGGCTGGTTCGTTTTCGGTGCTGACGTTGCCATCATATATTTTATCTTGCCTTCATTGATGTGCAGCCCAAGATCCCGCGCCGATTGCCGCCTGCTCGATCTGCATGAAGGCAGTTTGTACGTCTCGGGTGGTTCTTCCCATGACGCCGATATCGTCAGCATAGGCCAGTACTTGGGTGGCCTTAAAGAGGATCGTACCTCTTGCATTTACATCAGTTAAAGAGGACGCATGATAGGGCATTCCCTTGTCGTAGACCGTTGTTGATGTCGAATGGTCTTGAGAGTGATCCTGCTGCTTTTATCTGGCCTCGCACATTGGTCAGGGTCAGCCTAGTCAGTCTTATTAATTTGGTTGGGATACCGAATTCTCTCATCGCAGGGTACAGTTTTACCCTGGCTATGCTATCATAGGCGGCTTCGAAGTCGATGAATAGGTGGTGCAACTGTTTTCCATATTCAAACAGTTTTCCCATCGCTTGCCGCAGAGAGAAAATCTGATCAATTGCTGATTTGTCCGGAGTGAAGCCTCTTTGGTATGGGCCAATGATGTTCTGAACGTATGGGGCTTTCCGGCCTAGCAAGATAGCGGAGAATATCTTATAGATGGTACTCAGCAACGTGATACCTCTATAATTGCTGCACTGTGTGATATCTCCCTTTTTATGTATGAGACAGATAATGCCTCCTTTCCAATCGTCCGGCATTCATTCGCTGTCCCATACCTTGAGCACAAGTTGGTGAACCACTTGGTGTAACTGGTCGCCTCCATATTTAACCAGTGCGGCTGTAGTTCCGTCGGCTCCTGGCGACTTAGGATTTTTTAGCCGATGAATTGCACTTACTGTTTCTTCTATACTCAAGCATATCAATGATAAGGGGTGGCGGATTATTCAGTTAAAATTGTCACACGAAATGGTTGTTGGAAAGCGGTCGACAATCTTACGTATACCTCTTCAGACGGGAACACTTTCAACAAAATTGACCACGTTTCAATTTTCACTTTGATAAATGCCGGAACGTATAGGAAAGTCCATATAGATTCAGATCATTATCTCGTTTGCATGCTCCGGACTCGCGTTACAATACCGTGTAAAATTCCATGAATACTGAAGCCATTCACAACAGCCCTCCGTAATACCTATAGGGGTGAAATGGATGCCACAATAATCGCAGCTAACATCCACATCCACAATAATCGAGATGAGGCATCTATAATACAAATGATGTTCACATCCAGATGAATGGGGGATAAATGGAATATGCACTTGTACGCATTTGGAGGTGTACGTACATGGGCTACATGCTTATGCGCAGGTCGGTTAAGTAAGAGAAAAACACCCACTCGTTGAGAAAACGGCTATGGGAGGGACATCCAGCACAAGAAACCAATATGGAACAAGACAGGGGAGAAAGATTTACGGTGCACGGGCTCGCCTGTTGCAAAAACAAGGAAAGATGCTTTACAAATTAGTCATTCATTAGCCATAGTGAGGTGACTACACCTGGTCGGAAGATGTCACAGCAGTTAGTGTTTGGTCCATTCGACAATCCTACGATCTCCTCAAAAGTCAACTTTGGTGAGGGAAGTAAATCTGGGAAACTCCCGGAAGGTTAATAAATACGGAAGTGCTCAGTGGGAAAATCAAGCAGAAGAGCAGTGTCAGAATATGAACCAATCATCGTTTGTCCTACTTGGAGGGAAAATAATAGAGTTGTTCGATTTCATAGAGACCAAATACAATGTGCCCCAGCCCATGAAAAGCATGTCCGAGCCATTCGCGTACTGTACAATAATACGGAGGACGAAAAAATGCCTTGAAAAAAGCAAGCCGCACTCAGGCAGCATAAGCTTGAAAAGAGGAGTAGAGAGAACTCGAACGATTCTTTCGGATCCTCGCAAAAAGGGCTCTCACTGGCAATGGGGATCGTGGAAACAGCGGGGCCGGTTCCAATCAACCCAAGACAGGTAAAGCCCCAAAAAAAGAACTAAGCATTGATCAAGCTTAAGACCCGAATTGATTATCAAAGGTGATATGACATATAACATATTGCGATATCCTCAGGCAGGTCAAATCCTATGCGGAGTTGATAGACCTTGGAGAAAACGTCAGCTGAATCAGCCCCTCCCAAAAAGGAGATTTAATGCTGGAGATGAAGGAGTCCCCGGGTAAAACTGCTGAAAATTTCCTCGGCATGGTGGAGAAGTCCTAAGGAGAAGAGGCACAAGTACGGGCTAGAAAGAAAGAGATTGTGATACAATGTCACGACATTGATGAAATCACGAGGCAGGAGAATATCCGCGAGGCCTTAGAAAAGCAGTTCAGACTACATGGTTTGCAAGATTCCGCAATCACAGGACTGAGGAAGGCATACGGAGGCACCCAAACGACAACTATAATCTTACCAGCTGAAGCAGGGTTCAAATTGCTGGCGGCTGATAAAATAAAAATAGGTTGGGTCGTTCATTGGCTCAGGAAGTAAATTTTCTTCAAGCGCGTAACAGGTCAGAAAGATGCAGAAAATGTGGGGAGAAGGTCAGGCTGAGCCTGAATGTACGCTATGCAAGAAGAAAAAGGGCGTCGACCGTCGGCGCGTTGCAGGCAGCATCAGATGCCAGTGTTTAGGAGAGCCTTGGATGCAGTAAAGAAATGAGGTCGATACAAATCAACCTCAACCACTACGCAAGACATACTCTGGCAGACCATCTATGAGAAGGGAACCGAACTTGCCATAATAAGGCAGTCTCATCACAACAGTAAGAGTGGTTCCTGGACTACAGAGGCCGTATCCTGCTCGAGGCTTTCGCGGAGCTAGATTTGGTGTTTGCAAATATGGGAAATGTCCACCTTTCATCCCACAGTGTTGGGCTAAATTGTCGATCTGACATATGTGAGTACCACATTGGCAAGGATAATGGTATGACTGGTCAGTGAACACTTATACTACCGTTATAAGATAGGACATCATTCTGAAAGCTTCAAGTAAATCCAATACTAGTTGGATTAATAAAGCTATAGATGGTCAAAGCTTGCCATTTGACGCGAATTGATTACATTCTCAGACGAGTACGCCTGATCATCATAAAAAGTGAACTCAGATGAGCGGCGGGTGACAAGGGAGCATCTTAGTTTCCCATTTTTAGCTTTTCTTTAGTTGTTTTTGTTTAAGAAGGAGGAAGGAGTCCTAGGTCTGCATCCAATTGATGTCGGACCGCACTGGAAGAAACTCTCTCTTTGTGGTCCACGGACCACATTAGTTATATAATTATATGTATCTATTCCTATGATATATGTAGTATCCAATTAAGATAGATATGTATGTAAGTTAGTACCAGCGGAATTGAATTTTCGTATGTAAATACATGCACGTAGTAAAGAAGAAATATTGAGATGAGACCATTGCATTTCAGCATAGGCCGTTGATTCATGTCTTGCGAATCATGACACCGATAAAACAGCGTAGCGTGATCTCCCTTGATTACCAACCATTACGAATATAGAAGGATCGTGGAACCAAGTTAAAATCACAACTCACAACCCTCAGAGTAACCACTCAAGTACCAAACGAAGGTCCGTCAAAAGGAACGCCTGTGCTGCAAGTTTCTCGACGATAAAATACTAACCAACAAGAAAATTTAAAAAAACCCAACCGGAAACGAAAGGAAGCGATCGCTGTTACCGAGCAGATGAGATGAGCAGATGTCAACGGAAGAATTTGTTTTTGTGTACTTCTACAAGTACTGCCGAAATTTGCAGCAATTACACATGTCAGGGCCACTAAATTTGACGAACCAATAAGACCAAGAAATCGGGGAAACGACATCGCATCTGAGCTCTGAAAAGTGAAGAGCTGGGACCCAATTAGTTAGTTAGTTTAGTTAACCTAGGGGGAGCCGCAGCTCCGAGCACTCAGACCATTGTTAGGTCCATTGTACTATCCCCTTAATGGCTTCCCGCCTACGATGTTCGCAGGCTTTAGCGAATCTTAGAACATTCTCCATAGGCAGAGTGTGCAGATCCTTCATTGAAGAAAACCTTGCTAAGGTGTCTTCGTCTGAGATCTGAGGATGCCGGGCAGCTGCATCAAAAGTGCAGGGCCGTCTCCTCCTTCTCCTGACATTGGCTGCACACAGCCGAAACCACTACCCCATTTTTTTCCATATGGTAGTTTAAGGGGCAGTGACCCCTCAAAAGCCCTACTAGGGTTTCCATGTCCCACTTCTAAAGGGACAACAAAAATGCCGCTCTAGTGGCCCTAGGCTCCTTTCCAAGGATTTTTGTTTGCCGGCAAGAGTCCAAATTTTTCCACTCGGTTGCGTGAATCCTTGCAATTTTGCTCTTCAGAGTAGACTTGATAGTAGATGGTCGGATTCCAAGAGCTGGTTCTGGCCCCACCATTGTGGATCCAGACTCTCGGCGAGCCAGTCTGTCAGCCTCCTCATTACCGGCGATGTTAGAGTGCCCCGGCACCCACATCAGGAATGTTTTGCTCAGTCGGCCAAGTTTCAGCAGCACATGATGACAACTCCACACCAACTGACTTGATATGTTGTTGCCATTTAGTGCTGATAATGCCGCCCGACTGTCGGAACATATTCGAATGGTGCGACCCCTCCATTTTTATCGCAGACATTCTTCTGCTGCCAATGAAATAGCATATATCGCCGCCTAGAATATGGTCGTCATTTTTCCGAGGAGTCGGGTCAGTTCTATAACCGGGTTCTCCGAGAATACCCCTGCGCCCGATCCATCCTCCATGACTGACTCGTCGGTGAAGATTGTTAGGTTTGTAATCTGAAAATACTCATGGCCACTTGTCGACCATTCTTCTCTTTCGGTGATTACGACGGTGTATGTCTTTTCGAAGACGAATCTGGAAACCATATGGTCGGTCGGCATCAGGGCTACCGGATGTTTTTCAAGGAATTTGCAGATAGACGCGTGACCGTCTAATTGGCCGCCTTTCCATGCCCCAATGGTATCGAGCCTATATGCGTCATTGTCTGTTTTCCGTTTCACCTCCAAGTAAATGGGGGTAAATTTAGGAAAGCTTTAAGTGTCGCAGTCGCAGTCGCACCAGTAATACTTAGGCAACCAAGCCGCTGAATCTGCGCTAGCAGCTTCCTGCTGTTAGCAAAGTTTAATTTTGGCCACCAGACGATGCATGCATACATCAAAATGGGTTTTATTGTGGATGTATACATCCAGTTTATCCGTTTAGGTGAAAGTCCCCAGGTCTTACCTATCGCATTCCTACAGCACCAGAGCAATCTGCAGGATTTCTGATATTGTTCCTGGATATGATGCTTCCACGTTAACTTGGAGTCGAAATGTACTCTTAAGTACTTGACTGTTTGTGCCAGCTGGATTTCCGCTCCTGCTAAGGTGGGTAGCGTATAGCTGCCCCACCTGACGTTCCTAGTGAACATAACTAGTCCAGTCTTTCTAACGTTCACCATGACTCCATTGCGGAGGCACCAGCTGTGGATTACATACAGAGTTGCATTCAGGGGGTCACATACTGAGTTCGCAAATTTGCCGGTAATTATTACGGCTAGGTCGTCCGCAAATGCTTGCGCGAAGACTTTTTTCTCCTCCAGGAGCCACAGCAGGGTATCCATTACCAAGAGCCATAACAGTGGAGAGAGAACCCCTCCCTGTGGGCAGCCCCTGAGACATCCTGCTTCAATGGACTTCTGGCTGACCGATATGTGGATTTTTCTCCACTCTAGTATGTGAAGGATCCAACTGATTACCAGCGGTTGGATTCTATGCTATCTTGACGCATCATAAATTGCCGCAAATGAGGCATAATTGAAGCCACCTTCGATGTCCATGAATGTGCCTAAGGCGTATTCTTTTTCGGACATCGCCTTTTCAATGTTTGCCGTAAGTTCATGGAGTTTTGTCTCCGTGGATTTGCCTTTCTGGTAGGCGTGTTGCCTATGGTGAAGTGGCCACTTAGGAATGTGTGTATCCCTTATGAACCGATCTACTAGTCTTTCTAGTCCTTTTAGCGGAAAGGACATCAGGCTGATCGGTCGAAAGCTTTTTGCGTCTGTGTAGGTGGGTTTTCCTGGTTTGGGAATGCAAGTATGTGCAAAGCATGCACGATATATATTCAGAATGTGTAGACCCAGGGCATCATTCTATTACTAGCGCAGGGATGATGCCATCCGGACCTGGAGACTTGTATCTCTGGAACGAATTAAATGCCCATTTCACTCGCTCCAGTAATACTACTTTGCATGCCAGATTCCAGTCTGTCGGTTAAGGGCTGTATGCACCTGTTGGCCCCGGGATTAGATTTTGGATGCTGCCTGGGAAGTGTACTTCAAGCTAATGATTTGCCGTTTCTTCATCGTATTTTGTGTATTTCCCATTTTGTAAACGTAAATAACCCAGTTTCTGGCTACGTTCTTTGACCAGAATCCGTTTCAGCTTTGAGGTTGCCTCAAGAGAGTTAGTCTCTTCGCAAAAGCGTCTCCAAGATGATCGTTCAGCTGAGACTACCATGCAGGTGCGGGGTCGATCGCTTCCATTGGCATACAATAGGTCAGCATGTTGGAAGGTCAGGCCTCTGACTGCCACACCAACAACCCACGGTTCTTGTATGAGGTATATAAATGTCTTGCAGCTATTGATCCGATGACTGATAAGTGCAGTCGCCGCTTTACAATGCTGCAAATTTACTTGGGAAATGTGGCACCTCATCTACATTTTAGATGTAGATGTCGGGGGCTGCATGACCCCTTCAATGGTTTTAAGAGTCGATACTTGTAACGTGACGGTCCCTAGCCTATAGTAGAGCCGGCAGCCCGATTTTTCCTGAACCATCTTAACATCGGGTTCGGGAACGCCGATAGTGAGAAAAGTTCCCGGCCTATCGGCTCTCTCTCCTGTTTTGCTGCCTAGAAGCACCCAGGTGGAAGTGTTAAGGTTGTTCTGTACACCAAGTTGTTCCAGGACCCCAACACCATTTCGCTCTTCTTCTGGAAGCCAGATAAAGCGCTTTTTGATCGATGGAAGCTCAGAGACCCTTTTCAAGGTTAGTCGCGCACCCTCCCACACATTGTTAAGGGAGGAGCAGTACTGCCTGAGCCACTCGTTCGTGTTTTCGTCGGCAAAGTTCAGCCGTAACATTTTACGGTATACACCTACCGACTCAAAGCAAAGCTTAATGCCTTGCGCGGACGCAGTCCTTACAGCTAGGAGGAGTTTCCTCCTAAGCTGTTCGCACTGCTCAGTATTGTAGCCGGATGGATTAGAGTCATCATACAGGACCCATACATCGGCTTCGATAGCGTGGACTGCAAATGAAGGCCTAGCCGTTGCCGACCGAGCCCTCTTTGCTGCCTTTTGTGTCGAAGAGTTAGCGTCGTCCGAGGACCGCTGCCGCTTCGGTTTCCCCTTAGCCGCAGGTGCCTCGAACGCTCCTTTCCCCTCAATTTTGGCACAGCTCTTGGGTTGTGCGTTGCCCGGGGGCGGTTTGCCCGAAAGCGGTTTGCCCGGAAGCGGTTTGCCTGAAGGCGGTTTGCCCGAAGGCATTTTGCTGTCTGTGGACAGGTGCTTACCTATGTGCAAGACTTTAGCCTCAGCAGGTGGCGCCGATTGGAGCCTGGGGTCAGGAGTACTGACAAGAGGGGCTTGCGTCGGCTCGTCCGTTAAGGACTGGGTCCCAATTGGATTGGTTCCCACTTGAATAAGTGGGGAATCTGAGTCTAGACTCAGGTTCTCCATCGATGAGGTCAGGGTTGCCCCCTCACTCGGGGTTGGATCGTCACGATCGAAGTTTAACTGTGTTTGCTTTATAGATTTATGTTTTTTTGTTTTTTCATAGTTAGCTGCCATGGCCTCAATTTTTCCGGGGAAAGTAAGTCGATCTCGGCAGAGCCCCTTTTTGCCGAGACAAGGCTAGTTGAAACTGGGGGTCGCCTGATACCCAGAGTTCACCGTTTACGGCCACATCTTAATCCCTGTGACCATTCAGCGCTCGGCACGGTAGTCACACCTTGGCTTGGGGTTTTGATTACCGCTTGGCTTCAGATGTCACCTCCCGTTTCCTGGAAGATCTTCCTTACTGAGCTCCCTCACCACGCCAAGGTAGGTAATTGTCGAAGGAGTAGTATTTAGTAGTATTTAGAGTATTTAGAAATCACATTAAAAATAGGAGCTCTTGATTAAGTTCAGTTTTACCCGCTTTAGATTCTAAATTCGTTTTGGTATGGCTACAATATTAAAAGAAAACATCTTTTACTTTCTTTAAATTAAGCTTTCACTTCACACTGAGAATGGTTTAGTTTAAATCATGCATAATTATAATGAAAAATAAACACAGTCAAAATAATCTGCATTTTCCTTTCGCTCACACAGAAAAACACCGAAGGACGTTGCACATAATGTTCGCCCAGGGAGTATCTACACTCTCAAATCAGAAGTTTATTCGGCCACGGAAACAATGCTCATATAATAGATTTGTTTGCAGCAACTTCATTCTAGCCGGTTTATTTTGAAAGTATCCCTGCGAAAAGCCTTGCTGGCGCACACAGATCCTATTTTTATTCCTATAATGTCTTCCAAAATGATGTCATACTTTCCCAAATTTATTCATATTTGTAAGTTAGATATTCAGTTTATCGCAGTCGTTTTTCACGCAGGAAATGGCCAGATACAATAGTTTTGCGACGACAGAGCAGTAACTGAGGCGATCGCAAAGTGCTATCTTTAACACCACTTCCCTAGGGTACGCTTCTTTTATGTTACGAATACCTTCATTAGGGATTTAACCTATTACGAATTCTGGACGCGTCCTTTCAGGAACGGAAAAAAAACTTATCATGAGTCTGAATTGCCCAGAATGGGCTCATTTTTCACCCTTAAAGAATGGAATTTTCATTGATTTCGGGGATTGTGCCAATACACCCCATTGGGATTTTTTACAGATTTTTCATTTCGCTATTTTCTCCAAGCTAATGCGGGTACCTTGTTAAAATAGCACGTTTCTTACATTTGAAGCTTATCTTATTAAGGATGTATAAACACAATGTTTTAGTACTTCCAGAATAGAGACAATACTCTTGGGTAAATTCTTCATAAATCTTCGATTGGAATCAACATACACACATAGCTGACGAAAAAAGATAGGAAGCCAAGCAGGTGATTAATCTCCCTAAAACATGGACAAGCGGGAACAGAGACATAAGTGGCAAGCTTGGAAATATTATCTTTGCCAATCTGTTTGAGTGTCATGAAGACCTGGCATTTTCTGCAAGAGAAAATGGTAATTTTGATGAGAAAGTCGTTCGCCGGCTGTGAGTTTTCTTGGAGTTGCTGGTATTGGTGTTTCGCTTTTTAAAAATGAAGATAATTTTAAGTAGATGTGGATGTTCATCATAATGTTTTGGTTGGTAGCTTTTCTTAGAAATAAACAAGTCGGAAACCGAAAGCTCGGTACTTCTAATATGAAATGTTTCTTTCATTTCTTATGCCAGGACATTTGGGTACACGATGAATCCATTTATATATTACTCATAGTGTATATACGTTGAATATATCCCGTATTGAATTCCATGTGGTACCGGCATTTTATACCCCCAGGGAGTAGTAATTTGACGCCAAAGAGGCAAATTTGCTTCACCCTAATTTTGTTAATAATAGGATTTCCACAAAATTTTCCGGTATGATGCTTTATTTTAAACTCCACATCGCAATACAATTTTTCGGATTTAAGATGCGGGAGGGGGGGGGGGGGTCGCAGTAAATTTTCGAAATTTGACAATATACTATTATAGACTACACGCTAAAAGGCTCATTTACTAAAATACTCTCTTTAGAACCTTAGTTTGAATCTTACCGGACAGGTACCCTTGGGTTCATTCGCAAAGGTAGTTATCAAAAACCTTTGCGAATGAAAGCTTGTAAAGTGTCTGCGTTGAAACAGCCGCTTGGGAAGATATGTATTCGTTATAAACTGATCTATTAGTTTTTCTACTTCTTTTAGTATGTGTGGTATTTATTGGCAATATCAAGCCCCGGGGTATCCCTTTTGTTTCGAGCGTTTAGGTTTGTTTGCCCCCATGAGTACCCTGACTATCTCATTCCTGGTAAGTTCACCCAGTAAAGTTCCCCGCTTGGCTGTCTGTTAGCATAGCAATGTTCTACCCCCTATAGGTCCTTTCAAGTTTGAAGGTTCCAACTTTTTCCCTACTATGAACCTCCAAAGATTCCTTGTGGCTTTCCTACATATTTTCGATATGAGTCTTCCAGCGTAGTTTTTGGTCTTGTGCGATTCCAAAATATTTGATCTCTATTACTTGTTTCATCTCCATGCTATATAATCTAGTAGGTCTCAGGTGATTAAGGTGGCGTTTCCTAGTGAATAGGCATTGATTCGCTATCCCATACCTTGAGCATAAGTTGATGAACCACTTGGTGTAACTGGTCGCCTCCATATTTAACCAATTCGGCTGTAATTCCATCGGCTCCTGGCGACTTATGATTTTTTAGCCGATGAATTGCACGGATTGTTTCTCTTAAACTTGGT
The DNA here is from genome assembly GCF_905115235.1 of Hermetia illucens. Classification (NCBI taxonomy): domain Eukaryota; kingdom Metazoa; phylum Arthropoda; class Insecta; order Diptera; family Stratiomyidae; genus Hermetia; species Hermetia illucens. The sequence continues at coordinate 58,493,170 of NC_051851.1, forward strand.
GGTGGCAGTATTTGTCCGTCGTCTTCAGTTGGCGGGACCTCCAACTCGCCGATGTTCTGGTTGTTCAGTAGCTCATCCAAGTACTCAACCCATCGCTCTAATATGCCCATTCTGTCGGAAATCAGATTTCCCTCTTTATCTCGGCAGGATGAGCATCGAGGTGTATAAGGCTTCATCCTGCTGACTTGTTGGTAAAACTTCTGCGCCTGGTGCGGCTGCTCCCTGTACTTTTCTAGTTCACAGACTTGTTGGTTCTTCCAGGCTTCCTTTTTCCGTGTGTGAAGTCGCTTCTCCGCTCGACGGAGTTCGTGATAAGTCTCTGCGCGTGCCCGCGTTCTTTGAGAATGCAACATTACTCGGTATGCGGCATTCTTTCGTTCCGTTGCTAGCTTACATTCATCGTCAAACCAGCCGTTCCGACTCCTTTTGCGGCTGGGGCCAAGTATATTTGTGGCCGTATCCATGATAACGTTCTTCAGGTGGTTGTGAAGATCATTAGTTGATGCTTCATCTCCAGGTCCTCTGTTGACTGCGGTTACTGCGGCATCCATTTCCCTCTTATAGGTGTCGCGGAGGGTTGTGTTGTGGATGGCTTCAGTGTTCACTCTCACCTGATTGTCAGAGGGGATTCTAGGTGGTATTGTTATTCGAGCTCGGAGCACCATGCCAACGAGATAGTGATCCGAGTCTATATTGGCCCCCCTATATATATGTTCCTTGCAGACTACGAATCTGCTCTCGGAACACCCATGGTTTTTGCGCCAGCATTATTCGAACATTATCCTTGGAACTTGTCCCTTGCAGAGGTTTACCTGGGCTATTTTAGTGTTGGCTATAGGCCCCGTTAGTGCTAAGAGATCTTCTCCAATCGGAGGATTGTCCCTTCTCATCCCAACATGGCACTTCCTTGCGTTTCGCTGTCTGGCTTGGACTCTAGAAGGCCTTGATCAAGGTGATGCTGCTTTCTCCTCTTCTGTGGGCAGCAGGTCCATTTCCTTTCGTGGTCCTGCCCTTTCAACCTTTACTGACTTGCGCGATTTCTTCGTGGACCTTGGTAGGCTTAAGACCCATGTGCCCTCCGAAGTATCCTTCCTATGGTTTCTCCCTGTTCCCGAGCGCAGGTATGGTATCAAATCTGTAATTGATGAGGCAGTTAAGACGTTTGATTGCTTCCGGGGATTGGTCGTCTATCTCGATCACGAGGAGCTTGCTTTCGCCCTCCTCCTTGCTTCTAAAAACTTCTCCACAATTATGTCTGGAGATCCATGTCTTTAGTGATGAGGAGGCGTAGACGTTTCCCGTTTCAATCGCTCCGGCTTTTGGAAAGTCAACGGTCGCTACTATATCATCTCCAGTACATGTCGACAGTTCTATTCCCTCCCCTCTTGGCTTCTTAGGGACTATAGTTCTAAGTCCACCGTGTCTTTCGTTACGTAGTCCACCACTATAAGCCCTGGCCGAAACGGTGGGTCTTCCGGCTCTTGCCTTCACCCCTGACGGCCCCGAAATTTCCTCTCTCTTTCGCCCGTGTCTCTTTTTCTTGGGAGCTTTTCCTTCTTCTGGGCTGATTTCTATTGCATTTTTTGAGCACTTCCACTTCTCACGTGTCATTTCACAAAACTTCACGTGCGCTGACGAACCGTTTCATACCGGATCCTGAAAAATACTATCAAAAAAAAAAACTCCGGGTCTGAGTGCCTCAATCTAGTGGGAAGATGCACAACGGATCGCATCCTCAATCGATGCTTCTTCTGCCTCAGATATGCTATGATTCGTAAGCCTTCAAGGTTCCTGCCCTACCTTGGCATCCTCACTCCATGCAAATTTGACGATATCCCTAATTAATGTGGGAGTGCAGGGATGCTATGAGAAGGATGAGGGGAGAAGGGAGTTCTCCTATCAATAGAAACTTATATGAAATTCATTTTGGTTTGGTTCTGGATGTCACTGAATCCCTTATGACTATTGAATGGTGCGGAAGGGTATGGTTTTGCAATAAAATAAGGCGTGCGTGCTCAGTGTAAGCTGACACACCTGATGTACTTAAATAACATCATGCTGTATACTGGTACTGATAACCGCCTAAGGAGTCTGCTACTAATAGTAGACAAGTTTAGCCATGATATTCGCATGGAATTTGTATAATAGAAGTACTGAATCTAAGCCATCCGCAAAGGCATTCACGAGCCGTATGCTGGACATAGCATTCGCGATCTTGACATCCAAGGCTATGACCGAGACAAATACCTAGAATTGCTAGAAGGATGCTCTGCTGCCCGAATAACGGCAACGTGTAAAGCTACTACTGAATTCTCAAGAATAAAATGAGCGCATTGAATGTATTCCCTATCCTTTCAGTAGCTTATGCATTCGGAATATTGTCATGAACGAAAACTGATCTGAAGGACGTCCAGCGGCCGATACGGACTAATATGTTCAAATTCCGAATGCATCATTTAGACTCTGCCGTGGAACGGGAAAACCTGCCACATGACCATTTGTCGATTTGCATTTGTCGAACAGATGGCTGTGCGTTGGGGAGCTCTTTGATGTGGCGGAGGGAGTTATGTGCGTCATTCAGGACGGCGGACCAGTGCACAATGTGTGGTTCGGCGTTAGAGACGTTGAACCATCTCATTTCTGTCTGTACAGTTATGGCACCAGTGCAATACATAAGGCGCCAGTGGCTGGCGCAGGAAATCAAAGAAATTTGGCGTCTCGAGCAGGTGGTTGTAGTTCCGTTAATATTGTCAGCTACAGGTATTATACCTAAATTTCTCGGCGTTTCGGTCGATGTCTTGGGACTCTTACACAGCCTGGTTCAAACCATGCAGAAGTACACCATTCGAGAAGTTCTCGACGGATTCTCCCATTAGCCCACCACTGGCCAGAGCCCCTTTGTCTTTCGAGTAGGTAAGATCGTCGAGCCTTAATGATTGGCGCTTAGTGCTAACATTATGTTAAATCCGGTATCTGCCGGGATTAAGACAATTCGGAAAACTGGCCTAAAAAGACTGAACTTCCCTACTCCTACAGCTCTAAGAGAAGTCATGGATTCTTTTTACATCGCTTTAGGAACAATTGCATTTACAGCCATAAGCCCAAGATGGCGACAATTGCTTTAATAAAATGTGGTGCTTTAAATGTTTTTTTTCTCTTTCTCTTCGTTAAAATATCTTAATTAATTGATTAACGAAAATGTCAATTTTGTAAAGTCGAGGTCCTTTTCGACCTCGCTTGGATTGTATATCACTGAATGTGAAATTGTATCTTTTGTCCTGGGTGCACTTATTATATATGCTTCAATTCCCGAAAGGACAATTGGAATTAGAAAATGAAGGAAATGAACGAAATCTGTATCGCTTAAGGAAAATTACCACCTGTACAGCTCGAGTTGAATCCGTGGTCCCTTATAACGATGCGTTTTACCGAAATCCGTATACTTCTAAATTATATACAACTTAACATATGCATTATATTATATGTACTCATAAACTGGGATTATCACCTTCTCAATTGTTGTAAGGCAACGCAGCTCCTTAGCAGTAGGACTGCGAAACCACGTAAAAAGGAACTTAAAGGAAGATAATCCAAATCCATGATCCTGTGGAAATGGTACTACTACTACAACTTTATCCATCCCGTTGATGTAGCTGGCATCGGTTTTAAACATCAATTCACCGCGACGAGACTTTAGCCTGCGTTGGAGAATTGAAAGCTCTTCTTATTTTTTTTTAAACCAAGGGTCTACCTATGAATGTATTCGCTTCCAAGACTGAACTACTTTGCTGAATCCAGCTGATTCATTTCTCGGCCTCATCAACCGGTCTGGATCCCACTAACACTGATTCTGCTCAGTACGGCTTTGAACTTTGAATTCGAAATCGGCATAGCGGAAGTAAAAATTTCATAAAACGTTTACATCGCTAGAGGCAGTAAGTTCTTGGGGGTTTTACCTGAGCACCGACTTAATCCTACGGTCTTCTTAAGACCCGGATTGATTTTCTGACCACACAATCAGTGCCTCGCTGAGACAAGCAACAACGGTACCAGTCTATACCGAGTGCATGGGTTAGCATTCACACTGGTGGATGCAAGATCTACCTAAATCTCTACTGAACTAAGGAGTACGGCACCCGTGTTGAAACGCAACACGACGCCGAGGCCCGGAGGTCTCTTCTCGCTTGAGCATAACCGACAACCCCCATGAAGCTTCCACTAGGGGGCCGACCGGAAATAACCGAGCTGTACTCACACGGGAGTTCACCCGAAGTATGAAAGTCCAGGGACTATCTCGGTTCGCATGGTACCAGTATACCCCTGGTGAGGTTTCGGGACCAATTTGCCACTTTAGATGAGTCCCCGTGCAGACTCGGGTCTGATCGCCATGATTAGGCCTTTAGAGCATTCGCCTAATAATTTTAAGTGTTAAACGTTGGTTACAAATTAGTATTGAGATTGGAATTATGAAATTGAGGGGAATATATTGGCAAAGCTAGGTGGAGTTACAACAGGAGAAAAGAGGAAATATTATATATTATTAAATGCACTCCCTTCTCAGATTATCACTGGAAAAGTCAGTTGACATAGTTTTTGGCGGGATCACTTTGCAGGACGGACTTATGAAAACGAGAGTAGAAAAACGAAAAGTAGAAGCAATAACGTCGGTACTTTGGCTCCCATAGCTTGCATCAAAATACGAATGATGACGGACTGTGGATTATTCAGTTAGCAGTGTTACATGAAATGGTTGTTGGAAGTATCTGGTTCCCGCGGAAAGTGGTCCGCAAACAAGCGGGGCCTCTCAAGACGAGACCACTTTCAACCAAATTGTTCACGTGTTGATTGAACGCCGCCACCTTTCAGCCTTGATGAATGTCAGAACGTATCAGAGGGGCAAATATAGACTCGGATTACTATCTCACTATCTCTTTGGAATGGTGAACAACCTACAATCCCCTCTGATAATCAGGTGAGAGTGAATACAGAAGCCATCCACAACACAGCCCTCCGCAATACCTATAAGGGGGAAATGGATGCCGCAATAACCGCATGTCAACAGAGATCTAGAAGATGAAGCATCAACAAATGATCTTCACAACCACCTGAAGAACGTTATAATTGATACGGCCACAAAGACACTTGGCTCCACCCGCAAAAGGAATCCGAATGGCTGGTTTGACGATGAATGTAAGCTAGCCACGGAACGGAAGAATGCTGCACACCGAGTAATGTTGCATTCTTAAAGAACGCGGGCACGCGTAGAGACTTACCACGAAACTCCGGCGAGCGGAGAAGCCACTTCATAGACGGAAAAAGGAAGCCTAGGAGAACCAACAGGTCTGTGAACTCAAAAAGTACAGAGAGCAACCGCACTAGGTACGCAAGTTTTACCAACAAGTCAGCAGGATCAAGCCTTACACACCTCGATGTTCATCCTGCCGAGATAAAGAGGGAAATCTGATTTCCGACAGAATGAGCATATCGGAGCGATGGGTTGAGTACTTTGGAGGTCCCGCCAACTGAGGACGACAGACCAATACTGCCACCACCAAGCATAGAAGAAACAGTCCGTGCAATTCATCGGCCTCAAAAATCAGAATTAGCCAGGAGGCGATGGAATTACAGCCGAATTGGTTCAATATGGAGGCGACCAATTACACCAAGTGGTTCATCAATTATGGAGCTATCACGATATTGAGTACCATCTATAAAATATTCGCCGCTATCTTGCTAGGTCGGATAGCCCCATACGCCTATAACATAATTGGCCCATACCAAAAAGGCAAATCGTCGGTTGCACCATCTTTTCAACAACTTTAAAGCCGCCTATGATAGCATAGCCAGGGTGAAACTGTACATGGCCATGAGAGAATTCAGTATCCCGACGAAATTGATAAGACTGACTAGGCTGACCCTGACCAATGTGCGCGGCTAGATAAAAGCAGCAGGATCACTCTTGAGACATTCGACATCAACAACGGTCTACGACAAGGAATGCCCTATCATGCATCCTCTTTAACCTGGCCCTGAAAAAGCGATCCGTGATGCTAAGGTAAATGCAAGAGGTACGATTCTCTTTAAGTCCACCCAACTACTGGCCTGTGCTGAAGACATCGACATCATGCGAAGAACGACCCGAGATGTACAAACTGCCTCCATTCAGATCGAGCAGGCGGCGGTCGGCGCGAGATCTTGGGCTGCACATTAATGAAGGCAAGATTGAATATATGGTTGCAACGTCAACACCAAAAACCAACCAACCAACAACATCAAACCGCATTGATCAAACGGGAAAAAATGAAGATAGGGGTCTACAACTTTGAGTCCCTTGTTAATTTCCCCTATCTAGTGTCGAAAATTACAACCGATAACAGCTATGACAACGAAATCCGCACACAGTTGTTGACAGCAAATAAAGTCTGCTTCAGCTTACAAAAACTGTTCTGCTCCAAACGTCCTCACCACAGGGTCAAAGCACTTACTGTATAAGACTATGATCTTGCCAGTCCTTATGTCTTCCTCGAAGAGCTGGGTTCTCTTGGCCGTGTTCTAGAGCAGAATTCTCCAAAGAATTTTTGGCCCGCTACATGAAGATGGACAATTCCATAGCCCACACAATGACAAACCTATGAGCGATACTATGACCATTAGGTTCTGGATAAAATCCATAGGTTACGGTGGGCGGGTCACTTAATCCCCATGGATGAGGATGATTCAGTCCGGGAAGTTTAAAAAGGCAATATGTATGGTGAACAAAGAACACGAAGATACGGCAAAGATCGCCACGAAAAAATGGAGCACTATTCATGGAACTCAGAGTTTGCAGAAATACAGATGGTTAGACCAGCTTGGTTCTTAAATCTCTAGCATTCTGGCAAAAGCGGCGGAGACTGAAGTCAGAATGAGTTACATTAAATGACAAAGTAGGTGGGCTGTGCTGAAATATCGATCGCGAATTTTTGGGTTTGTACGGCTTGATGAACTCACCTTCCAATCAGGAAGATTTGTGCTATATTGAATGGGAAGTGTGTTTAGGAAAACATCTTCATGAAGGTCGAATGTTTGTTATTTATATAATTTTTAGCGATTGCTTTTGAGGTACGAAAATGCCTAGGCAAGCAACATTTATCTGAGAATATTTTTTTTTTGCAATTTCCCAAAAATGTTCACAAACAATTCACTAGTTAATCATTTTCTCGATCAATGATTACAATTAATCACGAGCAACTCTAATCATGACTAATTGCAGTCACGATCAACACTCATTTAACCGATTGAAATTCGTTAATAGATTTACGAAATTGGTCAATTATTGTCAACCCTGCTATGGAATCACGTAAAATGTTGACATCTACAACATAAATTACGTCATAGCCTTAATCCACACTAACCGTCTGTCGCATTACCGCTGATAAAAATTTATTTCTTACACTTGAGCCTTTCTTACAAAGCCAGACATTCGGGATAATCCATAACATAAATTGAACCGTAATGAGCACATTTTCAGGGACCTGGCAGGCGAACAAAGAAGCTGAGAATATCGTTCTGTTCAGGACAACGTGCTGCATGTAATCTATACACGAAATATTGTATAATACCAAATGTTGTCTAACCAATGAACCAATCATAATATAGAACGTTTAAGTCCCTATCAAATACTGAAATTGCGACTCTTTTAATGCATGACTATTAACAGGATTTGCTCGGCTCACACCAAAATGGCGTTGAAAAAATATCAAATCAAAAGTCACTGGCTATCCTCCAGCTTAGTAAGAATTTGGCATGCATATTTACCCGAAGCGTATTGCTATATATGGATGGATGGGTAGTTCTGAATACTAGAATAGGACTCAAGCGGAATATTTTTCGTGTAGGAGATATCGATTTGCCTAGGTGGTATATTAGGGTGAGATAGGATCCTGTCCAAATAGGACATGCGAAAATTGAAGCAATAACTGTTATCATACGCTTTCGGCAAAGTAGTTTTCGAAGGTAATTATCCGTTAGAGCTCGACGTTAGAACTATAGCTTTTGCGATTGATTGAGTTTGTTTTATTGTGGGCCGCAGTAGACTCGTGACTTTTCCTAAATGTTTTTACTTAGTGAGATAATTTCTCTTAGTCGGTCAGCAATTTGTTGCTGTTAGTAGCGTAAGCTTCAACGAAAAAAGGTAATAATTTACTAATTACTAATTTCCTCCCTGCTTTAAATATGACCTTTAAAGCTCTTTAAGCGTCATCGCCCCCCATTCTCTCGACAGGATTTCAGAAGAAATTTTACTTTAACCTACCTGTTGGCCAATATTGTTCCTCTTTCTAGTTGATTCTTTCATTTCCTCATCACTTCCCTCGCAGATAATGTTTTCGAAACATCCTTTAAATGAAAATATTGTTCATCAAACTCAATTTACAAAGAACTTGAGCTTTCTGATTTCCCATCCATTAAATTCAATTCAATTCATTTCCATGAAGGTGAAGAAATCTTGGTCTGGACCCTCTAAAAATCCCAAAATTCAAGACCACGAAAATACTAAGAAAACGGGTTGAAGTATCTCAAGAAATTGGGAAAGGACAGCGGCAAAATATGCTATGTTTGTTGGAAGAGTTTATAAATTCCATGTATTGCTTCCTAAATGTATCAAGTGCGGTTGATATCGTGTAAAGTGATCCATTATGGTCGCTTTGAACTTTCATGGCTTTTTCATTCTCAATCTATTTTTAGAATTTCACAGCTGAAAAGAAAAGCCGATCCTTTCTGTGTGACGTTCTGGATTAAATTGAGAAGAAGGTCAAATCAATGCAAAACAAGAGTCCTCAAGGTGAAAGGCAGCTAGTGACTGGCAACACCTGAATTTCACATGAATTTCTTTGCAAGGATAAAATTAGGTCAGATTTCGGAAAACAAAATGACCTGATATAATTTTCCCAACGGGCATCGATAATATTCTATGTGTAATTGAAAATGAATTTATTTCAATTGAACGCACAACTTTGAACGAACATATTTAAGTGTGTCATTTGATTAGCAGGGTAAGAATATCTTATAGGTCAAACCGAAGACCTTGGGTTTAAGACTCATTCCGTTTTATTAATTATTTTCTTGGTTATCTATTTTTCTATACTGATATAATGGAGATAAATGAGGTAGTCTCGAACTAAGGATAACAGGATTCTCGGGATACCAAAATGTCTGGTCACCAAAAGGGAACGTGCGGAATTCTATTTTGACGATGACAATGAGGAAAGTTTTAGGAAGTTTCTTCAGCCATACTCCCTTTATTGTGGTAGAAATTTAATCAGCCCAAAAACTTGAAGTTTGGCGTATTGTTTGACTCGTAATCATGGTTGAAATGTAACCTCTAGGAGGAACATCAAAGATCTCTGTTAAGTGGTGAAATCGAAATGTGTAAAAAGCTAAAACTGAGACAAAATATGAGCTCTATGTCTCTCACCTATTTCGTATTCGGAATGTGCAATGAGAGTTAAAGTGTCTCGGACTCATTGATTATCAATGCGCAATCGGATGAAAACTATATAATTACATAATTGTCGTGGAAGAGGTTTAGTTAAACGTGTAGGACGAGTATGGTAACACGCAATTAGTAGACGTACTAACTTGTTGCCATAGCTTGCAATCCTACACAAATGAGAAAATTGGGAATAAATCTTGACGGAGATCTTCCAATAATACATGTGTGTGGTGAATATGTGTGTGTGGAAACAGGTTTAGCTTGAAACCCTTCCACTTGTCCAGTTTTACGCTTTCAGATAAGAAAGGATCTCAACCGGAGATACGCGGTGAAACAATAGTAGTAAAAGTAGATTTTAGAAGATAAAAGATCTCGATCGAATATCGAGCACGAAACATTTGAAATAAAGGCAAATTGATGGACTTTTTTGTGTTTTAATATTTGTGCGTTTAAATACTTTACATTCTCCCTGATGGTCCTCGTGCTTCAAAGCTGCCTTTGGGTTCTCAAAATAATAGTTCCATTGAATGCTTGTACTGAAAATAAATGTCATTCATCTGTTGGCTGAGGAAAAACTTTGTCAGAAATAAGAAAATATTATTCACAGGCGGGTAAGTTATGGATGGCAGAACGGGCCTAGGGATATTTTCAGAAAAATAGTCAGGAGTCACAGTTCGGAAAAATTACGACTATATTTTACATGGTGATAGACACAATTCGATGAAATACGATGAAGCTCGCAAGGTTACAACATCACCAGGTATTGCTTAACCTCGACAGGTTGGATGTATTCTTGGTTTCCATGTGTCTAGTTTTATGATAATCAGTCCAGGCCGTTTGTTGTTTTCATATCATTCGCTACCAGACTAATATGATCATTTTAACTCTTACTGGTCAGCAAAAAAACACCGAAGCCTGTTAGCGCAACAATCTTTCTGGGCCTTCTAAAGCTGCAACCACCTAAACATCACTTTTGGACATAAACTTAGATATTTGCAGCCAATATAAAGAGGTAGAAGATCCCTGCATTGTAGCAGTATATGGAACTGTCTTACTTCGCAAGCTCAAAGTGAAAATACCTTGGTAAAGAGAAGACATCCTTAGGTGACGTAATTTGGAACTAACTGCACATGGTGTTTATATTCGATATATTTCGCTCCCAGTACTTTTGTATGAATCTACAGGTATACTACCAGAGAAGCTTTATTTGGAATGTTTAGCCTCGTTTAATTCCGATAGATGGAGGCGATATCTTTTTTGATTTGCGCTCCTTGGAATGAGTTTTGTATTTCATCATAGTCAGATCTGATGTTGTTGGTTACATATGGATTACATATGTGCTAACTAAAATATTTCTATTTAACTCCGCCATGTTATTTACATACCATGCTGGTCCCAACACCATGTAAAGGAGGGGGATTTGAGGCACTTTGTACTACCCTCAGTAAAACCAAATAAATTGCTGAGATTAGGTAAGGGGATAAAGAAAGTATGAATGCTACCTGATCTATCTTGGTGACAGGTACCGCGGCAGGCCGAGAAAATGCATGTTGTTAAGAACCAAATGGTGCGTTGAGTCATAAGCCTCAGAGAAATGCTGTGGCGTTCACCTCAGTCGACGCACCAGGACAAGCCTCGGTCCTGTAGAGTAATGAGCAACGATTTCTGTAGTTTAGCCTGATCAAAAGAAATACGTGTCTGCACGCTAAATTTTTGCACTCTCTCAGAGAAGACTGAGAAGTTTGCAAGAACGTTTCGTAAAAGGTGCATTGATATCTGCGCTGTACAAGAAACCTCACGGTGTGGTGCCGAAAGCTACGACATAGAAGGCGAATCCTGTTAACGGCTGTAAATTTTTTTATTTAGGTAGCCCTCAAACTCGATGCGGAGTTGACATTGTCATCTCAAACGGTTTCCGTGAGGCCATTAAAGAAGCCAAACGATTTGATGACCGGCTGATCAATCTCACCATTATATCAGCTAATCGCACTATTCAACGTGCCTGCTGATGACTATATCATGACATCGTCCGTAATGGTTATGTGGGTGAAAAGCCATAAGGCTACAGGTGCTATGGAGGGAAAGGGTTTGGACCGCGCATTGGCGGTGGTGAGTATGTAGTAAATTTTGCGGACACCCATGACATTGTACTTATGAATACATGGTTCATCAAACGATTGTATCATCTTCTACATTTTTAAGCGAGAACAGTAAAATGCCATCAACTATGAGACCATGGTACCTCAATATCGTCCTATGATTGTCGCCATGCGAAGCACAGATAAAGCAGCTTTAGGAACGCACTGGCCTACCACGCATTAAATTGTGCCGATTTCGTAAGAAGAAAGAAGAAATGATCTCACTTATGCAATTACTAACCATTACGAATGTGGAAGAACCGTGGAACTTAGTTAAGGTCCACAAAATGGCCTTTGCAATATTTGGGGTTATGAAACTAGGTCAACGGTTCATCAACATACTTGGCTTTTTGATTGAAAATGATTGAATGGATGTCCGTGAAAAAATGCCTCTCACACAAGTTTCTCGATGATAAAACTCTTGCGAATTGGCAAATTTAGAAGAATGTCAACAGAAAAGCAAAGGAAGCGATTGCTATCACCCGAGCAGGTCCATTTTAAAGGTCTTTACGATAAACTGGATATTCGAGATGGCGAGAGATCTGTATCGAATTGTCAAAAGGGGACAAAATGAACACAGGTTATCTAGCACTTCTGTTGCGTTAATGATAAGAACGGTACTTTACTTATCGGCTGATGAGCCTTTTCGTGTTTCTGTTCTTGTTCATCAAGGGAGCGTCTTCTCACCACTCCTTTTTAAGGTTTTGTGTGAAACAAAACCTTATTAAAATCGATTCAATGTCTGTCTGTCTGTCTGTCACACGCATTTTTCTCCAAAACGGCTAAACCGATCCAAACGAAATTTGGTGGACAGATGGGAACTATGAAATCCCACGCATACAGCGAGTGGCATAAATTTAGGTGGAGCTTAAAGGAGGGCTCCCCATACATGCAAAAAATTTTTTAACCGGATATAGTTGTGTAGGGTATCAAATGAAAGGTCTCGATTTGTACTTTCCGAAACTGACATTAGTTTTGGCATAAATTGCAAAGTGCGTGAGTAAGAGGTCAAAATGTACGCATTTGAAGTGAGACAGGACTCATTTTCGGAAACTACCCAACCCAAAAATCCAAAAAAAATCAGGGTGGTGCGCCTAGATAAAATCTAGGCCTCAAAATATGTCCCATTTCGATATCTGCTCAAATAAACTTACTAATAGTATATTACTACTTTTTAGAAATTTACTGAAAAACCCCCCTTAAATTCATCCTAGGACTTCCGGGATTCTGTACCAGCATAGAGGACAATATTTCGTGTATATGTGCTAAATTTCATAGAAATCAGGCAAATAACGCCAAAGTTATAGCAGTTCAAATTTAGCAATTTCGCGCGAGTTTACTGCTTCCAAAGCCATGCAAATCGAACGCTGACGTCATAATTACCCGGAATAATTGACATTCGCGTGGAATATTAAGGTCACATTTATGGAGAATCTATTTATCTGCAGCCCTTTTTAAGGTTTTGTGTAAAACACTTATGTGAAATCTAATCTTCGAGAGATGTCCCATTCCGGTATCTGCTCAAAAAATTTACTAATAGTATATTATCAACTTTTAGAAATAGACTAAGAAGCTCCCCTTAAGTTCATCCTAAGTGTACTAAATTTTGCACCGACATAGAGGACAGCATACACATGCCAGGTATCATAAAAATCCAACTATTAGTGGGAAAGTTATAGCAGTTCAAACTTATCAATTTCGTGCTAATTAACAGTATCCTAAGCCATACAAATAAGATGCTGACGTCATAATTAACGAGAATAATTGAAATTCCAGTGAAATATTTAAATTCCATTCAAGAAGAATCTAATTCTCCCTAGCCCTTTTTAAGGTTTTGTGTGAAACAAAACCTTATTAGAATGGTGACGGTGTCTGTCTGTCCGTCTGTCCGTCTGTCTGTCTGTCTGTCTGTCTGTCTGTCTGTCTGTCTGTCTGTCTGTCTGTCACACCCGATTTATTCGGAAACGGCTAGACCGATTGTCACGAAAATTGGTGAGAGTATGTAATCTGGTGATCCCTTTACATGCAGTAAGTGGCGCCATCTTGCGTTAAGTTTAAGGGGGGGCTCTCCGTACATGTGAATGGAGGGTGCAAATTTTTTTTTCACAGAATATAGCCAAGTAGGGTATCAAATGAAAGGTCTCAATTAGTACTTTTCGAATCTGGTTCAATATTTGATATTAGATGAAACATAGGGGAGTAAGGGTTGAAAATATGACCCACAAAAAGTGTAACAGGTCTCGTTCTCAGAACCTATCCAACCGAAAAATCTGGAAAAAATCACAGTGGTGCATCTCTACGAAATCTAGGCCTCAAAATATATCCGGTTCCGATATCTGCACAAATAAAGTTAATAATAGTATATTTCCACATTTTAGAAATTTACCCGGCACCCCCCCTTATGTTCATCCCAGAAATACAAAATTTGGCATGAGTGTAACGAAGAATATAGTGCACAGTTTGGTCAAGTTTAAAGTAAATCCAACTATTATTAACAAAGTTATTGGGGGTGAAACTTTACAATTTTTTGTGAATTTCGTGCACTCTACAACCCGCATGACGTCATCATCACATATCAATTCGTCAATACCACAACGAAATGAATTCTTATGAATTGGGTCGCAGACAATTATTTTGTTTTAGTTTTTTAGTTATTTGTCAACCAGACATGTGTATATGTAGGTATATAATATATGCGTGCTAATGAACTTTGCGGCTAGTGCCTAATTCAGATAGATATAAGACGTAAATCGGAAATATGGGTACGATAAATTTAGATACGTGCATATATGTGTACAGCAGGTAATAGGCAGTTTGTTTGTTTAGGGTGAGCATGATATCTATGGCTCTAATATGTACGTATGTCTCGTAGTTTGGAAAAATATGAAGGATTATGTTGGATTTGTAGCTATATACGGACAGAGAAATGTGCGTCTCTTACCTAAGATGAACACAAAACCTTTATACCCGAAGCGCGAGCTTCCGGTATTCCGACTTGTTTATATTTGATGCTGGTTAAATTGTTTTCATTCGCTAATAATATTAAACTCAGAGCGTGAAGCGTATGAAGGTGACCATTATCAAAACAGGGCTTTCCATCAAATGATTTATTTAAATCGCTTTCTAGAAAATAGAGGGCAATGGAATTTTTAGCTATATTACACAGAGCTGTCGCGCACTCGTCGCTCCTCACATCTTTTTCTTTTTCTTCAGCCTTCAGTTCACAAGCGGGGTCGGCTCGTGATGATCGGTTTCGTCATTTTATTGTATCAAATGCCTCATCAGGATGTAATCTGATCAATACTGGTTGTTGAATTCTCGTTAGCGTGAATTACGTGACCACACCATCGAAAACGCCTCTCTTGCAGTTTTTCCACGATCGGTGCAAACCCATATCGATCGCGGATATTCTCATTTCAGACGTAATCAAAACGTGTCACGCCACCAGTGCAATGCAACATCTTCGTCCCCATTACCGCAAGACGCCGTTCATTGTCCTTTATAGTCGGCCAACACTCAGAACTGTAGAGAGCGGCAGACGGACGACATTGCAGTAAATTTTAGATTTGGGACGTGCGCTGACACGTTGATCACAAAGAACACCAGTTAAGGAATGCCACTTCATCCAGGTTGCATTAATGCGTGAAACAATTTCATTACGCAGTTCTCCATTGGCTGATAGCGTTGAAGCGAGATATTTAAATCGCTGAGTTCTGGCAATGGCAGTAACCTGCCCAGAACTGAACGATTTCAATATCTCGGGTCAATGCTATAAGCCAATGGAGAACTACGTTATGCTCCTCACATAGGGAAACACAAAACCTTTTATACCTGAAGCGTCAAGCTTCCGGTTTCCCGACTTGTTATTATTGTTATGGACACTGTCACATGGGACATCCAACATCCTGTATCCTAGATGTTTTCCTGACGTCTAATAGCAAAAATGATCTCGAACAAATCGTCCCTATAGGGGTATATTGGGTGAAAAATTTGTACATCCGCCCTGTGCATGTTTAGGGAGCCCCTTTTAAATTCCACACAAGTTTGTGCCACTCACTGTATGCGTGGGATTTCATAGTTCTCTAATGTCCACTAAATTTTGTTTGAATCGGTGTAGCGGTTTTCGAGAGCGTGTGACAGACAGATAGTGAATCGATTTTAATCAGGTTTTGTTTTACACAAAACCTTGAAAATAAGAATATGTTATCTTTATCGCGTCCGAACTATTTAAGCCTTTCGGCCGCTTTTTTTCCGGCCACCGGCATCGCTCCGCAGCAGCGCATCTTATAATCATATCTAATTAAAATTTTACAATCATATCAAATTCAAATTAGTAAAAAAATTAATAAATATATTTGAAGTGAAATAATTGCATTTTACTAAAAGTCAAAGGGATGGGTACGTT
The DNA here is from genome assembly GCF_905115235.1 of Hermetia illucens. NCBI lineage: Eukaryota > Metazoa > Arthropoda > Insecta > Diptera > Stratiomyidae > Hermetia > Hermetia illucens. The sequence continues at coordinate 58,509,185 of NC_051851.1, forward strand.
CTTCACTTCTGCCTGACCAGGGTTAGTCAAAGGGATGCGTACGTTCTTCACTTCTGCCTGACCAGGGTTAGGTTGCTGTAATTCAGGACTAGACACAGGAAGGTTGGCAAAAAAACATGTTTGAGGTCTGTCCTACTTCTCCTCTCTTCATATTCTCCAAGAGGTCGTTGGCGGCGGTGACTGGTTTCGAGGAACGAAACGCTTTCATTTTTGCGTTCCAAATTTAAGCGGCCCTTTGTAGTCCATTTTTTCCGTGCCTCCTGGCACTCTCCATCTACGCGGAATAGAAGGCTGCGGTTCCTTCTCCTTGATCACCACCCAGTCGTCCAAGGAGATCCTGGAGGCTTGGAGATTGGACGACCTTGTCCTCATTCCTATGGATCTTTGGCAGCAAGATGCAGGCTACCCACTTCCAAAGTATCTTGCCGTATGAGATAATTTTAACTTTTACGCCCTCCCAGGCGTTGCTCATTAAAGCAATGCATGAACTAAGAAAGCTCCTGGAGAATTAGCCTTCGAACGCTGTAATGTGAACCACCTGGAATGAATCAGAACAGGGCATATATCCCCTCTGTTATCCTTGTCGTTCAGGAGGTGCTTGATGATCATTTCGGGAAGCCTGACCTCAACGTTGGCTCCCTCCTGTGTCAGTTTGGATGGTAATTCCGCCACGTGTAAGTGATTGCTGGCACCACCGCTGAATGGTTTCGCAATGCGTTCTTCGTCGGTCGGCCATTCTTGTTTTGTTGTTTGTAGGTTGTCTGCCGTTCGAGTCCTTGCACACTTTGCTTCTTTTTCGACTTCGTCCTTAGGTCAATTGCATTTGCAAGCGGCATATTTTGCTTCTGCCGGGTTTCTAGGCTTTTGTTGTTATATTCCTCGACAATCACTTGGTATTTAGAAAGGTTCTTTTCGACTCGCCCGTCAATAATACCGGAATCTGGGAAATATAGGCAGGCTTCTAGTATTGGTCTTGAGCAGGAAGTTTCCGCTTCTTCCTTGGTTTCCGGTGGGCGACATTCTTGTTCTTTGAGGCCCTCGCGTTAACGATTAGGGAGTGGAAGTATTGTTGCCAGTACCAGTCTCTATCGTTGTCCCGTTTTTGTTTAGAAAGCTTAATTCTAACTCATAACCGAGTAATTAGGGGGAAGGTCTACCCTAGCTGACCTGCGCACCAGCGTACGGGTCTTACTTGAAATCGTAGGTGTCCGAGGTATTCAGTGTTCACATACTAGAAACAAAGTTACCGCTTGTTCATGTAGCCATCGGCGAGCATATTTAACGTTGCTTGACAGCAACTCATAGTTGTTTGTTATTTCCCGTAGCGCTTTTCTGAATATTTCATGGGAATATAAATGAAATAATTACGAACGAAGATTACATTGTTGTTAAACTCCTCGTTGGGTCTGAAAAGTTTTGTCGTCCATTTCTGCCCTTTATAATACATACATATATCGATGAGGAGGACGTGCTGAATTTCATCAAACTCCTTTTCATGGTTACTAGTTCTTAAATATACATGGCCTTTAACATCGCGGCACATTTGTGGCAGAATCCTGTTTAGTGAAATCCATCCCTCTACTTACGTAAATTTCAAATTATTATTTTGTGAATTACTCGAACTGGCAGGCAACATCTTCATCTGTTTGTGGTATTCGCGAAGCAATCCCATGGTACTTATCCAATATTGAAAAATATTCGGCCCTTTAGTCATCAAACTACTAAGGTAAGTATTTTCCTTCCTTCGCTCCTTGAGCATTAATTCCATGATCATTATTTTATTACCAACGATAAAAACTTTCACTTCCGTCGCGTAACGGCACTAACTTGACATTCAGGCAAGTATCTTTTGGTTACGGAAAGTACCTCCGAAACAATAAAATAATTTCACTGAATAAAAACTTTTGACTATAAAATCATTTTATGCAGCAATAACGTCTCGCCTGAGCCATAAATTTTCACTCAGAACAGAGTAACCACGCTAAGTACTGCAGAATTTTTATGGCTGCTTTCTTACCAAATCTAAAAATTTCAACCAACACAAAATGTAAATTCGGTCATTAAAACAATGCATTTGATCATCATAAGCCAAACGTTGCCGGCGTTATGAAACGAGGGATTCATATGTTGCCAAATAGTCTCCTGCTTGCCAATTATAGGGTATGTCCTTTTTGCAGGCTTTCACTCCCCGATCAGATTCCAATTTTCTGCGATAATATAATAAGATAAATCTTTCCTGACTTGGAAGTTCTCCCTTCATGTGTGCCAAGTGAAGATGGAACTCAAGGACTAATACGTGATGGTGAGACGTAATAAGGTGCATATCGAAGAGTAATTCAATTTGATGTATCCTGTTTGCTCGCTTGCAAAGATGCTCTCGACGGTTGCAGTAGCGAATGGTGAAAGGTTCACGATAAGGTTACTGCACTTGTCGAACGTAAAATATATGTACAAAGCACTCTAAAAATAGCAATTTGCATTTGTCGTTTTCAATCCCTCAATTTCGCTATGTACATGCCAAGGACACCAAATGGATTCTCTGTTGAGTTTGCTGTTGAGAAGTTAAATGTAGATAGAAAAAAATACTAAAGTTGGTTTTAGCTTAGAAGATTACATGCAGCACATGCATATGCATGAGGTATCTGAAAAGATCGAGGAGATTTTTTTACTGTTTCAGTCGTAAGTGATGTCGTATATCTACATAGTTTCAAATAGGTAAAGATTGATCACCAAAACTTTGACTCTGCCAACTAAATCACTATTGCCAATCGTTTTTGCACAGAAAAGCATATACGCACTTCCAGTCTAGCATACATGCTCATCCAAGTAGTCACAATGAACTGACTACGCGATCGCTATTTACTTTTAATTTTACCGCCTCACCCAGTGGCAACTTACTTTTGTTAGCTTTTTGATTTGCTCTCGCCTGGCTTGAATTCGGGCTAATAAATTACACATCTGCGTTCGCCTTATACTCTCTGTCTTGGTCTTGCACAAAATGTTTGCGTATTGAAGTTGTCTTTTTCTTATTATTCATATAGGTTTACTGTCTGTTTGTCCGTCCGTCTATTTGTCTGTCTATCTCCTTCTTTTTATCCAGCCTTTGTCTCGTTCACAAACGGGGTCGGCTTGCCGTGGTCGGCTTCGCCATTTGGCCCTATCAAATGCCTGATCTGAATGCAATCTCGAGGCTTTTAAATCCCCATCCAGCGTATCAAGCCGCCTTTTGATCGTTTACCATTCACTTCGATGTTCAGACCAATCCTGGCAAGTGAATTCTGGTTAGTGCGAATTACATGACCTTTCCATCGAAGACGCCTCTCTCGCGCTCTTTCTACGATCGGTGCAACTCCATATCAATCGCGAATATCCTCATTTCGAATGGATCAAAACGTGTCACGCCACTAGTCGAACGCAACATCTTCGTCTCCATTACCGCGAGAAGCAGTTCATTGTGTTTTATATTCGGCCAACACTCAGAACCATAGAGAGCAACAGGATGGACGACATTGCGATAAATTTGGGATTTGAGATGTTCGTTAATATGTCGATCGTAAAGAATACCAGTTGTGGTACGCACTTCATCCAGGCTGCGTTAATACGTGAAGCAATTTCATAGCGCAGTTCTTCATTGGCTGAGCGCGTTGACCCGGACCCAGACCCAGTTACTTCAAGGACCCGTTCTCAGAAACTGACAAACTCAAATATCTGAAAAGTGGTATGGTGATCCACGCACATGTTATCTAGGCCTCAACATATTCTCCATACCGATACCTGTTTAATTATAGTTAGCAATGGCATATTATCATTGAAAGTGACTAAAAACCCGACTTAAGTTTATCCTAGAATCAGTTTTTCACTCTTTAACTCCAGAGTTTCCCTTGTGCCCGATATAAGGAGGAGCCTACTACTACAAAATAGCGCACTTGGCATTGATTGCACACTTCTGCAGTTTCTGCCAATTTTTGATCTTCATAATTTGCTCTTAAACTCTCACTGAACTTCAAGATATGCAAGCTATAATGACACGTACTTGGTCTTGATTCGCTTGGCGCTCATTATGTCAAACATTGGCATCTCCATAAGATTTTTGATTATCGTCTCAAGCTTCACTAGTTCTCTAGGGCTCACCCTTCGCCTCTTTTACGGGCAGTTCCGGTGACCTCAATCTTTGCTCTCGCGTATCCTTGTCTTAAATAAATTACTGTGTATATTTACCATTAGGTGAAAGCCTGTTGAGTATCGCAAAATCTTCCGACTTTAGAACAAATGGCTCAACTCCAAGTTGGTTGTGTAGACCTTCCATCGTTTGTTTAAATTATCTACGTCAACAAATCAAGTTAGTTAATTACCGCTGGATTATAACCTATGCATTTGTGAAAATAATAGTCAGTTTCGTAGGCTGTAATTTGCGACGCAAAGAAAATTTAAATTTCTTTATTATAATTTATTTTTACTACGTTAACTTCCCCAATTTATTCTTATTTGTTTCAACCATTAACACTTAAAATGATTAATATTATTTATTTTACAGAAAACCTAATAATTGGTCGCTTTTTTTTAACTAAAGAATCCACTCACATTTGAACAATTTCAAATTTTATTTATTAATAATTTCTAAATAGTCCAAGGGAATATTGAAAGGGGAAAATATACCATCTTTGCTTGTAGACGAGGCATGGTGAGTGTTTTTTATAGTTGTTGCTTTTGCTGTGCCTCTCTTGAATTTGGAAGTTCAAAGCCAGAGTCGACGGAATCAGGAACTTTCTGGACCGAGACCGGTTGATTGAACGGGTAGCTGATCAGTTGGACATGGGGAGATCTATTTTGGGTTTGAGAAAAAGAGGAGCGCTGCGATTGTGCCTGGACGAGGAGTTGTCCTCTTGGATATTAAATGTTGATTGTGGGATGCGTATCGAGTTCTCCAGTCAGAATTATTGCAATTATGAAAAATGGGATTTCTTTGCATTCTTTGAAGTATATTAGGCGAAGTGCCAAGATTCCATACAACTAAGCCACTGTGAATAATAAATATATTAATTTTTAAGGTTTCGTGTGAAACCAAACCTTATTAAAATCGATTCACAGTTTATCTGTCCGTCCGTTACATGCACTTTTCTCCGAAACGAGTACATCGATTCAAACGAAGTTTCATGGACATGTGGTAACCATGAAATCCTATGCATACAGTGAGTGACGAGCAAAGAAAAGATATTAAAATTCTTTCCACCTAATATACTGGCGAGTGATATCAGATTTTAGTTTTAACGAGGATTGTAAAATGAGTAAGTGAGGCATAAAATGCGCATGCTTAAAGTGAGGCAGAACTCATTTTCGGAAACTATCCTACCTAAAAATCTGAAAAAATTCCCCGAATTCCCATCCCAAATATGCGAGAGGGGAGGGGAGTTAAACGGTTTGCAAAGTATTTGGTTCTCCTAAAACTCTGTATCCTTCTTCACCCTCATCTTCCTCAGTGTATTATGAAAGGGTGTTCTTATAATTTTATTTTTAATTGCTCTCCCCTCAGTTGCTCGTAAGGGCTCACTGTATCGTTGCTCTTGACATTAACTCGTAGTATGAGTATATTGATTGAACCTGTTGAAACTTTAATAGTTCTCCTCGAAGTAATTACTCATTGAACTGTAAATTGGATTTTGAGCGTCTCAATTTAATACAACACTTCAGAAGAGGATTTTTGTTAAAGCGAATCATGGTATTATCATGGGGTACCTGCAATAATGCACTCAAGGTAACAATTTGAATATAGAGAAAATGAATCCATTACTAGCTGAACGATTTCAGATTAACCGAAATCGAATATACTTTCCCATGCATTGTGTATAATGAACAATATCCTTTTAAAATACTTATATCACCAGGTTAAACCAACATCCAATTTTTAGTGAAAGCTGAGGCACTTGACTCATTTGACTATCGAGAACATTAGGTAGGCATGTTGTAGCTGAATTATTCATGACTTAATCAGACCACTTCTGTCATGTGACCTCTTTCTGAATTGAACCTCCTTAATTAAGGCTGAATCCAAGATATAAATTTCTTCTGCATATGTGTATGTCATTAGTACGTCGTTAATCTTCTGCTAAAGGAAAAGCTGAAAAGAATCTGATATTAAAAGCCCGTCACAGTAATTGCTGCTTCTGCAAGTCAGGGGAGATTACGATTTAGATTTATGAGTTTAATTCACAGTCCATATAGCTCAAGTTCACCTGGAATAGAAATGATACTAAATGCATAGTAACGGTCCTAAAGCAGTTAATGGTGGAATATAAGACGATCACATGGAAGTAACAAAATAGTAGTTTGAAAGTATAACAACAAAGGAGTGGTAAAGGTTAGTTACTTAGAAATACTCAAAATATGTACTGCCTTTCACGGTAATGTTAGTGAACACGCTTACTCAAAATGGTATTCCCTCATTTGGCCATCCTCTAGCTTTAATGAATGTTGGATGAGACAATTTCCCTATCTCTAAACATTCTGAAGTATTCTTGACTCTGCAGAAAAGTCAAGGATTCCAATCGTAACCATAAATCGCATAATAACAGGAGTCCGCTCTTCAGGGTAACCCTAAAAAGCTTGCTTCAAATGAAAAACAAGTCGGAATACCGGAAGCTCGCGCTTCGGGTATAAAGGTTTTCTGTTCATCTTATGTAATGAAATTTCAACGCGCATTTTTCTATCCGTATATAACCACAAATCCAACATATTCCTTCATATTTTTCCAAACTACGAGACACTACGTACATATTACAGCCATAGATATTACGCTCACCCTAAACAAACGAACTGCCTATTTCCGAGTACTGAACAGCATATGCACGTATATATATTGATCGTACTCATATTTCCGATTTACTTCTTATATCTATTTGAATTAGGCACTACCCGCAAAGTTCATTAGCACGCATATATTATATACCTTACATACACACATGTGTGGTTGACAAATAACTAAAAAACTAAAACAAAATAATTCTCTGGGACTCAATTCATAAGAACTCATTTCGTTGTGGTATTGACGAATTGATATATGATGATGACGTCATGCAGGTTGTAGAGCCCACGAAATTCACAAAAAATTGTAAAGTTTCACCCCTATAACTTTGTTAATAATAGTTGTTGCTTTTTTCAAATCTTGACAAAACTGTGCACTATGTTCTTCGTTACACGCATGCCAAATTTTGTACTTCTAGGATGAATATAAGGGGGGTGCCGGATAAATTTCTAAAATGTGGAAATATGCTGTTATTAACTTTATTTGTGCAGATATCGGAACCGGATATATTTTGAGGCCTAGATTTCGTACAGATGCACTACTCTGATTTTTTTCAGATTTTTCGGTTGGATAGGTTCTGAGAACGAGACCTGTTACACTTTTTGGGGATCATATTTTGAGTCCTCACTCCCCTATGTTTCACCCAAATTCAAATATTGAACCAGTTTCGTAAAGTACTTTCATGTGATACCCCACATGGCTATATTCTGTGGAAAAAAAATGTGCACCCTCCATTCACATGTATGGGGAGCCCCCTTAAACTTAACACAAGATAGGCGCCACTTACTGCATGTAAAGGGAACACCAGATTACATACTCTCACCAATTTTTGTGACAATCGGTCTAGCCGTTTCCGAATAAATCGGGTGTGACAAACAGACAGACAGAGACAGACACCGTCTCGATTCTAATAACGTTTTGTTTCACACAAAACCTTAAAAACGATATAAAAACTTCCACCATGAGAAATCCGCGGTGCGGGCTAATCGAAACCGAGCGATCCAACGAATAATGAAGCACCGCAAAGGAGGTTTTGTAATGATTAAAGGCAATGATATCCAGCTACTAAGCCTCCAAAATATGCTTAAATAAACCGCTGCAGTTATAATAATTTTCGAAGTATTTCATCAGCAATGGGAAGTAGATGCAGCAAAGCAAGTCCGTGATAACGCCGTTGCCGGTCTAGATCAAATCTCCAAAAAGGTGGAATGGTGTTTTTTTTTTAGAAATTGTCAGTTGCCTCAAAAAGGCCTACTCCCAAGTTGAGATTGTGGCGCGGCAGGATTCGCGGCATTCGAAATTTATTTCGAATGTTGCGAGTGCCAACGAATAGATGGCGCGGATCTATCCACTTTGCGGATCACGACACGGGAGTGGAGGACCGGCGAGTGTGCCATGAGTTGGGGGCAGAAAAGAAACAAATGAAGGGAGACGTTTTTTCTGCCTCTAACGTTTGAGAAGCAAGAAGGAGGTCAGTTCTCAACCATCAACCGGACTGGTCGTTTTGGTTTTGTATTTCATCTTAAATTAAAGAATAATTGTAAATAATATAAAAGACAATTTAGTGACAATAATGCAATAGCTTTAATAAAACTGAATAAATACTTAAAGATCATCATTGGATACTAAACGGTTTTGGTTTGTCCAGAGTCCAGAATCCAACTCCATTGAGCAACTTCAGGGAAAGCTGGAAAAACATATTCGCGCTCGAACATTTTCTAACATAGAAGATTTAATACAGGAACAAGCTGAAAATCAGAAATTGGTCAGAAATGTAGGTTTTGTATGTTCAATTGGACATTTCTCCCGTTGGTAATATTTATACACATATATAGATAGATAGATAACTATTATAATTTTTTACTATAGACTAGATTACAATGAACCTAAGGGGGTTTCTATATATTTTCTAAAAAATCTGGTAGTATAAAAGAAAAAAATCTAGTAGTATACTGTTATTAGCTTTATTTAAACAGGTATTGGTACGGAGACTATTTCGAACTGCTAGAAAGTGGCCTTGAAAAAAATGATCATTTTCCAGCCTCCGCCTTCCCGTTTTTGGCATCAAATGTGGGAACTAATAACGTCCTTGCAAAATACTAATTAAAACCTGTTGACTGTACTCAGTGCAGGATAATTTTACCCTTTTAAAATCAACCAGGGGGCTGAGAGTTCCCATCTTTCTTCCTTATTTGTATCAACAGGACTAATTATTTCTGGAAAAATTCCGGTGATGGACAGTCTGACAGTCAGTGGTCATGCTGGTAAAGCCCTACGATCCAGGTTCGAGTCCGACTTTGCTCGTACCTTTTCTATAAAGAACTTAGCACTAACATTCAGCAATGACAAAATGTGTTCGGCAGTCATCAAAAGACCATCCTAAGTGGCCAAAGATGACCAAGAGGGGAAAGCTATCCCAAAAACCTAAAAAGATGGTGAAATTGACTGGGAAAGACCGCCTGCAAATAGTGACTCTTAATCGAAGTGCTCCATGGATACGCTCTCACATGCTAACCAGGCGCGGGAATCTGAGGAGGGGTCCTGCGAGCACTTTGATCCCTCACGCATTAATGTGCAAAAATGCACCTGCCCTTTCCAGTGGGTCCGCACCGGATCCTGAAAAATAAACAGGTTGCTTGATTCGGGCGGATCTACCGAAAATTCATATTATTCTATTTAAATCAAAAATAAGTCGGGAAGCTGACAGTTGGACGCTTCAGACAAAAATGGTTCTGTGTTTCCCTATGTGAGAAACGATGAAGTGCGTGACAGTTCCGCGTCTACATAGGAAACTATTCAACCGTGCCCTATCTTCTAAAGATTCATGTACACAAAAATTGAGTATTAATAATTGTCAACCGCATATTTTTCACACTAGGAGTTCAATCTTTTTCGCACATGAGAAGAAGTTAACCTACAACAGGTACAGTAAAGGGCTGGGGAGAAGTAGATTCTTCATAAACGGAATTTTAGTATTTCATTCGGATGTCAATTATTTTCGCTAATTATGACGTCAGTATCTTATGGCCTAAGATGCAGTCAGTTCGGGTGAAATTGATAAGCTTAAATTATCATAACTTCCTACAGCAATAGCCGGATTTCCATGAAACTTGCTGTCGGACTATGCTGGTGCTTAGAGGTGATGGTCACGAAGACGAGGCAGCAACCCTGTCGGCCAAAACCAAAACAAAGTGGCCGAGGAGAACCTCCATAGTGGTGGTCATGCTCAAGCAAGAAGAGTTAGGTAGGTCTTGCATGCACCAGTATGAAAGCTAAGCCATGCACTCGTATAGACTGGTACCGTTGTTGCTTGTCACAGTGTGGATCTGATTGTAGTCACAAAATCAATCCGTATCTTAAGAAGACCGTGGGATTAAGTCCTCCAGACAGGTACTCTCGTTAAACCCTCAAGGACTCACTGTCCGGTATGCTATACTGCAAAATTTGATACTCCTGACATGAACTTAAGGGTAGTTTTCCCGGCAACTTTAAAAAGTTGGTATTACACTATTAGTAAGTTGATTTGAGCAGATATTAGAATGAGACATATTTTGAGGCCTCAACTTCATATAAGCGCATCATCCTGATTTTTTTAGTTTTGGCTAGGGTAGTCTCCGAAAATGAGTCTTGTTCCACTTTAAGTGTGCACACTTTTACGCCTTATTCGCGCACTTTACAATTCACGATAAAAATAATAACAGAAAGTACTAGACTCTTCATTTGATACTTTAGACCTTGGAAACTAAGGTTTAACGGGTTATCGTACACCCCTATCTGTAATAATGGGCAGAGTATCGAAGGCTTCTATCAATTTGTTTATCTACGGGACGTGGTTTCTTCCGACGTTGGTACCGAACTAGGTGTTCCCCCATGCGTTAACGACGCTAGATCTGCTTTCGCTGCCATGTCTCAAATCTGTAAATGCATTTAACATCGAAATTAAGTTTAGACTGTTCTGTGCTAGTGCTCTTTCTGCGTTACTATATCGGAGTATATGGAAAGTGAACCCCACGGTCACTCAAACGCTCTACATCTTCGTCTACACTTGTCTGTCATGTACCAATAAAGTACGCTAGCCTAATACGAATAACTTGGTGGTCGCAAATACTTAGGACCGTACACCATGCGACCGAAACGCGAAACTGGCAGTGAATAGGCGAGAACTTAAGGAACAGTAGAGAAGGGGTGCGGTGTTTTGGGAAGTCGCGGGGGGAGCTGAAGTGCATTTCAGGTAACAGTAAATGATATCGCGTACGTATGATTGATACGCTATGCGCCACGAAGGCGTATATGGCAACCACTTTTCGGCCAAATAAACCATATTGCCGATCTTATTGGTCTTCTATTCAGTCAATGTTCAGAAGTAACCTAAAATTTACTGCTCATCTTAACATGTTACCACCGTATGTAGAATGGATATCCGGTTATAAATGGGTGAATCAGCTGGATATTTATTAACTTAACTACGACTAATACCAGGATCTTATTATTCCATAATAGCCGAGCTATGAACACCTTGACTAATTTAGTGAAGGTGTCAGCCTTTGCCAACCAGGCTTCTAGGTTTAGAACTTGGTTATTCCCTGTTTTGCTATGAGTTTCTAGTAGTTCTTCTTAGTTTATCTCTCAAAAGTAGACGTAAATGCGAAGGGGGTAGCTATATAGTTGTGGTGACGCGATTTAGAAGCCTTCTATGTCCACATTCTGCTAAAAATTATCTACGATCAATAATAGACTATATCCTGAAATCTCTGAAGGTAACCTTCATTTCCCTTTTCACAAGCGTATTCTAAAAAATATTGAATCGAAAAGTCAAATTTTAGGTCGTCTTGCCATTAAGGTTCATTACGATTTATTTTGTTTCATGGCCTTTCAGCAGTATTTCTTTTTTGCTGATCCTCCGCGGATCACCCATTGACAACGATGACAGTTATTTTGGTCCAGTTAGTTTGTTATTTTGCTCCATTTTAACATAAATGGCGCCCAATGTGGGATCCAACGTTTGCTTGGTTTCAATCAGATGTACCTGTGGAAAATAGCCCTTCCAGCATCCAATTTGTGTTTACTGAGCTTTTAAATTCTTTGTTCTTTGTCAAGATAAAAAGATAGGTAAGATGGAACTTTAATGAAATACCGAAGCAATCGTTCCACATTTTGTGTATTTCATCCACAATATTTCATCTTTACTTCGTTTTCTAATTTCACATGAGAAAGATTGCATTCTCGCAATTAACTTTTTGATTTGACTTCCGCATCAAACAAACAAACAGACAAACTGCCTTCATCCAGATCGAGCAGGCGGCGCGAGATCTTGGACTGCACATCAATGAAGGCAAGACAAAATATATGGTGGCAACGTCAGCTCCGAAGACGAATCAACCAACAACATCAAACCGCACTGGTCAAACACAAACACGAACAAGAATAAGGATAGGAGAATACAACTTTGAGACCGTTGACAATTTCTCCTATCTAGGGTCGAAAATCACAACCGATAACAACTACGATGATGAAATCCGCGCACGGTTGTTGTCAGCCAACAGAGCCTATTTCAGCTTACAAAGACTGTTCCGCTCGAAACGTCTCACCATAGGGTCAAAGCTCTTACTGTACAAGACTATGATCTTGCCAGTCCTCATGTATTCCTCGGAAACTTGGGTTCTTAGCAAGAAAAATTGAGAACTCTTGGCCGCGTTCGAGAGAAGAATCCTCCGAAGAATTTTTGGGCCCCTACATGAGGATGGACGATTCCGTAGCCTACACAATGACGAAATCTATGAGCGATACCATGACCGTCCGGTTGTGGATAAAATCCGGCTCAATAGGTTACGATGGGCGGGTCACTTAATCCGTATGGATGAAGATGATCCCACCCGGAAAGTCTATAAGGGCAATATCTATGGTAGGAAAAGAAGACGAGGCAGACCCTGCCTAAGATGGAGCGATGGCGTGGGCCAGGACGCCAGACAGCTTTTAGGGATATCGAATTGGTGGACCTCGGCGCAAAACCGGGATGTCTGGAGTTCCTTATTAAGGCAGGCCTAGACCGGATACCGGTTGTTGCGCCGTTGATGATGATCTTATACTTTGCAAGGGGGAAACTCGTCCGATATATTTCTTTTTAACGTATACGGGGTCATTTTCTTGGGAACTGATTGTAAACAAATTTGTGAGTTTACAGGTTGAGAGTTTGGAGTTGATGTCAGTACCTCAACTATTAAGGAGTGAATTTAAATAAGACCGAATTTTTGGGATTGACGAAAATGGAATATAGTTGATAAAGTATGGATAATTAAAGTTAGTGATGTTAAGAACCATTTTGAATAAGATCTTAAAGTTCGAAAAGAATCAAAGGAGCTTGACGCCAAGAAAAAGGAGCTCAGGTTTTCCCAGTTTCATCACAATTGCTCCTTAAGTGGATTCAGGCGATAAAACATATTTCTTTATTATTTTTACCTGTTGTTTGAGCAGTTGTGCTCAACTGACCTGATAAAAAAGTATCATAAATAGGTCAAATGAGCATTTCGTCTTAATCTGGAGCCTCAGATATTCGCAGAGTGGGAAAACTGTTATCCAGAAGTTGAAAGACTCCTAACGCAATCTTCAAGTTACCATTGTCACCGCAGCTGGAGATATCCCTATTCGAATTATCGTAATTTTTAATTGATTCGCATTTTTGCACGAACATGAATATATTAGACCCGGGATATGGACAAAATATATAGCGGCCGATTTAAACAAACAGTAAAATTGCTCGGGCTCCCCTCGTCCCAGACATAAATCTAGAATTAGCTGCCAACTTCCTAGAGCTGCCCCGATTAGAAATCTTCGCCCCGCCGTGTCTGTGGCTGGAGTTTTGCAGCTGAAATATTCACGAACTTTTCTTTCCCTTTGAATTGTTTACAAACTTATGTGAGGTATCATCATTATTAACGGCGCAACAACTAGCATCCGATTGTGCGCTGAGGTCTAAGAATTCCATATCCCTGATCGCTATGTGGTGTCCTTGCCTTTGCCATCGCTCCATTTGAGGCAGATGCTGCCACGTCTTTTCTTAAATAGGGTCCTGCCCCTGTCCCGAGCTGGATCATCCCATACGGATTATATGACCCATTTATTGTACACTATTGAACCGGATTTTATCCCCAACCAGACAGTGTAGGTGTCGTTTTCAAACTTCATCGTTATATAGACGACGAACTCATCTATCCTCATGTGAGGACCTAACAATTCTTCGGAGGGATCCAAATCTCTGAGAAATACATGAAGAACGACAAGATCCTTGTCTGGTACAGTAGGAGGTTCTGTTATTAGCTGACAACCGTGCGTGGATGTGCCTAGAAAATAATCGGGTTTGGACTGGCCTGCGAAAACCGATAATCAATAAAATCGATGAATATGGGGAACAGCTAAATCGCCTGCGTGGCTGTTTAACAAAACATAAAGAAGGTGCGGCAACCAGGAAAGGTATCTGACTCTACTTGGGTCTCAAAAATACTTCTCTGCAAGCACCTTAAACATAAGGTAGGAAATATATATGGGGTACAAGTATATATATGACTGACTGGGCCCATCTCAATGAATAAATCGGGCACCCACACTGAATGAATGAAAATATATAAATATTATTTATCAATTCTACAATTCGTATATTAAATTATTTACAAAGCAAACCATACCCTTCACGTAATATTCGTGATTTTGAAATGAAGTAGACTTTCTATTATTACATTACCTTGCTGAAATTGGCATTAACGCCTCCAGCTTACAATCTCACAACAAATCGCGTCTTTTGATTTGCGAACGGCAAAAGCATTTCTTGCAAAATCGGTTGGACTTCACATAGCAATCGATCAGCATTTCTTCAAAAACTTCAGTCCTTGACGCATGGCAGTTGTATGATGGACTCATTATGGTCACTACCACTCGCTTAATATAGCTCTGAACGGCGAAATTATAAACCTAAGATGCGTTTGTGAAGCAAAGAAGAGACGGTTGTCAATTACGAAGGCAACATCAAATCTTTACTTGCCTGGATCCTGCCTGAAGCATCCTCCTTAATTTTATTCCAGATTGATTCGAATTTGCTTGATAGTCTCCTGTCAATTTCATGTATGTGCGTGTTGAGAACAAATCTTACTTTGAGCCCTCCGTCAGGCAATAACATCCTCTTCAAAATCGCTTTGGTAGATACAACTTTCACTGTATTCCACATAAAGCCCGGGGTGAATAACAGTTGGAACTGGCTGAAGAGCACGCCTACTTCATGACTCTCCACCAACTTGATAATATTAACCTCGAAGTTCATGTATATTTCAACATCGGATTGAGATTCTAGACCAATGTAAAGGGTTAACCAATTGAAGACCTTTAATTCTAAGTAGCATGACGACGACAATCGCTAACAATCTCTCCCTTCTCTTCATTGGGTGAAGGTTCATATCTTTCTGTTAGCAAAACTTTCAATTAAAAACGAAATCATGTCCTTCATCAAACTCTCCTGGGAAAGAAAAAATATCGAATTCTATCAGAAATCTTTATTGTTTATCTTGAAAACCTCGCAGACTTGCTTATGAATGGTGACTGTTTTCCAAAACACAGTGAATAGTCGGTATCTGAATCCTTTAGGGATGCTGTAAAACTTAACAGTTTATCAGCCTGGGCACCCCAGACCTACTTCATCGTGTAAAACTCGAAAATTTGCCTGGGGAAGTCCCCACGGATATAGGAACAATTGGTTACTATCGAGAAGCCTCGGATAACCAACAAGTCTGTGGACTAGAAAAGTACAGGGAGCAACCGCGCCAGGCGCGGAAGTTTTACTAACAAGTCACCAGGATGAAGCCTTATACACGTCGATGCGCATCCTGCCGAGACAATGAGGGAAATCTGATTTCCGACAGAATGGATATATTGGAGCGATGGGTTGAGCACTTTGATGGGCTACTGAACAACCAGAACATCGGCGAGTTGGAGGTCCTGCCAAATGAAGACGACGGACTAATGCTGCCACCACCAAGTTTAGGAGAAACAGTCCGTGCAATTCATCGGCTAAAAAATCATAAGTCGCCAGGAGCCGATGGAATTACAGCCGAATTGGTTAAATATGGAGGCAACCAGTTACACCAAGGGGTTCATCAACTTGTGCTCAATGTATGGGACAGGGAATCAATACCTGACGATTGGCAACGGGGCATTATCTGTCCCATACATAAAAAGGGAGATATCACACAGTGCAATAATTATAGAGATATCACGTTGCTGAGGACCATCTATAAGATATTTTCCGCTATCTTGCTAGGCCCCATATGCCCAGAACATCATTGGCCCATACCAAAGAGGATTCACTCCAGGCAAATCAGATTTTCTCTGTGCGGCAAACGATGAAAAAACTGTTGGAAAGTGGACACCAGTTGCACCATCTATTCATCTACTTTAAAGCCGCCTATGATAGCATAGCCAGGGTAAAACTTTACATGGGCATGAGAGAATTCGGTATCCCGACGAAACTGATAAGACTTGATTAATTTGCGGGGCCAAATAAAAGCAGCAGGATCACTCTCTAGACCATTCGACATCAACAATGGTCTACGACAAGGGGATGCCGTATCATGCGTCCTCTTTAACCTGGCCCTCGAGAAAGTGATCCGTGGTCCTGATGTAAATGCAAGAGGTACGATCCTCTTTAAGTCTACCCAACCACTGGCCTATACTGGCGATATCGACATCATGGGAAGAACCACTCGAGATGTATAAACAGCCTTCATGCGGATCAAGCAGGCGGCAATACAGGCGAGATTTTGGGCTGCACGTCAATGAACGCAAGACCAAGTATATGGTGGCAAAGTTGGTGATTGTTTATAATTTCTCCTGTTTAGGCTCGGAAATTGCAACCGATAACAGCTACGATGATGGAATCAGCGCAAAACTGTTCCGCTCGAAACGTCTCAGCATAGCGTCAAAGCTCCTACTGTACAAGACAATGATCTTGCCAGTCCTCATATATTCCTCGGAGACTTGGGTTCTCGGCAAGAAAAATTGCGAACGGTTGACCGCGTTCGAGAGAAGAATACTCCGAAGAATTTTTGGCCCCTACATGAGGATGGACGATTCCGTAGCCTACATAAGGACGAAATCTATGACCGTTAGGTTGTGGATAAAATCCGGCTCAATAAATTATTGTGTTCGGGTCACTTATTCTGTATGGATGAGGATGATCCCACCCGGGAAGTCTATAAGTGCAATGTCTAAGGTAGAAAAAGAAGGCGAGGCAGACCCTGCCTGAGATGGAGCGATGGCGTAGATCAGGACGCCAGACAGCTTTTAGGGATATCAAATTGGTGGACCTCGGCGCGAAATCGGGATGTCTGGAGTTCCTTATTAAGGTAGGCTTAGACCGGATACCGGCTGTTGCACCATTGATGATGATGACAAAGGTCGTGGAAGTAAAGAAAACACGAGTTGTAGGTGCCGCTACCTGAGGGGAACTGACAAATAGTGCCATCGCTAAGCATGGACGAAGGGGACCCCGCAATTCATCAGCTTATGAGCCATAGTCCCGAGTAGTCAATGAAATTACAGCCGAATTGGTTAAATATACTGAACGTTTAAAAACCGGGAATATCACGCAGTGTAATAATTATACAGTTATGACGTTACTGAATACCATCTATTAGATATTCTCCCCTATATTACTAAGCCCGATAGTTCCAAATATCGAGAACATCATTGGGTCACACCTAAGATATCTCACTTCCAGCAAATCAGCAACAGACCAGATTTTAACTCTGCGGCAAATGATGGAAAACTGTTGGGATATGGCCATCAGTTTGACCACCCCTTCATTGAAAAGGCAGTCATTTCCAGTGTGATACTGGACATTACCATAAAGAATTCAACATCTCTACTAAGTTGATATGACGTACTAGGTTGACCCTGGCAAAGGAATTTCCAGGCGTTCCACAATCAATAATCGTCTAAGGGGATGCATCCTTTTTAACCTGTACCTATAAAAGTAATACGAAAAAGTTTTTTGACCGACGCTATCTATTTTAAAAGAATATTCTGGATTTTTTCGTTATTTATACCTTTCGCTCCTAACGAATATCAGCCCAATTTCAACACATAAAACCATCAAAAGTGTATTCTCCCATTTAAATAATTCACTGCCAGAAATAATTTTACTGTCAACATCATGAATTTTCATCGTTGTTGCATCACGTTCCGTGCAGATTACCATAATCTCCTCGTTGTAGAATTCGCTATGTTTACGTAGGTGCGAAAGAATCGCCGTATTCGTCTAAAGCTTGTGCTAGACCTGCAGTAATTCATCATCCCTAACAGACTAGAAAAATGTTTATTGTGAGCATGTGGTACTTTATGTGAACTTTTTTGGGAATTTAAGTACATGCACGCAGAATACGAATTGTAGTTTGCCATTCTAGGGGCAGTTTTTGTTTAGTCACCTACAGAAGTGGATGTAAATAAACTCAGATTACGACCAGTTATTCATTACAAGGGTTTTACTATATTTCCTTTCCGGCTGCTCTTACGGGTTGTTTAATGTTCTCTCATTTTTAAGAGAGGGATGAAATAAAAGCATATATCACAAATCTGGACTTTTCCAGAGAGCGATTAAAATTGTCTCGTTTCCACCCATCTATCTATATGTTTGTCAGAAGAATTCCTATTCTTTACTTCGGCCTAAAAACTAAATATGTAGGGCTACCTTTTGTCATGGTGTATGGAAAGACAAAACTCGAAAATCACTAGTAGTCAACACGTCCTGGCAGTTGTGAAAATGCAAAAAACTCCTATCGTAGATATTACGAAGCAGGTGGCCGACACTTTGCACGTAAATGCTTTTCACCTCTCTCCCTAAAAAAATGTCCACAGGCCCCAAATCCGAAATCCTTCCATATCTAACCATACAAAATTTTTTTTCCACAGATGCCTTCCCGAATGCATTCTAAAGGTTACTGTGATCTCAAAGGAATAATTTTCCAATTGTTTAGCTATTCAGTTATATAAATTTCTTGACATTTACGAAATTTTTCTTACTTAGAACACCCAAAGGAACCATTTGCTGACTGTACAATTTATGCACTCAGGTAAGAGAACATTTGATTGACAGGCAGGCATACCTGACACTGTTGTTCTCATGTTATATAGGATTACTAAGGATATCTCCTTGTCAAAATCCATATCAAAAGAATTAAGTGAATATGAGAGAAAAAAGTGAGAAAGTGAATCTATTTGATATGCGAGACTGCCATTATGTATTAGTTGCGAGATGACATCTGAAATAGGCAGAAGATATGAGGATAGGAACGGTGTCACGAAAATAGCAGAAATTGCGATTATCCTCGCATCTTTTCAATGTCACGTACTAGCAACAATCTAACTTGACGCGGATATGGAAAAGATGAAAATATTCTCCAAAATGCGTAGTTGGTTATTGCTGGGTTTATAGCAAATCTTTGTATGCAAATTGGATGTGGGCGGCAATGCAAATGTTGCTGGTTTTTGAGATTAGGTATGCTTATTGGTTGGTGCCATACGCAATGTCATGTTGAAATGTGAGGTCGTTAAAAATATAGTAAACCCGATACGATCTTAAGGCTCCTTAAGGAGACATTACGTGTGTCGGATCCGCGGATTCGAAACTTTTTTTTATATCAATTGTATCTAGATATAGTGTAGTATATAGGGGTAAAGTGATTTTTTGATATTCGGAATCGTTCGGAAATTAGACACATAATAAGTCACATGCCAAATTTATGTCGATTGCCCTGATAAAGTGCCTATTTATCGGTGCGAACGACCTTTGAATGTCTTTGCTAAAAGGGTAAGAATTGAAGTCAAGACTGTACATGTGTTTCTTGAAGAAACCTAAGGTTTATGGACTAGGTATAGCAGATTAATGGTGGGTTAAGATTTTATGACTAAAAACCACATCCTACTTTTTAAATGCACTTTTCTCGAAACCGCCTATTTAAAATCTGCTGAAATCATAGCTCAAAATTTATCCAACGGAATTTTTTGAAATCTTCACGACTCACGATTCACAAAAAAAGTTTAAGACGGCACCAGAAGTTTAGGTTTTAATATTTTTTGATAATCCTAGTTTGGGGACTGTAGTTAAGTTTGTACGTTAAAATACCGTTTACTTTGTTTCTTTAAGGGGGTCAGCCCGTGTGTCGGATCCACAGAATCGAATTTTTTTTTTTGCATCAATTGTATCTCTCAATTGTATCTATCAATTGTATCTAGATATAGTGTAGAACATATGGGCAAAGTGATTTTTTTTATATTAGGAGTCGTTCGGAAATTATAGTGTTAGACACGTGATAAGTCACATGCTAGATTTATGTCGATCGCCGTAATAAAGCTGGTATTTATCGATCCGAATGACGTTCGAATGACTTCGCTAAAATTGAAGCCAAGACTCTACATGTATTTCTTCAAAAAACCTAAGGTTTATGGATTAGCTATAGCAGATAGCCCCAGATGCCCAGAACATCATTGGCCCATACCAAAGAGGCTTCACTCCAGGCAAATCAGCAACAGATCAGATTTTCTCTGTGCGGCAAGCGATGGAAAAACTGTTGGAATATGGACAACAGTTGCACCATCTATTCATCGATTTTAGAGCCGCCTATGATAGCATAGCCAGGGTAAAACTGCACACGGCCATGAGAGAATTCGGTATCCAGACGAAATTAATAAGACTGACTAGGCTGACCCTGACCAATGTGCGAGGCCACATAAAAGCAGCGGGATCACTCTCAATACCATTCGACATCAACAACGGTCTACGACAAGGGGATGCCCTATCATGCGTCCTCTTTAACTTGGCCCTCGAGAAAGTGATCCGTGATGCTGAGGTAAATGCAAGAGGTATGATCCTCTTTAAGTCCACTCAACGATATCGACATCATGGGAAGAATCACTCGAGACGTACAAACTGCCTTCATCCAGATCGAGCAGGCAGCAATAGAGGCGAGATCTTGGGCTGCACATCAATGAAGGCAAGACAGAGTATATGGTGGCAACGTCAGCATCGAAGACGAACCAACCAACTGCATCAAACTGCACTGGTCAAACAGGAAGAATAAGGATAGGAGAATACAACTTTGAGACCGTTGACAATTTCTCCTATCTAGGGTCGAAAAATCACAACCGATAACAACTACGATGATGAAATCCGCGCACGGTTGTTGTCAGCCAACAGAGCCTATTTCAGCTTAGAAAAACTGTTCCGCTCGAAACGTCTCACCATAGGGTCAAAGCTCTTACTGTACAAGACAATGATCTTGCCAGTCCTTATGTATTCCTCGGAAACTTGGGTTCTTAGCAAGAAAAATTGCGAACTCTTGGCCGCGTTCGAGAGAAAAATCCTCCGAAGAATTTTTGCCCCCCTAGATGAGGATGGACGATTCCGTAGCCTACACAATGACGAAATCTATGAGCGATACCATGACCGTCCGGTTGTGGATAAAATCCGGCTTAATAGGTTACGGTGGGCTGGTCATAGGTATGGGTGAGGATGATCCCTACCCGGAAAGTCTATAAGGGCAACATCTATGGTAGAAAAAGAAGATGAGGCAGACCCTGCCTAAGATGGACCCTGCATAAGATGGACTAAAAATCGCATTCTACTCTTTAAATGGGTTTTTCTCGAAACAGCATGTTGAAAATCGGCTGCCACCATGACCCAAAATCTATCCAATGAAATTCTTTGAAATTTTCAGGACTTATTCAGAACATATTTCTATGGTCTGTAAACTAGGATAATTGCGATTCATTCAGCAGTTGTTTTTATTCGGTGATGAAGCCGTGAAAAAACACAAAAAAAAAGTTTAACACGGCACCAAAGATTTAGCTTTTAATATTTTTTAATAATCCTAGTTTGCGGACTGTAGTTAAGACTGTACGTTAAAATGCCGTTTACTTTTTTCTTTAAGGTGATCGCAGCGCTCTCTAGCGTGACAGCAGAAAACCACCTTTTTTGGAGATGGGTGTATAAATTGCTCTGTGTTTCAATAATGAACTATGCTATCGTGCTGGAAAAGTTATTATATATACTTAAGATATCAATAAATATATGGTGAAAATCCCGTTATCCCCAAAAAAATGTTAAGGAAAGCGAAAAAACGGCCTCCACACGGGATGACCCCCTTAAAAAAGGAGCTTGTATTTATTGTTTAACCTAATAAAAGTGTGGAAGTATTGTCTTGATTTTCTTTGCAAACGGAAAAATATGGAAAAAGTCCCACCATGTACTTTCGTCGTCGTCGGGGCTCTACAGCCCATTCCGGGCGTTCGTCTCCAGGATGTCATTTGCCTGATTTGCCATTTGGTGTTGCTGTTTGGGTCATAATTCTTACTGTTTTCGTTAGTTCAAGACCAACGTTGTTCGCTGTTTTATGGTGGTTTTTAAAAATCTCCACTGCTGATATGGAAAATCGCCCCATGATGTTTAAATCGTTTGCTTATGTGACGATTTGGCAGGACTTATAGAGTAGGGTGCCTTTTGGATCAACAGACAACTTTTGTATAGTCGTCTCTTTGCTTTAATCCGACGTTTGATCCAAACGCATCTGCCATGCTATTTTTGATTCTAGCCTGCACTGTTGTGTGGCATATTGTCATTCTGGTGAGCTTTCCCAGTTTTGTTCGGATTTTCAAGTCAAGCATTACTTTTTACAACACATTTTAGTCAATATGCCTACCTGAAGTCAGCGGTGGACGCAGTCATTTAATGGACGTTAATGGTGGATTCTCAGCATTTTTCGAGCACCTATTTGACTATAAATAGCTGATCAATTGTCGATTTTCCAGTCCGAAAACCTATTTAATATTCACTACTCAGCTTATCAGCCGTTTTCCACTAGTATTTTCGTCAATAGTTTATACGACGTTCAACGGAGATGTTATCAACACACGACGCTTTTTTCAGTTGTTGACATTTGATGGCTCACTCTATTTCTTCCTACATTAGCAATTCAATGTTCCCATTATGTTGGACTATAAATCTTGTCGGGTCTGGTGATTGAGTTGTATGCGACCGGATGAGTTCTTTTGAATAAGACGCTTATCTCTTACCTGTTGCGAAAGCCCCTCGTTTTTCCTTTGACTTCGAGTAGTTTTGGATTGATTCCCACCCCCTAGGCGATTCACTACTTTGTAGGGTCCTCTTGTGTTGCTGCTCGCAATATTGTCGTCAAATTTTTTGAATTGCTTCTTCTTTTGTGGTTTTAATAGCGCCTTTTAAGTTATACCAGGTGTCATCTATGGGCTTTCCCGTGAAATTTTGGAAAATAGGGCCTAATCATTCTTACAGTTTTGCCTTACACTTCTCCGGTAAATCATTTTTTAGTTTTCCAATATCAAGTTTCCGAAGTTGGTTGATTTTTATTCTGCGAGTCCTTAAAATAACCTGTAGATGCTGTTTACGATGTAGTGGCGACACCGAGGATGCTGGACCATCTTTTGGTGTTGCGAATGTGGCCGCCATATACTTTTTCTTTATATATAATATTTGAAAAGTCCTTCTTTAAAATTAAGATGAATGTATGTTGTTTCTGGCTTCACACTGGTTTATAAATTTACTCCTTCAGAAAATTTTGTACCAATTTCCGAGCAATTGTCACGTAGACAAAAAGAAAAAGCTGAGGAAAATTATTTTGTTGAAACAACTGCGACTATTTCTGAAAGAAGATCGCCAATAAAACTTCCAAGGGTGAATTTATCAGTCTGTGCATAAAACGACTTCTTCAATCATTCACATTGTTGTTGGTATCTAGCAAGCTAGATAAGATAAGATTAGATTCGGGTGACCCGCCGGCAGCTACGATTATGCGGAAAAATGCATTGGACTGGCCACAATGCCGAAATTATTTCCGGGGAAAACACTCACTCCTGACAAGCAGGAAATAATTGAAGTCCTTTTCGTCATGAAGTGTTGAGGGATAGAAAGCTCATCTTTATCAGCATGTGCTTTGGATTAGCTTTTATACTGGAAGGTTTAAAAGAACGCCAACCGGGAAGCGAAGAAAGCGATATTGCTGCCACCCGACCGGCGCATTCCAAAAGTTTTTACAATAAAGTGGATATTCGGGATGGCGAGAGAGATGTGTATTGACTTGCCAAAAACCGAAACGAACGCACACAAGATATCGAACACTTCTGTTACGTTAATGACAAGAATGGTAATTTGCTCACCAACCGTCAAGCTGCGGCGAATAGATGGTAAGAATATTTTGAGCAGACATTTGGAGCAGTTCCGCCTGTCAGCGCAGCTGAAGTTGAGGAGGCAATAAAACGAATGAAATCGGGGAAAGCCACAGAACCTGACGAGATCGCATCTGAGTTCTGAAAAGCGAAGATCTAGGACCCAACACTGTGGCTCAGTGAATTCTTTAATCGGGTTAATCAGGAAGGTAAAACATTAGTTGGCTGCAAGTAAATACCACAGTTCCAATATGGAAAAAGAAAGGTAGTCCAGCAGAATGTTCAAATTACCGTCCGATCCGGTTACTTTCCCATACCATGAAGATTTTTGAATGCATTCTTGACAACCTTATTCGCGAAATCAAAATAACCGTAAATCAAGCTGGATTTGTAAAGAACTGTGGAACTATTGGCGCAATACATGCTGCGCGGCTACTGATGGAGAAGCACCGTGCGGAGCATTGCCCCCCATTGCATTTTTGGATCTAGAGAAAACGTTTGACCATGTGTCGCACGAACTCATCACTTAGCGCCAGAAGAACTCGTGCGCTGCGTTTAATTGTTTTACTATGATCCAAAAAGCAAAGTTTGAAGTGTGGCGAGTGTATCAAAACCGCTTTGTGCTTCTGTTGATGTTTATTAAGGAAGCGCCCTCTTACTATTCCCCTTTGTTCTTGTTATGGGCACTGTTACACGGGATACACGCGACATCCAACGTCCAATGCCCTATACACTACTTTATGCACATGATGTTTTCCTAGCGTCTAATAGCAAAAATGATCTCGAGCAATTTGTCCAATAAAGAAATGATCGCCTCAGCAATATGACCCTAGATTGAATCCCATGAAACAGGCATAATCACTGTCACTGGCAGTGATCTGCCCAGAACTGAGCGATTTAAATACCTCCGGCCAACGCTATCAGCCAATGGAGAACTGCATTATGATATTGCTTCACTCATTAACGTAATCTGGACGAAGTGTTGTTCTTTGTGATCGACGTATTAACGTCTCAAATCTAAAATTTACTGCAATGTCCTCCGTTCTATCGCTCTCTATGGTTCTTAGTGTTGGAGGCAATGGAGGCGAAGATGTTGCATTGGACTATTGGCTTAAATGACCAAAAAGCCCGCCGAAACAATGGTGGCTTAATACGCTGGATGGAGATTTAAAAGCCTCGCGATTGCATTTAGCCGACCCTGCTTGTAAACGAGACAAAGGCTGAAGAAAAACAAGAAGATTGCGCGAAGTTCCTACGTCGGATTGGCTTAGTACTGTAGTTCCCAAACTGCTAGTATTGAAGGGAACGGAACTATGGACAACCACTGGGGATGATATACAATTGGCACACATAGTCACGGTCTACCTCCCCAAAGCCGCACCGATTGAGACGTGGAAGCTTCTACGCCCCTCATTACATAAAATAAGTATTTATGCACACGGTTATAGAGAGTTTTTAGAAGCAAGGAAGAGGGCAAAGGCCAACTCCTCTCAGTCGGGGTAGATGACCGTTCCTTGGAGACAATTAAATATCCGACTGCCTCATCACTTAGTGATTTTGTAGCATTTCTTCATATGTGCACAATGAGAAACAAGTCAAGGATACTTCGGAGGACGCCTCGGGTGAAAAGCCTATCTAGGTCCTCAAAAGGGACACCATAGGGGCTGAAGGGGCGGTACTTCGGAGTCACCTCCTGCCCACAGAAGAGGAGAAGCTAGATGAAATAGACCTAGACCTTCTAAGGCTCGAGTCGCCATTAGAAGAGTTCCAAGCACTAATGGAGCCACAGGTAAATCCCAATGTAAAACCTCTATCTGAAGCAATTGCAAGGGCAAACGATTATATTGGAATGGTGTTCGGTTGAAAACCATGGGAATACCGAGAATAAATTGGCAATCAGCAAGCATGCAGATCATTTGTGATTGCTCTTGTGCAAACAAAGAGCTTGCATCATTCTCAAATGAAACTTCAGGTCCATATACCTTTCAGAGTGACTGTGCTAGTTTCACTCGAAACTAAGGGAAGTACTCGAGACATCAGGATACGACATGGGGATCCCACCAGAATTAACCGTTAGACTAGCGAGTTTCTTCGGGATGAAGGTGTTACTTCTTCTACTCGGCTACAATGCCAACTTCCTCCTTGAGATCTGGGATAACTACAATATTAATTGAACAGGTGAGTAGCTTCCTGAATTTATCTTTAGTAATAAGTTAGAAGTACATAATGTTGAGAACGTGCTAATATTCATGGCCAGCACCAGGTACTAGAGATAACTCTAGGGAGCACTGTGATGAGCGGCTTGGTCGAAACCGTCTATTTCGGATCACAGAATAATCAAATTCAACATTGAGTTCAAGTCACAAGTAGATATAAGAATAAGAAATCTCAGGAGAGAGTGTGGGACTCCTATGTAATGTACTGTGTATGTAGGTGAGCGGAATTATCAGGAGCGAAATAGAGCTGGAAAAAGTAGTGGAAGACCTCAATTAAGCCGTAATTGACGCATATGAAGCTAGTTCTTTGGTTAAGACAGTCAAGCCAAGAAGAAACGCACTCTGGTGGAATAGGAAGCGAGCCTAGAACTGATGACGATCAGGGAAGCAAAACGGAAGAGTTTCATGGAATGCTGTGAGGAGATAGAACAAACCACAGAAGCATCCAGGCTATACAAAGCCATAACCAAAAGAAGGCGATATCTCCTGTTTATCTGAGTGTAATTACGCGGTGTTTCTAGCGACTAAATTATTTGAAATAATTAAAACTTGCTTTCAAATATTTCCTGTCTTCCTAAAATTCCCTGATTTCGAAATGCTCAATGGGTTTTCTGGATTTACATCTCTGACCGCACTTCATATTGGAGGAGGTCGAAAATCGGTTAGCATCTCTTGAACGAATCCTCTTCTCGGTATTGAAATGTAACTTCCTCTGCTTAGAACCAATTAGGGTTATTGTAACTGTACAATTGTTGGCTTCCTTTTTGTAACTGTTTATAATAGCCAGCTACGCACCATCGATCCACTGCATGGTTATCGGCTGGTTGCCTGCCGACAAAGGTCGTACTACAGTGTTTCGAGCTCTAATTGATGCTGGTATCAAGATAGTTGCACTGCCAGGTTTTGGGCAAAATATCGAAAGCAAATTAAGCGCTGTTAATGGATTGAAGGACATCATTTGATGCTCTAGACAAAAACTTAAACGCCCTCGATAATCCGCTCATTGTTGTAGATGAGAAGAGTGTGCAAATCTATCACACTGAGAACTTTGGTTTTATTGGTGTCAAACTTTGATTCTGGTTGCCATCTTTCTCAAATACGCGCATCGTCTATGAAAGAGAACAAACAGATCTCATCAATATGGCTGAAATGGCTGGAGAAAGATTACATCGCCTATTGACCCGCCTATATCCTTTGATGATAGGATGCAATCTGGCGGACTGCACTCTGGACTACGAATTCCTCTGAGATTTTACTTTAATGTACCACCATAAATTGCTATTTGGACTTAACATGGTTAGCATACTGAGATAGTGGATTCCATTGCGGATAGTATAGCCAGCAATTCAGGCTTTGTGTTTTCTAACTCGGCCTTGTAACCAAAACTTCCTCATAAAAATCCGGTGCCATTTGGCCAAGGTCTATGACTCATTGAAAGAGGAGACAAATAGCACTAGCATAGCCGAGGTGTTTGAAAAGGATGTCATGGTCCATTGAAGTCCTCTGGGCAAAGCAGTATGGAGGCAGTGACTGATAAAAAAAGGATAATATCAACGCCAAAATGAAACCTTAGCAAATTCCGCTTCCAACTTCGAATTCCTCTGCCCATGCAAACACATCTCCAATCATTACATGCAAGATAGGAGCTCTTTCTCCAAAGCTCCTCTTGTTCCACTCATTGCAAAATATCTCAGATTCCCAAGAGTTATAAATCAATGGAAGTAGCGACCCTGCAGGGAAAAGGTTTGACCCGGTTGGTTACATTCTAAACTGGGATGGTTTCACTTTTGTTTTGAGGTATGGTCCCTATTCGACTGCTAGGGTAGCTAGCCTTTTCATTCACAATATGTTGAACTTCTGTCTGTTTCTTTATTTGATTGCTTATCTTTCACAACCATTTTTTTGTAGCGGTTATACTGATATGGTGGAAAGATGGGATTTATTTATTGAGTTTAAAGGGGGATCATAAATGCAAAACGTAAAAGTACAGCTTTTTTCCATCAGATATAGGCATATTGGATTCGGTCTTGATTTTGACACTGTGTTGTAAAGGCGGAAGTTGCCGGGGCTGTAAAGTAGTTCGTTTCTTTCATCGACCCAAACTACGCAGTCGAAAACTACTGTGTCTATCGGGGTCGATCTAAAATATCCTCTATTAACCATACATTCGCTTCCTTACATCATTTTGTTCAATGACTTTCAAAGCCAAAGGTTTAATTTCCATGAATTAATGGGCCGTGAAGGAAAGAAGACGACGAAGCTTAATCATGACCAAAGATTGCTACTTGATTTTATCTGTTGTCCATTCTTTGAAGGAAAGTTGCAAACAATGGAGTTTAGCACGTATCGTAATGAAGAGCCAACTTTGTTTATCTCAGGACATACGTCCCTGCTTACTGACAAAAGTCAAACAACAAAGTTTTCCATCATGTGTACGTGTATACATGCAATAAAGCTAATTTCCACATATGGCATCTGCAGGGAACTGGGAGTAGAATGTATTGAAAGCCTATCGTTAGTAGCTTAGAAAGTTAAAGCTAGGTGAGATTTCTAGGAAGAGAAAGACATTTTGAATTATTTAGCTTTACCACCTTCAAGATGAAGGAATTAAAATAAATTATAAACAAGTCGGGAAATAGGAAGCTGCACGCTTCAGGCACGTTTGGTTTCCTTATACGAGGAACTTTGAGTGAATGGCAGTTACCCTTGAACTTAGTTAAAAATTCAATTGTGCACTATTTATCAAGAGGGCACAGACAATCTGCTCAGGGAGGTGAATATAGTTAACTTCATATGCTTCACAGTAGGAGTTCAACATTAGCAAGTGTGCATACGTTCACCTAAAACAGATACCAATAAGTCGAAACCCGGAAACCCACTTTGTGTATATATTTTGAAAGAATATTTTGAATACAAAACTGTTCCATTTGTAAGTAAGTAAGTCATGTACATATTTGCTTTGAGTATATTAGACTATGCATTTAAGTGTAATTTTGATATTGAGCGTAATCATCACCATCAGCGGCGCAACAGCCGGTATCCGGTCTAGGCTTGCTTTAATTAGGAACTCCACACATCTCCGTTTTCGCTGAGGTCCACCAATTCGATATCCATAAAAGCTGTCTGGCCTCCTGACCTACGCCATCGCTGCATCTCAGACAGGGTCTGCCTCGTCTTCTTTTTCTACCATAGACATAGCACTTATAGACTTCCCGGGCTGGATCATCCTCATCCATACGGATTAAGTGACCCGAATACCGTAACCTATTGAGCCGGACTTTATCCACAATCTAACGGTCATGGTACCGCTCATAGATTTCCTCCTTATGTAGGCTACGGAATCGTCCATCATCACGTAGGGGCCAAAAATTCTTCAGAGGATTCTTCTCTCGAATGCGGCCAACAATTCATAATTTGTCTTGCCAAGAACCCAAGTCCCCGAGGAATACATGAGGACTGGCAAGATCATAGTTTTGTACAGTAAGAACTTTGGCCCTAGGGTGAGACGTTGCGAGCGGAACAGTGGCACAGTTCTTGTAAGCAGAAATAGGCTCTGTTGGCTGACAACAACCGTGCGTGGGTTTCATCATCGTAGCTGTTATTGGTTGTGATTTTCGACCCTGGATAGTAGAAATTATCAACGGTCTCAAAGTTGTATTCTCCTCTCTTTATTTTTGCCGCTTTACCAGTGCGGTTTGATGCTGCTGGATGGTTGGTTTTTAGTGTGGACGTTCCCACCATATACTTTGTCTTGCCTTCATTGATGTTGATGTTGCTCGATCTGGATGAAGGCAGTTTGTACGTATCGCGTCGTTCTTCCCATGATGTCGACATCGTCAGCATAGGCCAGTGGTTGGGTGGACTTAAAGGGGATCATACCTCTTACATGTACTTCAGCATCACGGATCACTTTCTCGAGGGCCAGATTAGAGTGGACGCATGATAGGGCATCCCCTTGTCGTAGGCCGCTATTGATGGAGAATGGCCTCGAGAGTGATCCTGTTGCTTTTATTTGGCCTTGCAAATTAGTCAGGGTCAGCCTAGTCAGTTTTGTCAATTTCGTCGGGATACGGAATTCTCTCATGACCGTGTACAGTTTTACCCTGGCTAGGCTATCACAGGCGGCTTTAAAGTCGATGAATAGATGGTGCCACTGATGTTCATATTTGAATTTTAGTTTTTTCCATCAATCCCCGCAGAGAGAAAATCTGATCTGTTGCTGATTTGCCTGGAGTGAGGCCTCTTTGGTATGGACCAATGAAGTTCTGAGCGTATGGGACTATCCGACCTAGCAAAATAGCGGAGAATATTTTATAGATGGTACTCAGCAACGCGCTATCTCTATAATTGTCACACTGCGTGATATCTCCCTTTTTATGTATGAAACAAATAATGCCTCTTTGCCAGTCGTCAGACATACTTGGTGTAATTGGTCGTCTCCATATTTAACCAATTCGGCTGTAATTCCATCGGCTCCTGGCGATTTATCATTTCTAAGCCTATGAATTGCACGGACTGTTTCTTCTATACTTAATGGTGGCAGTATTTGTCCGTTGTCTTCAGTTGGCGAGCCGTGTTCTGATTGTTCAGTAATCCATCAAAAACTCCAGTATGCCGATTCCGTCGGAAATCAGATTTCCTTCTTTGTCTCGGCAGGATGAACATCGAAGTGTGTAAGGGTTGATCCTGCTGACTTGTTGGTAAAACTTGAGCGCCTGGCGCAGTTGCTCCCTATACTTTTCGAGTTTACAGGGCGGTTGGTTCTGCCAGGCTTCCTTTTTCCGTGTGTGAAGTCACTTCTTTGCTTGGTGGAGTTCGTGATAAGTCTCTGCGCGTGCCCGCGTCATTTGAGAACGCAACATTACTCGGTATGCAGCATTCTTCCGTTCCGTAGCTAGCTTATATTCATCGTCAAACCAGCCGTCCCGACTCTTTTTGGGGCTGGGGCCAAGTATGTTTGTGGCCGTATTTATGATAACGTTCTTCAGGTGATTGTGAAGATCATTTGTTGATGCTTCATCTCCAGGTCCTCTGATGACTGCAGTTATTGCGGCATCCATTTCCCTCTTATAGGTGTTGCGGAGGGCTGTGTCGTGGGTGGCGTCAGTGTCAATTCTCAGCTGATTGTTAGAGGGGATTCTGGGTGGTGTTGTTATTCGAGCTCGGAGCACAATACCAACGAGATAGTGATTCGAGTCTATATTGGCCCCCCTTATATGCTCTGACATTCATCATGGCTGAGAGGTGGCGGCGTTCAATCAACACATGGTCAATTTGGTTGGAAGTGGTCCCGTCTTGGTAGGCGCATGTATGTTTGTGGACCGGTTTTTTCACAAACCAGGTACTTCCAAACACCATTTCGTGTGAAACTGCTAATTGAATAATCCATAGTCCGTTACCATTTGTAGTTTTGTGTAAGCTATGGGAACCATCATATCGCCTGAATACGGGCTCCGTCCCTACTTGGCTGTTAAAATCTCCAAGTGATATCATATCTGGGACAGACTTCGAGGGTTCGTTGTACTACCTCGTAGAAGGTATCCGTCTCCGACTCTGCAGTCTCCTCTCTAGGGACGTGGACGTTAATGAGGCTTATATTTCTAAACTTGCCTCGCAAGCGCAGAGTGCATAGCCTTTCGCTTATGTTTTCAAAGCCGATAACAGCAGGTTTCATTTCTTGGCTGACTAAGAAACTTACTCCGAGTACATGGTTTACTGGATGGCCGCTATAATATATAATGTAGCGACTCCTCTCCAGGAAACCGATTCCTGTCCAACGCATCTCCTGTAACGCTGTTTCATTAGCCGTATATTGGGAAAGGGTATCGGCTAACTGCTTGGCAGCTCCATCTCTGTACAGGGAGCGCACGCTCTATGCGAAAATGCGTAAACCGTTATTCCATTGTCGTTGCGGGGTTCTTTGTTGTGTTATCCGTCCAGTCCGAGACTCCTGTTATGTGTTTTCCATGTAGGGTTATCAGCCCTACCCAACCCACAATGTGGACGACCAGTTGATACAATTTATCCCGTTTTTAGGCGTTAAGAAAGAGCTCCCAGCGATCCCCACGTGAGAGTGGAGATAGAGTTTGGTAGTAGAGCTGTTGTCCCGGGTTTTATGCTCTATCGTGGGTACTAATCTACGTTTCGCCCTATGACCTATACTACCCTTTGACTATCTTCATACAGCGTAATGGTTTGCAGTAAATTTACACAAGAGAGACTATCTTGACTTTTTGTAACTGTTACTGGTACTGCTATTACTAGTTGTGCGATTTTCACCAAATAAGGTGGTATCATGTTCTATTTGTAGCTTATATGGTCGCATATTTAATGAGTAGAAAATGAAGAGGAGTTACGAGCCAAATTCTAGAAAATGCAGTAATATGATGTTATTTAAACAGATATAGGTATATTGAGGCCTAGAAACAGCCGTGATTTCATTTCAGATACTGTATTCAAAATAGGTTTGTGTAAGAAATGATCACTTTCGAGCATCAGGACTCACTCCACTGATGACAAACCTAATACCGGCCTCGGCAAGCATTAACCTTTCTTTTTAAACTGCAATATAGTAGCTGTCCACATTTCCAATGTTCCCACCAAATTGCATGTCAATCGACATAGCCGTACCTGAGCAAAGTGCATGCGATAGACAAAACCGCAGACAGACTGAAGGACGCATAGGCAGACAGACAGACAACCAACTGGGTTTAATAAGTTTTTGTTTTAAGCGTTGGGGAAAAGTATTTTCTTCGTAATAATACTTTAGTATTTCACTCGTTTGTCAATTTCTCTCGTAAATTATGAAGAAGTGTCCGTATGGCTCAAGTAGTTAGAGAGCAGGGCTTTGGTAGCGAAAGGTTGCGGCTCAAATTTCACTGGGGGTAGAAGGATTTGGTATTGTGATTAGATGTCGGATACCTTTCGATTCAGCTGTGAATGAGTACTTGAGTCAAATCAGGGTACTAATCTCAGACGAACGCAATGGTGGCCACATTGTACCGTTACAGTCTTAAATGAAGTGCTCCTTAGGATCAAGAGTTCGATCCGTACAGGGCAAGCTCAACGACTATGAGATCTTCTCTCCTTTCTTCTTTCTCCTCGCTCCCCTCTCCTCTCCTCTGGTGGGAATCATCAGCGTTCTGCACAACGAATTACGGAAAGTAGGCGAAAGAATCGAAAGGAAAGCCTTAAAATTACTCCTTCGATTAACACAGTCAACACAGATGACACTCAGCCGTATACTCGTAGATAGGCAGAGGAACAAAGGAAAAGATCCAGGTAACCAACAGTTTCCAAGAAACAAAAAAGCGTGTCCCACTTTGAGAAAGCGACGGTTGTTTGAGCCGAAAAGAGGTTAATTAGAAGAAGGGGTGAATTAGGATCCGTTCAGAGGACGATCATCATTTCAAGCACACGCAAGCATACTAAGAAAGGTGGAAGCCGACCTGATCGGAAAAGACTTGTGGAGAGATGTCCGGAGGAACCAAAATGGGGATATCATGATGTAGCTAAAAGGGCTCCAAGAGAGCAAAGCCTGAGGTTTCCGTAGCCAAGGCAATAGTTAACTTGGGCAAAATGTTATCGAGCAT
This sequence comes from Hermetia illucens, assembly GCF_905115235.1. Classification (NCBI taxonomy): domain Eukaryota; kingdom Metazoa; phylum Arthropoda; class Insecta; order Diptera; family Stratiomyidae; genus Hermetia; species Hermetia illucens. Next base: position 58,543,027 of record NC_051851.1, read on the forward strand.
GCTAAAAAGCATGACGTTAAATGCAGTCACTTCTAAAGCAGAAATCTGCACTGCCTTACCAGACCAGTACCAGCGGTTTGCGGGAAACATCCATTGTAAGCCTCAGACAAGCACACAAACGAATACCACTTTGCCTCCAGCAGAGGCAACACGTAAGCTGCTGAATGTCGCCAAGGTATCGGAGAGATGCTTCACGTATCTCTGACCGATGCAGACTATGCGAGGAAAAGAGAATTCTAAATGAATGCTGTTCGATGGGAAAAAAATGTCTGAATAACGAGTATATTGCCTAGTTTAGAACTGAGAGCGTATAAGCAAATATAGAGCAAACGTCGGGGCAGTTCACTGACAAATGAGTCATCGTTAGCCAATTAACGATGGTCAAGTTAATTCTTACCGGAAAGGGGAGTCCGGTTCGCTTGCGGACTTTACTTTTATAAGTCCTTCACTTGCGACATATCCTGGAACATTAGTGAACCCTACACCGGCAATAACAGGTGCAATGCTAGAATACGGACGAATCATTGTTTGCCCTACTCGCAGGAAAAATGGTAAATTTGTCCGCATTCGTAAAGGACAAACACAATGTCCACCAGGTCATCAAAAACATGGTCCGCAGTGTGAACCACTTGGCTTGCAAAATTCCGCAATCAGAAGGCTGAGGAAGGCATACGGAGGCACGCAAACTATAAGCTTACCAACTGAAGCAGCGTTCAAACTGCTGGCGGCTGGTAAAGTAAAAATAAATTGGGTCGTTGCCGACTCAGAGAGCAGGTGCTCCTCAAGCGCTCCGGTGACTGTGACAGGTCAAAAAGTTGCAGAAATTGTGGGGGAGAAGGTTATATGTTGAGGGAATGCAAGACTGAGCCTGAATGCATGCTTTACAAGGGGAAAAAGGCATATTGCAGGCACAGCAGCAGATGCACAGTGTTTAGGAGAGCCTTGAATGCAGTAAAGAAATGAGGTTGATACAATGTGAGGCAGCACAAGACCTTCTGAGAGAGAAAGGAATCGAAGCACCATAATCAGCAAGCCTTATCGTAATAATAAGAACGGTATTGGACTGAAGATGTAACTGGCAAGACGGCAATATGGGCGAGTGGAAATCAAGCCATTCAAGAAGGGATGGAGTTTCCAGAATTGGATTCGTCAGGGCAAAAATAGGTGTTATTTACATTCATAGTTGCTATGCTTCGCCAAGCGCGACGATAGTAGAATTCGAAGGAATGCTAGGTATGAAGAAGTCGAAACCCCAAGATCATAGCGGGTCGCATTACGAACACCAGGAGCCGTATGGGCCATACGGCGATGTGCATTTCCGCAGAGCTGGAAACCAGGGTTGGTCCGTGAAAAAGTTTGAAGAGGATACATTCATAGAGATGCTGTTGGGAGGCCACAATCTCGGTGGTGCGGCTAGAGAAAAAGTAGAGCGAATGCTTTTCCCAATAGAGATCTTAAACTCTCTGTTAAGACCAGACCCGACTGGTTTATTAGCGTATTTGACACATGCATGGTAGAAGCAGTTTTCCCCGACCGGTGGAAGAGGCAAAAACTAATTTTGCTCCCGAAGCCGAATAAGCAATCGTCATATAGCCCGATTTACCTCATCGACACAGTGGGAAAGATGCTCGAAAGGGCCATCTACAATAGACGGCCCCCTATCATTGAATATAGGGATGAACTATCGGAGCGACAATTTGGATTTCGACAAGCCCGCTCAACGATCGACGCCATATTCGTTGTTTTGAAGCTGGCTCGAGTCACGATGCCGTCTAATAAATGCTGCGCCGTGGCGACTTTGGAAGTCAAAAATGCGTTCAATTTCGCTAGCAGGGAGTGAATAAAAAGCTCACTGGCTAAAACGGATGCCTCTAGTTATTTGACCAGGCTCTTTGAAAGTTACCTCTCGGAGAGGACACTTTGATACCATACGAATGAGGGATCCAAGTAGTACACCGTCACTGCAGGAGTACCACAGGGCTCAGTGTTGGGTCCTCTCCTGTGGAACGTGATGTACAATGGGGTCCTTGTCCTTTCCGTGCCAAAGGAGATTACGATAATCGGTTTCGCAGTTGATCTAGTTGTGGTTGTCATTCCGAAACAACCTCAAGAAGTTTAACTGTACGGTGACGAAACCATTAGCGCCATAAACGCTGGGCTGCTCTTGATTACCAACCGTAGGAAGAGGAATACGGTTAATATTCGTGTTGGTGATCACATCATCACTTTGAAACCGGTTATCAAAGACCTAGGGGTGATGATTAACGCTAAAATCAATTTCAAGAGTCACCTGAACTGCGCCTCTGAGAAAGCGGCAAATAGCAGCGTATCAGTAGCACGGAAGATACCTAACATTGGAGGGCGAAGATACAGTCGCAGATTACTTGTGGCCGGAGTGGTTCATTCCACACTATTATACGCGGCACCAGTTTGGGAAGAAGCACTAGCATGTAGGGTAAATATGACTTACCGCTTAGTGGCACTAAGGGTGTGCAGCGCCTTCAAAACAATATCAGGCGACGCAGCGTGTGTTATTGCGGGAATGATCCCGATCGACATTTTGGCAAGTGAGACACGCTGCTTGTATGACAAAAGGAAAATGAATCCTCCTCAAGAGGATGCAGAATATCGAAAGGCGCATCTAGGCATAAGAAAAATATCAGGTTAATCTGCGAAAGCAATTGACGAGCAAGCGTTATGGTTGTGTGGATGGCCCAAGACTCAATACTGAAAGGGGTTAGCAGTAGGCTAAGAGACGAGTTGTTTGAACGCTGCTTGTTGGATCGGATCTTTCCTGAGATATGTAAACGTCAAAGGCTAGTGTTGTTGCCTTAAACTGGCAAACCACCTGGTGAATCATCTTTCTACACACCTATATGTGTATTGACACTGAGATGAAAGTGCTGGAACGAATAATGTATAACAGATTGCTCTCGGCTGTAGAGATTTTGGGAATCTAATCAAATCGATAATGTGCTAATTGCAACCTTATAAGACGGTCTTTGACGCCGATTGGTGAACCCAGTTACTTAGCTTCGCTTGTTAACCGCTATATAACGTGAAGAGGACTTTTGTACGACACAGAAAACAGGCTAAAGGAATACAGTATACGCGGCAACCCCATAGGGTTCTGGGACCCCTATTGTGGCACATCATGTATAACGATGCTCTTAACTTTCCAATTACTGGCGAGGCCACAATAGTGGGTTACCCGATGACATAGCGATGGCTGTTATTGCATAATATTTCGTGGATATGACGTATCCATGCAAAGCAATTTTGCTATAAAAAGGGGCTTAAAGATGCGGATTTTGCACTTGCCGAAGGCAAAACAAAAGCGGTGTTTATTATGAGGGGGGGTAAAGAAACGATTGCTTGTATCAGAAATGAGAACCACATCATCACTTCAAAACCAGCAATCAAATACCTTCGAGTGATGATATATGCGAGGTTGAGTTTCAAACAGCATTTACAAGGCGCATCTATTAAAGCATTCAAGATTAGTATGGCCCTGAAAAGGATGTTGCTAAATTTTGGGGCCGGATATGCATCCGAGGATTGCATGTAGCTAGAGTGGTGAGCTCTATATTGTAATACACAGCGCTAGCTTAGGTAACTGCCGTACACAGCGCAAGTAATTCTCAAAATATAAGTCCGGTTTATAGGAAAAACACCTTAAGGGCGTGCTGTGCCTTTAGAACCGGTAGCCAGTATTATGCCAATTGATATTTAGGCCGACAGGGGTGCCGCGCATCTATTATGGATCCGGTTGTTCCTCTGGTCGACATGTTAAAAACGCCGAAAGGGAGGAATCATTGACCAAGTGGCAATAACTCTAGGCAGGGCGAAAAAAAGCCGATGAACCCACCGTGCAATTCTCAGCATCAAGGTGTGGAGTACAATGGGCCACCACGGCCTGAGTGCTCAGAGGCTACAACTTCTTCCTCCACCACAAACGCACAGACACAAAGGAAATCAATGCAAAGTAAAGTAAACTTTCACAACAGAGATCTTTTCAGTTTTTCATATTTATTACGTTCGTACCCTTGACATAAAAGAGAAATGTTTATTTTTTCGGCGTTTTTCAAGTGAGATTTTCTTTTTTAATTAAATATAAACTATTAGAACGACTTAATCTAGGTGATTCTTCCAATTTCTAACCGCATTTTCTTAAGGCTGTAAGTAAAATGTAACTTATTTTTTAAGCAAAACACCTACTTTTTGTACGGAAATAGGTGCGATAATTTTGGGCTTTTTCAAGAGGGCGCTACCCTACTTTAAGTTAATCTCACGTAACGATAATTTCATTACTATGTTATACGCTCGGGTAGAAGCCGAGAATTTCTAAGTAATAGTGGAAGAAAGTATTGAGATAAACTATAATTCCAGAAATTTTCTCATGGAGCGTTTCGGACTATGGCGAACGACTTGATTGGCATCAGAAAAGTTTGATATATGATGGTGGATTAGATAAGATTTCTGTCAAGATGTCGATTCGATCTTAGGGAGACGTGACCTGAAAACAAAGTATGAGACTTTCAAGTGATTGTTTCCTTCTCGTTGACGTCAAAGTTTGATCTATTTATAGCGGCCACTATGCACAAGTGGACACGAAAATTTAGTTTTCTATACATCCTACGTATGTGACTGTAGCTGGCATCTATTTCATTGATTTAAGGTTAGACCAAGTGACATGAAAAATTGAATCTTTGCAATAAATATTACAGTTGAAAAAATTCACTGTGAAATATTAGTGATCGGGGGGGATTACTATCTATGTTCTTGGACTTTTAACTATGAAGCATTTTAAGCGAGGAGACGACAAGTCAAGTGTGAAAGCAAAAGTAGGAAGCTCAAAACTGACAATTGCTAAATGGGAATTTAATTGAAGGCAAATTCAGATGCAACTTCCGTTTGACCTAATTGTTAATTTACCGACAAGAGCGAGGTCATAATATCTTCCAATAATTAAATTAGCGCATACTTAAAGCATTTGATGGCATGATGGCTGAGGAGGAGGGCGCTAGCCACTCAATACCGTTGCCCTGGGATCGAATTCCAGTCTCAGTCCCAGTATTTGGGCTTGTCTCCTGGAGAGTTTCGAGGAAAAACAGCTATTAGCCACATCGCGAATTTACTGCCTCTTAAATAATGAAAATAAGATGCTGACGACATAATTAACGAGAATAATTGGCATACGAGCGGAATTCTGAATATAGGAAGAAGTTACTTTTTCCCATTTTTATTTAAGGTTTTTCGTAAACCGAAATCTTATTACAACCGGTTTATTTCCCATAATGGCTACATCGATTCAGATGAAATTTCAGGAGACATATTGGAATTTTGAAATCCCATGCATAGTGATATAAATTGGCATAAAATTTGAGCGGGGCTCTACATACGTACAAAGGATGGATGTAGAAGCTTTTTTCTCTTAAAGAGTGTTTTTTCTTTCGAAGGTCTCAATTAATATGTACTTCCCCCGTCCCTTTCAAACACTCCTGGAAAACAAAACCTTATAGATATGTGCCCCTATGTTTGTCAGGCTGTGACATACACTTCTCTCTGAAACGATCACGCCGTTGACCCGAATTTTAGCGGAAAGCTTGAAACTGTGAATTCTAACATATAAAAAACATGCGGTAAATTGCATTGTTGCACGTCAGACTTAAGGGCGTTCCCATACACGTAATAAAGGGGCGCACATTTTTTTACCGAATATAGTCATATGAAATGCCAGTTAGCTTTGACATTGGTTGTAAAGTGGAGGGAGCGGAGTGTGTCCGAAATGAATCGATTATTCGAAGATTATGGTGGTCCACACGACTTAACTCGAAATACTCTCTATTAAAATATTTGCTCATACTCAAAACCTTAATCAGAGTCAAATTCCTTATAGTCAATAATTTATTTTTATTCACCGAATATGTACTTCGGTAGCCACTTCCTGTATATATTGTCTTATATTATGGGTATGGCCATTAAAAATGGATTTCGTCCTACTTTAATCTACAGGCTAATAAGGAAGATGCAGAAAAAGAAGGAACAGAATCGCTTAACAACTCTGCTTGAACAAGAAAGAATAAATAAGGACACACAGCGAGCCAGCATAATATACTGAACACACATGGTTCACAGTCTTGCGACGAATCTTGATCAAGGAATGAGTCGAAGCGGTAGAATTAAGCAAGATTCACACGCTCAAAGGACTATTAGGTATTGAAAAAGATCCTCAGAAGTAGGAGGAAAAAGCGGCATCTATATTATAGGATGCCTTGTGAGGTTTGTCCATCCCATAGGCAACGCCTAGTCAGGACTTGAGTCAAAAAAATAGTTAAAAGAAGCCGAGCTAGTAAAACGAGATAGAAAAACATACATCAATTTTGCAGTCACAGTGCACATTGTGGAACATGATCAGCAAAATGGAGAAAGCAGCGGTGCTCAAAGAAGTCAAACACAACAAACTGGACCCTTACAAGAGTTTCTTCATTTCAAAAGAGCATTAGGAGCACCATTTGAAGACAGATATGGGTAGTGGGTACTCATATCAGTTTTCATTAATATAATCATATAATTTTAGTTTAGTTTTGTTTTTAGAGGTGGAAATCTTAAGAAGACTAGAGAGAAGAAGAGGGTTCACGATCTTTGAGAGTGGAGGATTTTTAATGGTTTTTAGTGGTTTAGTGGTTTTAATGCCACCTCCCGCCAAGCTACGTTTGAGATTTCCCCACTAGGGAGCTTTCTTTGCATATTTAAGTTTTATTTTTATTGGGAGAAGACTTTGTGGTTTATCCCAGCACTTTGTTTGACTTCGCTGAGGAACTGGCTGTTTTTCAGTGGTTTATATCTTTAGGAATCCTTTATATTGGTTTGGCTTTACTCTTTTCAGTATCATCATCATCAGTCAATTTGCGGGCTTTGTCACTTTCATGTGATCGTAGTCGGTATTTATGTTTAATTGCTTAGTCCTTGACGAGTTCACAAGCAAACTGTACTTTCAGGTCCCTATGCAAATCCTCACTACAAATCAACCAAGGAGCATCTACTATGCTTCTCAGCACTTTATTTTAGAACGTTTGTTTAACCTTCTGGTTTGATTCTTTGACACAACGCCAAGGCTGGATGCCGTACGTCCATATGGGCCTTAGGGTGTGCTTATAAATTAGCGGTTTCTTGTCGATGGTCAGCTGGGAATTCTTCCCCAAAGGACAGTACATCTGCCTCTAATCTAGCATTTAGCTCGTCATTCTCTCTTAAGATGTCTCTTTTCCAGCTGATCTTTGCATCGAGTGCCATACCTAAATATTTGACATCACTCGCCTGTGATGTATCTTTTCCGTTTATGATGACTTTAGTTGGATTCTCTTTTTTTTGTGAAGTTAATGTACGTTGATTTGCATTCCTTTAATTTTATTTTCCATTTCTTGGTCTATTCTACAATGTTGTCAATAGCTGTTTGTAACTTTATTTTTGCGTCTTTGGTAGTTTTACCCGCGGTGAGGATAGCAGTGTCGTCCGCAAATGACGCTGTTTTGGCTTCTTCATACCAAGGTGTATCACTGGCATATAAGAGAAACAGTGGTAGGGTCAAGACGTTGCCCTGCGGTGCACCAGCTGCAATTTTTTTCAGTTCAGAGTAGGTTCCTTCATATTTCACTCAGGCGCTCTAATAGATATCGAAAAATTCTTCTGGGAGGTCTGTATGCAATTTATGCAAAGATCCTGATCCCAAATCTTATCAAACGCCTGAGCGACATCGAGAAAAATGCTGAGCACATCCGCTTTTTTCCATTGCATTTTCAGTCAGATTCGTGATCCTGGGCAGCTGTTGGATTGTGGCTTGCTTTTTGCGGAAACCGAATTGGTGAGGTGGTATTAGATTTCTATCCACAATGCTTTGTTTCAGTCCCTTAAGGAGAAGCGTTTCAAATAGCTTGACTCTAGTAAGGACTATCAATATTGGACGATACGCTTCGACTTTACTGAGCTCCTTCCCTGGTTTGGAGACCATTATAACTTTGGCCACTCCATTGTCGAGAAACGTAAAGCTGTAGTTATTATTTGTAATAATTTTATTAAACCCTTTTGGCAATTCTTTTAGTATTCACCCTGTAATAAGTTCATGGCCAGGAGCTTTATTAGGAGGCAGATCTGTTTTAATTTCTGTCCTCAGTTTATTTAATTTTACACAGCGTATTGAGAAATGGTCCACTCTTCTGACTGAGGTTAAGCATGCAGACCCTTATGTATTTAAATGTTTGAACGTACTTTCTAGATGCTTCGAGAAGAGATCTACATTATCCTGTGCAGAACGGATCCATTACCCGTTTTTCTGTTTAATAGGTGGAATATCGTTTCTGGTTCCTTTTAGATTTTTCCCCGCCTTCCACAAAGAGTGTGTTTTTGTTACTGTAAGATTCGAGATATATCTGCTGAAGTATTCACTTCGCTTTAGCTTATTTGTCAGAAACTTTAGAGTTTCTCCTTTCCGTTTTTTGGGGTTTTTTTTTGCTATTGTTTGTGAGTTCTATGTTTCTCTGCAATTATTTCGTTAACCTCTTCATGACAGTCAGTGTATTTTTTGTTCAGTCTATGATGAGGATGGACGATTCCGTAGCCTACACAACGACAAAATGAGCGATACCATGACCGTCCGGTTGTGCATAAAATCTGACTCAATAGGTTACGGTGGCGGGTCGCTTAATCCGTATGGATGAGGATGATCCAGGTTGGAAAGTCTATGGTAGAAAAAGAAGACCAGGAAAACCCTGCCTAAGATGGAGCGATGGCCTAGGTCAGGACGCTAAGACAGCTTTTAGGGATATCGAATTGGTGGACCTCGGCGGAAAACCGGGATATCTGGAGTTCCTTATTAAGGCAGGCCTAGACCAGATACCGGTTGTTGCGCCGTTGATGATAATGATGAGGAGCAGTGCTTTTCTAAGCCGCCTGTTGTATCTTCGTTGCTAGCAGATCGATCTCCTCCTCGAGTTGATAAGCAGTGTTGATTTGGTCATTTATGCAAACGTATTTTTGGATGTGCTTTTTGACTACTGCCCACTTTGTTTGTCTATTAGTTACCCTGGGGGGATAGCCTTTCCTCTCACTTTTTCGCTGACCAACATCATAAAAGGCGAGTGATCAGACATTATGTTTTCTTATATTGAAAATATGGAAGTATTCGTCTGGGATCCTCATAGTTACGAAGAAATCAATGATATCAGGTGTTTTTCTTTCATCAGTTGACCAGTATCGCTGGAGACAAAATTGCACTTTTGTACTTTTCCTACTTCAAATTATGCTCTGGTTCAGGAGGTTGTTAACCTAGATCATCAGAATCCTTTTTTTTTGCAGTAAAGTCACCTCCTAAATCTAAGGGGCTTCCGATGAACTAGAAGAGTAGAGCGAAATCTTTTTTTTTAACACCGGATCGAGGCGGACAGTATATTGAGATCTTTACAATTTTGTTAAAGAGTTGTACACCAATAGTCACAAGCTGTCTTTTTTATCTTCAATTTTCTGGCCATCGTGGTGTCTGATATCCTCTTTAACGTAGATTATATTTCCCCCTCTGACTTGTCGACTGGGATGTGTTGCATGATATGAGTAAAAGCTGCGGATTTTAGTATTCATGGGCCCCGTGAGGCGGCTTTCTGAAGTAAGGCATATGTGCACTTTTTCAGTATTGAGAAAAATTTCCAACTCATGTAACACTGCTCTTGGAAGGAAAAACGAAAATTTTACTTCAGTCCACAATTTCCAAGTTTTTTGAAAAATGTATTGTAAATAAAAATTGGAAAAATGTTTAGTTTAAATTTTGCCTGGAAAAAGAATGAAATAACAATTTTGTCATATCTTTAGAAAGTGCATTCATTTGCTTGCAAAGGTGACCTCCCTCGATAGAATATATATTTAGGTTCAAAGCATTTCTGGGTCTATTCCGCTGAAGAAGCCAGCAAGTGGCTGCTGAAATAAGGGTCCAGTGAATAACAATAAATCATGGGCTATAAAGATTATATTTCAAGCAAGTTGGGATACGGGAAGCTGGGCGTTTCGTGTATAAAGGTTTTGTGTTCATCTTATGGGAGAAACTTTCAATGCACAATTTCCGATTCGTACATAGCCAAGAATACAAAACATTCCGTCATATTTTGCTAAACTCCAAGATACACATCATTCATCTTGAATAAACAAATATTGTCTATTACCCCATTTGTACAGATATCGAAACGGGATGCATTTTGGGCCCTAGATCTCATACAGATGCATCACAGATTTTTCGGTTGGATAGTTTCTGAGAACGAGACCTGTTTTACATACATTTCGAGCCCTATCTCCCTTGTGTCCAGCCGTTTCCGAATAAATTGGGGGTGGCAAACTGACAGATAGACGGACAGGCGGACATTGATTCAATTTTAATAAGGTTTTGTTTCACACAAAACCTTAAAAAATACTTTGAACCCCCCGTTCCTCTGGTACTAAAATAGGTGTTAATATGAAACATTATACTGGAAAGTTTGATCGAAATCCTACTATCGAATTGAATATCGAGCTATGTACAAATTGAGCTACTGGGTATCCAAATATTCTTGCATGAGAGATATACAAAAACCTTTCACACCTGAAGCGCCGAGCTTCCGGTTCGCCGACTTGATTTTTGACTTTGCCTGAATTATAATGATATGAATTCGATCTGAAACCTTTGATTTGAGAACTCCCTCTTCCTCTTATTCCACCGCGAAATTCACAAAAATGCAGTCCCATCCTTTTAAAACACGTCAATTTGTATCATATGCGAAATGATCGACTGAAGTGTTCAAAAGGATCCCCACATTCCCAAGCTTGACCAGCAAAGAGGCATGGAAGCGGGCGGATCTTCGCGATCAATTTCCCAAAATTTTTAACTTTCTGGGAAAACTTTTCCCTCTTGGTCGACTACGACCATTCATGGTGATATCAGGCCATCAAAAATTATGATTCTGCCGAAAACGTCAAGAGGAAATTAACGTGCCTAATTTACCCCGCATGACAACAGTTTACAACAACTGATGGGGCGAAAGGTACGACCGCCTAAATGTACAGACAGCGCCATCCACTTTATATCGAGATTTTAATTTTCTTCGCGAAAACAATTTTAGTGTTAGGATTAATGTTATTTTTGATATAATATTAGTTACCCATTAATAGTCAAAATATGTAATATGGTAGAAAGATTGTAGATGGACGGTGGATGTTTTTTGGTCCCGTGCGTTATAATGTTTTCGCATGGAGTGGAAAGCTTCCCCAGAAAACTCCAATAAATTAGGAAAAAACACATTTAGATAAGACATAAAATACGCAAATTCAATTTGAATATATATTTTGAATCTGTTCTTCAAAACAACAATTGTCTTGTGTTTATTCCGCTCGTTGATGTCTTTCTTTCTTTGAAAGCAAGCATTTGAAAGCTGCTAAGTTAAGTACATTGACTTCCTCCAAGGAAAGCATAACGCAATTTATTCTTTGCTTGGCGGCCCCAGCATCTGGAGGAAAATTTATATTAGAAGAGCCATAAATCATGTAAACATCTATTGGTTTTTTACATCATCTGATTTTTCTTGTACGTCATTTTCCATAGTCCGCATTCATCTTGCGAAACTCGGTGTATTTGTCATTTCTGTGAGTTAATTTCTTGCATAGGACATGCTTGGTGCCTGTTGACTGCTCCATTAGTTGCAAATTGAATTCTCTGGTGAAACCTACTTAAAAACTCTGAAAGGAAGCAGAGGCAGAGAAGAATAAACGAGGAAGGTATTTCAAAAGTAGCAAAATACCCAAGTGCCTTATTATTGCATTTGACTTTGCAATCCCTGCACTTTCTGGAGCAGACAATTGTGTAATGAGATTTATTGCTGTTAGTGTTGAAAAGTTGGCAAGGAAAGGAACACCGTTTTGTTTTAAGGGAGGAAATACTGGAGATGCAATAATGTATAATAATATGGTTAGTTATGCAGTCAATAGGCGACTTATTTGGTTACTTCATTGCGAGCCGTCCCTTAATAGTAGAAAGTTTGTTCAACTTCGCTTTAAATTCAATGATATTTTCGGTACTCAAAAAGTTATTCTTCACGTGGCCCCTTAATAAAACTAGCAATAAGCGAAAAGTATGTACGTATATTGTCAAAGTTTTTAATTTGGTTGGGAATGAAGATATTTTTCCTATGTACCCATAAATAGCTGAAGCCGAAGTACAAAAAGTCGTTTTTTAAATATCTCAAAAATTGAAAAGGTAGTCAAAAAATACTAAAGTACAAAAGATGTGGCCTTTCTCTCGCCTAAATATCAAGTCAGCAGTTTTTCACTTTTTTTCAATTTTATTTTCTGAAATATTTTTGAAACAATGATATCTTTTTCGAAAAAATAAAGATGTTGGGTAAATCACACTTTATTCGAAACTAAGCTCTAACTCTATATCCACTAAATTCTCAGAATATATATGGTTCCGTTATTATCTCCCTCTCTGAATTCTATCACACCTCATTTTAAATGCCTTTTCAAGCACTTTATAAGAGCAATTCCCACCAAAAGTTACTGATTTTGCGTTATTTGATCTCAAAGATATTGTTTTTTAGACATTACGAATTTACGTTTGACGACCCATAACTCTGTCCATATTATATCCATGATAAAGTTCATTCTTTTTGTCATTTAATATATTTTGTTTCTACTTCATATCATTTTTGCATGGAATGTATGGTTTTCAAGTTATTTACGAAAAACCGTTGAATGGAGCCAATTCTACTCCCTTCAGTGCATTTGCAAAATTTAATAACACCAATCCAAAGTGGTGGTCAAAGGGTAGTATAGGTCCCAGGGCGAAACGTGGATTGGTACCCACGATGGAGCGTAAAACTTGGAAAATGCCTGCCGTACCAATACCAACAGCTCTACTACCAAACCATATCTCCACCTCCATGTGGTGACCGCTGGGAGTTCTTTCTTAACGAAAAGCTGCAGATGGAGAAGGACGAAGGCGAGTCTCCCGCGCCTAAAAGCGAGACTTCACAGACGGAAAGAGGAAGCCTGGGAGAACCAACAGGGAGCAATCGCACCAGGCGCGGAAGTTTTACCAACAAGTCAGCAGGATGAAGCCGTATACATCTCGATGCTCATTCTGCCGAGACAAAGAGGGAAATCTGATTTTCGACAGAATAGGCATATTGGAGCGATGGGTTGAGTACTTTGATAAGCTACTGAACGACCAGAACATCGGCGCATTGGAAGTCCTGCCAACTGAAGATGACGGACAAATACTGCCACCACCAAGTATAGGAGAAACGGTCCGTGCAATTCATCGGCTAAAAAATCATAAGTCACCAGAAGCCGATAGAACTACAGCCGAATTGGTTAAATATGGAGGTGACCAATTACACCAAGTAGTTCACTAATTTATGCTGAATTAATGGGACAGCGAATCAATGCCGGTACGACTGGCAACGAGGCATTATTTGTCCCATATATAAAAAGGGGGATTTCGCGCAGTGCAGCAATTATAGATGTACCACGTTGCTTAGTACCATCTATAAGATATTCTCCTCTATCTTACTAGGTGGGATAGCCCCATACTCCACAAAGTATCATTGGTCCATACTAAAAAAGCTTCACTCGAGGTAAACCAGCAACAAATCAAATTTTCTCTGTGCGGCAAGCGATGGAAAAGCTGTTAGAATATGAACATCAGCTGTACCATCTTTTCATTGACTTTAAGGCCTCCTATGTTAGCATAGCCAGGGTAAAACTGTACACGTCCATGATAAAATTTGGTGTTACGATAAAATTGATAAGACTGAGTAGGGTGACCCTAACCAATATGCGAGATCAGATAAAAGCAGCAGAATCACTCTGAAGACTATTCAACATCAACAACAGTCTAACACAATGCATCCGCTTTAACCTGGCCCTCGGTTAAGCTGAGGTAAATGCAAAAGTCGCGATCCTCTTTAAGTCCACCCAACTACTGGCCTACGCTGACAATATCGATATCATGGAAACGACCCGAGACGTACAAACTACCTTCATCCAGATCGAGCAGGCAGCGCAAGATCTCGGGCTGCATAAATGAAAGCAAGCCAAAATATAGCGTGGGAAGGTCAGCGCTAAAAACCAACCAACTAACAACATCAAATCGCACCGTCAGAAGCAGCCTCACCTCTGCCCTGGGAGCGGTGTGACCGAAGCGGCTCGCAGATGTTAAGTGCTCCTTTATATAATTCGCAGAACACAACATGACTTGCAAATTATATTGAGCGTAAATCCACCAATACTTTGGACCAAAGCTTGACCAGAAGAGAGCTGAATATATTCTTTTAAGAATTGTGGGGTCCTAAGTCCGCATCCACTTAATGTCGGTCCGGACCAAATGGGGAGCAACTTACTCTCTCTTTTTTTGGTCTACGGACCCCTCTTTTAGCACTCAGCTTTGGTCACGCTGCTCCCAGGGCAGCGGTGAGGCAGCGTCTGACGATTTGTCTCTGCCTTAGTAAGAAACCAGTAAAGTCGTCATCGCCTAACGTTTTTAAAGTTCGGTTACTAAGCGACGGTACAACATTTCCACTGATAAAAAAAACCATTTGAAAAGTAATAAATCAAATCATTGTGACCTTAGGGTGCACACTGTTATACAATCGCAGAATAATCTAATAATCTGTCTGTTTCTGCTTTTTGTAAAACTGTTTACATGTCAGAGAATAGTTATCTTGAGAAAATAGTCGCGCTTCCGCTAGAGCAGGCAAACCCCATATGGATTATGATGATCAAGTTTTAAGAGAAATTGAAAGTTACCCGATTACTTTAACATGAGCAATCGTAAGATGAAAAGGGATATGGAAATCGACCGTAAATATGATCACTAAGCGATATCAGTGATACATATCATGTACAAAGCCCTGCTGCCTCCGAACTATAGGTACAGATTTGCTGCAAAATTTTGCAAAAAAGAGGAGGATCTGACCTTTTTGGGCAAGGTATTATAGTCGAATAAAAGTACATTTAAAAAGGATGACTTTATGAACATGCACAATTTGCATAAGTATGCATTGGAAAACCCCCACTCCATCCCAGAAGAAAAGTTCCAACACCGATTCAAAGTTAACATGTGTACCGATATCTTGAACGGACATGTAATTGGTCGTTCGAATTACCAGAAAATCTGAACTGGAAAACTTACTTATATTTTTTTCAAAATGATCTTCAAGATCTTTTAGAAGATATTTATTTTGCCACACTTCGATCCACTGTGGATTTAAAATGATGGCCGCCCTGCCCTTTATTCTCGCGAGATGGAACTTGGCCCAATTTTGTGGCCAGGTCTCCAGACTTCAAACCACTAGATTTTTTGCTGGGGTTGCATAAATGGAAAGGTTTATGCAAAACAAATAAATAATATCCATGAGTTACAGCGAATAACTAATGCTGCTCAAGGACTAATAGTTGCATGAAATGCAGGATCGAGAAAGATGTCACTTTTAAGGATTTGTGTAAAACAAAACCTTATTAGAATCGAGTCGATGTTTGTGTGTCCGTCTGTCTGTCCGCATGTGTGTCTGTCTGTCCGTCTGTCCGCCTTTTTTTCAGGAGGAGGAAATCTTCAAAAGACACTGCTCTGGACACACCAGCGTGTGGGATTTTTACCCACTAAAACCACCCCCGACTCCCTCCCTGCCTCGCGGAACCACCATATGTTGGGGTGGCGTCAGCTCATTCTAGCTTCTTCTATGCGCGCTTCCTTCTTCGGAAGGCGCTTTTCTCCTCTCCTCTGCCTTTCACAGTTTGGTTTGGAAAGATGCGATCATGGAGTTGACCGCATGTCAATTTTCTTGATGTACTACCATTTTCGGCTCCAGATTCTCTGGTGCTAGTACCTCTCCTAGAGTCTCCTCTAAATTCCTCCTTACTTCGACAAATCTCGGATTGTGGAAGAATACATGCTCTGGGTCCTCTGGGACTCCATCGGTGATATCCTTCATGCCCCGTGAGAAATTGGGTGAGATTATAATTAATCTCACCGTGTCGTCTCTCCAATCACTCTTGGATGGAATGAGCCTGTGAGTTCACCGACCCTTTCTCAATCGTTCCTACTGCTCTTGCCATCTATTTATGGATCTCTCCCTCTCAGCGTTCTTCGTTTGCGATAAGGGAGAGATTGGCTTCGGATTGTATATATTCGCCATCTCATCTGCCAAGATGCCAATCGGCATCATTCCAGAGATGACGAATGCTGCATCATCTGAGACAGTCCTGAAGGCAGAGCATACCCTCAGGGCTGTCCTCCTGTAGACTGCATTCAGTTTGCTAGTGTTAACTGACATCCGCAACACCTCCCTCCAAACTGGAGTTGCAAAGTGCATGATTGTGGTCACCACTCTAGTTATAAGCAACCTAGACGTATGCCGTGGCCCTCCGACGTTTGGCATCATCCTCGTCAGTGCCATACTAGCAGTAGTAATTTCTCTTCCTGTGCTTAGCGATGAGGATCGCTTCTGTTTGTTCCTCCGCGAGTGTCAGACCAGAGCTCTTTAGCCAACTTTTAGCAGCACTGATTTCCTCGCTTGAGTATAACTCAGCATCATCGAGATGCTTTGCGACACCAACCAGCGCTATGTCGTCAGCGTAACCCACCACTGTGGTTTCCTCCGGAAGGGGAAGATTAAGTACATCGTTGTACATGATGTTCCACAGTAGTGGACCCAATATGGAGCCCCGCGGGACACCCGCGGAAATAACGTACTCCTGGGATTCGTCATCAGTGTCATACCAGAGCCTCCTTTCAGTTAAATAACTATCGACGATAGTAGCGAGATAGGCGGGAATGCCAATCTTCGCTAGGGATTGGCGTATTAAATTCCAATTGGACGAATTGGATGCATTTTTCACATCCAGGATTATCCATCAATCTTCGGTCAAGGCAGTAACCAACTCGATGGCATCAATGGTTGATTTGACTTTACGGAACCCATACTGCCGATCTAAAAGGCCACCTTGGCTCTCAACAACCGGGAGTAATCTATTATAGATAACCTGCTCTAACATTTTCTCCACAGTGTCCAAGACGTAATGGTCTGTATAAGGATGGTTCAACTTCTGTCGCTTCCATGCCACTGGAAATATTCCCTCGGACATGCACGCTTCGAACAACTCAACGAACCGGTCCGGTCTGGATTTCACTGCAAGCTTAAGGGCCTTATTCGGTACTCCGTCCAGGTCCGGCGCTTTATTGTCTCCTATTCTACCGCAGATCTCCAGCAGCTCGTCTCTGGTGTCTGGCGGAATTGCCGTCACATTCAGAGGTGGTTGGAATGAGTCGGTGCTCTCCTATTGCTGGGGGAATAACTCTTGGATGATTTTCAGCGAGAGGGTGGAGATACGTGACCTGCGAAGAGGAACGGCCTCTGAATCGTCCCATCACGATTCCATAAGCTCCCCCCACGCGTTTACGTTCGCTTCTGAGCAGAGCTCCTTAAAGCATTTCGTCTTTCTTTGCTGGATGGCGAGCTTGAGGGTGAGTGTCTGTCTGTCTGTCACGCGGACTTTTTTCAGAAGCGGCTATACCGATTGATACGAAATTTGGTGAGAAAGTGGAAACTATGAACGCCGCGACATGCAGTGAGTGATATCCTTCCACGTTGAGATTTAGGGAGGTATACATACATACATGTAAAAGGGGGGAGTAACAATTTTTTTCACCGAATATAGTCATGTTGGGTATCAAATGAAAGGTCTCGATTATTATTAGGTTAAATAGAAGCTGTACTTAAAACATGATCAAATTTATTTTACTTTTCAAAATTATTTCGTAAAGTAGATTACGATTATCCTACTACCAAATTGTTTACTAGAAAACGACTTTTTCGTTCAGTAAAATGGTGGTGCCGTCTTTTCGTTAATAAATACCACGAAGGCGTTACATAGTTTCGAAAACTGCATTAAATGGGCAAACTTTTCGAGTCACTGGCCAAGTTAGCTCAGTATTTTTTTTACAGCATGAGGGTTCTAGCTTTGGAGAAGAAAGATAAGAAAATATCATACTTCAGTTATAAACAGATGATTGGCAGTTTCGAATTGTTTATCAAATGTTGCTATTTGATTCATGAAATGGATACCTAGTATAGAAAATCTGAAACCTGAATCTAAGAAATGCATTTTTTTAAGGGTCACACTGAAAAATCTGATCCAAGAGAATAATTTTAACGAATTACATTGAATTGCCAATATCTTAAAAACCATTAACGTTTTACTAAGGGCATTTAATGTTTTTCTGGATCCTTGTGAGTTGCTCTATCAGCCCTTTAAGTATTATCGTTGATTGTCCAAACATCCTGTATATGCACTTTCTATGATATCAGAACCAGCACTTGGACGCTCTATTTATACAGGGTTTTCGAGAGTTTCCTGTAATGTGGCAAAGTCGGAGAGAAAATTTAGGATATATCAATTTTATGGAGATCTTATGTGACCACGTCTAACAGTATCCAAAACGAAACGTTCAAACCGAAAAGCTGTATGGAATTGTATCTTGTTCAAGGTTTTGTAAGCAAGAGCTGGAGTAAGAATGATACAATAGAGAACAAGAAACATGGAATTTTTCTAGGAAATATTCAGTTTAGAGGTATACATGTGTATCTATTTGTGTGTATTATATCGATTCGGAAACATTTATGAACTTTGTGAAGAGAACGTTGTTTTCTCAACGGTTCCTTTTGAAAAATACATGGAGAGGTGTCCTCTGTTCTATTATTAAACAGCATGAAATATTCTCTCGCCAGGCATAAAGGACACCAGCATAACGAAATGCTAAAACTGGTAACGGGTCTTGGATAAAATATTGAATTTTGTTGCTGTAATCAACTTCGAAAAGAATGTTAAAAATTCAATTTCAAGCAAATGTTCATCGTTTTAAACTTTTATCCACAATAAAATTGTCGACTTTATTGGTTTGGATGAATAATGCATACTACCTGGCTATCTAGGTGATACGTAGTTTGCTTTTAGAGTAGTCGAGATGTTATCCCTTCAATGAATATTAGAAAATTGTCGATGTGCTATTTGTAGATTCTTTTAATGTCTTCTTCTATTCACCTACCCAAGGTTGCCGTTGGCTACAAAAAGCAACAAAAGTCTAGTCAGATTAATTGCAGTCTGTGGTAATTACGTGCTGGGTGTAGTAAATTGTTCCAATTTGAATGAAACTCAAGCAGTTCCTTCATTATGAAAATCCCATTGGATTTTCGTTGAGTGCACACCCATTTATATTTGGAAATTGCCGGGCCATTTGTCTGAGTGACGGTTGCATGGGAAGCTCTAATTATCGCGTGTGTAAATTGGAATTATAACATATATTATATGGCATTTGTATGAAAATTACTTGCATTGTGGAATCCTTTGCATAATCCATTGCACATCCTCTCGGTTTTTACCGTCCACTATGCAGTATGTTCCTTGGACAACTTTTTCGAAGTTAAGGGAAGCCTCCTTCTCTAGGCTGTAAAACACATGCAGTATTATATGGTTTCATAAATTCAGAAATTTATTCGTAAATATCAAATTCTTTATCTATTATGTGTTATTTTTGTATTATCATCTTCTTCTTCTTTTTCTTCAGCCTTTGTCCCGTTCACAAACGGGGTCGGCTCGTCGTGATCGGTTTCGCCATTTAGCTCTAGCCTGATCTGGGTGCAATCTCGAGGCTTTTCCAGCGTATCAAACCACCGTTGTTTCGGCCTGCCTTTTGGTCGTTTACCATCGACTTCGATGTTCAGACCAATACTGGGTAGTGAATTTTTTCGTTAGCACGAATTATACGACCATACCATCGAAGACGCCTCTCTCGCAATTTTTCCACGATCGGTGCAACCCCATAACGGTCGCGGTTATTCTCATTTCAGATGTTATCAAAACGTGTGACGCCAATAGTCCAATGCAACATCTTCATCTCCATTACCGCAAGACGCCGTTTATTGTCTTCTATAGTTGACCAACACTCAGAACCATAGAGGGCGACAGGACGGACAACATTGAGGTAAAATTTAGATTTTAGATAGATACGTCGATTACAAAAGAACACCAGTTGTGGAGCGCCACTTCATCCAGGTTGCGTTAATGCGTGAAGCAATTTCATAACGCAGTTCTCCATTAGCTCATATTCGTTGCGGCTCGACGATTGGTAAGAAAAGTACTGTTCCTTGTTATTAACGCAACAGAAGTGTTCGATATCCTGTGTACATTCATTTCAGCTTTTGGCAAATCCATGCAGATCTCTCTCGCCGTCCCGAGTGTCCAGTTTATCATAAAGATTTTCGTAATTGACCGTTCAGGTGAAAGCGATCGCTCTCTTTGCTTCCCAGTTGGCATTCTTATAAATTTGGCAATTGGCGAGCATATTATTGTCGAGGAACTTGCGGTAGAGGCGTTTCTTTTCACGAACCTTCATTTCAACATCGTCATTCCAAAGCCAAGTATCTCGGTTGATGTACCACTTACCTGGCTTGGTGACCCCGAGGGTTGCAGAGGCCGCTTTGTGGATCGTGTCTTTCATTTGGTTCCACGATTCTTCCACATTGGTAATCGTGTAAGTCAGTTCATTTCTTCTTTCTTCTCACGAAATCACCACCACCTTGCATGGCGCGCCAGTGCGTTCCACATGCTGTTTTATCGGTGGCTTAGTTCGCAGGACGGTAATCAATGGCCGATGTTGATCGTGTTACCATCTGCCTTTTCACCCACATGACCATTAAGGTCGCCGGCAATAATGATGTAGTCATCAGCACGCACGTTACAAGTCTTTTCATCAAGAAGTTGCCAGAAGGCATCTTTTTCGATATCAGGTCGACCTGTCTGTAGTACATACGCCGTGAAGAAGTGAATAGGGCGATCAGCTGATATAATGGTGAGCTTCATCAGCCGATCATAAGTTCGTTCGACTTTTTTAACGGCATCACGAAAACCTTTTGAGATGGAAATGCCAACACCATATTGATTGTGTGGGCTACCAAAATAGAGAAGTTTATAGCCATTTTTACCGCGTTCGCGTTCAATGTCGCAGCTGTTGGCACCAGACCATCGGATTTCAATGCGCCTTTTCCGAAGGGCTCTTGCGAGTTCCTCGGTCTTTCCAGTTAGGGTACCATCATTTAGCGTGCAGACACGTATTTGTTTTGTTCGATTTATTCGGACTAACTTGCTTACGTCCTGACGCCATCCATGCGTCAAGAACCCTTGCCCATTTCTCGACAGGACCGGGGCCTGTTCTGCCGCGTCGACTGAGGTGGACGCCCTAGCATTTCTCCGAGGCTTGTGACTCAATCCGATCATCATGTTTGTAACGACATTGTATGCATTTTCTTGGTCGACCTGTCGCGGGGCCTGTCACCAAGAGAGATCAGGTAGCATTTACCTTAGTAGAATAACTCCAACTATACTCTATTTATCTCTTCCGCTGATCTCAGCATTTTATTTTTGTTTTAATGAGGATAGTACAAAGTACTTTGCCTCAAACCCTCCTCCTTTACCTGGGCTTGGGACCAGCATACTAAGTTAATAGCATGGCGGAGTTTTATTTTTGTATTATCATCTGATCCAAATATGCGTTTCGTAGCATTAGCTGAATGTAAAAGTAAAGATTCGGACTCAAAACGAGGTTTTTTAGCTGGAGTACAGGTTGAAACTAAAGGTTTTTTATAAGTGATTTTGGTGCAGTGAGATGTAGTGAAGTAGTATCGATATGGAACCTGTCACCAGACGGTAAGCATGCACAATAGACATTCTATGACCTCTACGTAGCGTTTTTCAAAGACGAAATCTCAATTTCTGGTGGAATTCAGAAATCGAGGAATGTCGGGAAAACTGAAGATGCTCCCAGCACAAGGTATTTTGCTGAAAATGAGACCCCAGGGATGGATGGAATTCCGAATATTACCTCGAAAGTGATAGCCAGGGCAGCATTTTCACAGCATGCCTTCGAGAAAGAGAATTGCCCAAGCAATGGAAGCTACAAAAGCTAATACTTATTCCGAAGTCAGGTAAACCATTGGGTGACCGCTTCTCATATCGACTGATATATTTGGTCAATACCATTGGAAAACTATTTGAACGAGTAATATACGAGGAATCGTATCCGGATAGTTGAGTGGTTAGAGCACAAGGCTGTTATATGGAAGGTCGCGGTTCAAATCTTACTGGTGGCAGTTGAATTTTTATCATGATTTGACGTCGGATGCCAGTCGACTCAGCTGTGAATGAGTACCTAAGTCAAATTAGGGTAATAATCTTGGGCGAGTGCAATGCTGACCACATTGCGTCCTACAGTGTACTGTAGTGTACCGTTACGGTCTTGAATGAAGTGCTCTAACACACTTCAAAGCTGTGATCCAATATAGGTTGTTGCACCAATGATTATTATTATTATTAATATAAAATAGACTGTCTTTCTGCAAACAGTTCGGATTTGGTAAGGGGAGATTAACCTTCGACGCACTCAACATGGTGACTCCAATACAAGATGATAAATGTTGCGTGTTGGCAACTCGTCCAACACTACAAAGTGGACGAAAATCAAAGAGAGGGTGAAGATTGTACTGTGATTCAGACGATGGGCTAAAATTATTCCCGATAATATGCGGGCGCCACAGGGTTCTGTCTTAGGTCCCTTACCGAGGTTAATTATGTACGATGGAATGTTGACGCTACGCCTTCCTAACAACGTGACAACCATTGGCTTTCCGGATGGTATCGCGATAATAGTAATTGCAAAACGGCTAGACGAGATCGAAATCTACGCAAATGAAACGATATGGGAGATCAATTCCTGGTTGAAAAAGTCCAGTCGATCACTTGCTGAACATAACATGGAAATAGTGCTAATCAGCAAAAGCAGAAAGGATACAAAATTAAAGTTGGCGAACAATCAATTTGCTCCCAACCATCACTTAAATACTTGGGAGTAATGATTTACAAAAGGCTTAACTTCAAAAGCTTAAGCTCAAAAAGCATCTTCCATTGCGGTAACGGTCTCAAGGATATTACCGAATATTAGTGGGTCAAGACAAAGTTGACGTCGTCTTATTTCAAGGGCAGTTTGATCCGTGCTACACGACGCAGCTCCAGTTTGGACAACTACTCTAGAAAACAAATCAAACTGCGGAAAACTAGGAGTGGCGTATTGACTAAGTGCACTCCGTTTATGCAGAGCTTTTCGGACAACATCAGGAGAAGCAGTATATGTACTAGCATGGATAATCTCCATAGACATTTTGACGTAAGAAGGTCGGCATTCTACGACAAAATGTATGCAATTTGGGAGTCGAGCGTATTTTGGCGGCAACTGGCATCGCAGAGTGGGAAACGAGAAGGGACGAGGTACAAACTGGTAGTTGGACCTACCGAATCATTCCGGCTATCCAAAAATGGATTGAAAGAGGGTAAATAAACTACGAGCTAACCCAGTTCTTAAGTGCGCACGGAGGTTATCGAGCTGATCTAAATCAATTTGGTCATGACGGTCAACATGCTGGCTAAGATGTAGTAACGTGACCAAGAATGCGAAGAATGTTGTATTTGATTGGCCCAGGTTTACCTGGCGCTGAACTAGACTAGAGACGTTCGCAGGTAGGCACCTAACAGCCGAAAGTATTGTGGAGCTCATACTGGAGCCAATGGAGGCTTAAAATCAAGTTGTAAAGGAGTCGAAAACTATTCATCAGCAGCTTAGGCAATAAGAGATGCGAAGAAAACAAGAACGGGGGTGAACTTCAATGAGCCACAGGTAAGAACTGATCCAGTCTCGCGATGCAATGCTTCATATCAGTCACGTGAGGAGAGTGGAAGGAGAAAGAGGTCGTTTTAATGAAGAAGAGTGTCACATAACTGCATGGCTGCAGCCAGCAGTAGGTCCTGAACCTTTCCAGGTTCCAATATTGAAAAAAAAGACAGGCGGACAATCGGACACACAGCCATCGAACCGATTCTAATAAGGTTTCGTTTCATATAAAGCCTTCAAAAGACAAACAGATAGTGAATCGATTTTAATAAGGTTTTGTTTTACACAAACCTTAAAAATATTACGTGGGATATTATTTGGAACATTTTAGCACCACACTGTGAATGGCAGCGGTAATTCATTTGAAATTTACAATAGATCTGGTTGTGTGTGACAACCTTTTTGTTCCAATTAGCAGTTAAGAAAACGTGGGTGCTATTTTATACTATGCATTTTATACTATGGTTTGAGTCTACATCTTCTCTGAATTTTGAGAATGAAATTAAACAACATAAACTTGCTGGGTTCCACTCTATTTCTTTTTCTTAAAATATATTTAAAGGAAATGCTACGATATCGCTAGGAATCTTGGCGT